>NC_081142.1:16746283-17066283 GCF_958295425.1 Solea solea
AAGTATAAGTATAGTATTTTTCTGATGTAAAATGTACTTGTGAACAACATAGTTATAAAGTTTGGTGTGAAGCGTATTTTGTGTGGTGACATTTTTTTATCACTTTTATTATTAGCAATATTTCAATGGTAAATACTTGATTTTCCACATTCATCATTATTATTATTATTATAATAATATTAATAATAATAAACAATATTATTATTATTACTATTATTATTATTACTATAATTATTATTATTATTATTATTATTATTATTATTAATAATAATAATCACCAGCACACAGCTAAAACAAGTGTTTTAATATGTGCCAGGAGCTGTTTCGGGCCCTTGCCATTCGTGCTTGGGCCAAAATTATTGCGGCAGATAAAAAAAGCACCTTCAATAAAACCCTCACAGTTGCTGATTGTGATTATGGTGTGGATGAATCTCAGTAAGAACCCAGTATAATACTTGATGTGCCCACGTGGCCATCGGGAGGAGGTGCAGCTGTGGGAGCCTCCCTCAGTGGACGAGGCTGCATGTTGACCAAGACGACAGCATCGCTTTTCTCTCTGATTTTTAACTCGCGGTGCATCTGACACCAGGAGCACCACACACAGAAGCAGGACACTGTGATGTCGTTACACAGAGAATTCTGCAGGAAAACAAAGTACAGAACTTCACAGATTCTTGTCAAAAAAGCTGGATATTTTGAAGTCTACAGAGAAAATTAAAGGGATATGTTCGCAATTTCAACTGCTTGGCCCTGTGGTGTGACCCTGCCTTTAACCCTATGTCAGCTGTCAGCCCCCCGCAACCCTCATGTGGAGGATAAAGCGGTAGAAGATGGATGATTTGACTGGATTGCTTGGCCAGATTCCTAAATCTATACGGCCACCTTTACACCTGGCTTTAAATTGCTTCTCTATGGTCAGATTGCACCTGTACCTAAGTACCCGAGGATGGATTGTTATCCAATCTGTCAAACCACTTCAGGAGGTGGTCGGAGACACATTGTGACCATAGCTTTGTGCTATTTTTATTTAATTTTAATCTTAATTTTTTTTTTTTTTTTTTTTTTAACTTGTGTGCTCTTTTTTATTGGTACTCACTGAGTCTGATATGGAGCAACTGTAACAAAACAATTTCCTTTGGGACAATAAGTATTCTGATTCTGATTCTGAGGATTGAACAGAAGTGTAAATGCAACGATGTGTCTCTGCTCCACCCACAACAGTGTGGGTGGAAATAAGTGGGTGGTTCTGAGCACAGCTAACATGCTGTCGCCTCTGCATGTGTCTGTCCATACAATGTTGTTGTTGTTGGTGATATGCAACACACACAGATTGTGACAAGAAGAGGGGGAGACATCAGTGGGGGATGACCGTGATCGGATAGCAATCGGATATTGATGTGGACACTGGAGACGCATGTTAATACCAGGTGTAAATGCATGTGGTGAAGCACTATCCGATCCCAGAAAAGGCCTTCTGATGCCAGATGCAAAGGTGGCTGATGTGGTTTGGCAGATCGGATAACAATCTGTCCATTTACACCTGTATTTAGAAGTGGTCTGACGCTATCCGATCACAGGAAACACATTTAAATGCCAGGTGTAAAGCAGGCCTATGTGGCTTTGATTATATTAATAAATTCCTGTATTATTTTACTTGTATATATATTATTTAGGAAATGTAATGGAGTAAAAGTAGAAGTTGCTAGAAATAACAACGTAAACTACAGATGCATGAGACTCGCTCTGTGGTATTCAGATGATGCATTGAAGTTGCTCTTCCAGTTCCTATCACATCAAGAGATCTGATAGTAAAACTGACACACAAACAACAGAGACACAACACCTCTTCTCTCCTACATGTACTGTACTGTATTTTAGCTAAATATCACAGCGCCCTGAAAGTGGATGTTAGCACAGTTATTACGAATATGATGAAAGGACACAATAATGTGATTTTTTGAACAATATTCTAATAACTTACTGACAAAAACAAAAAACTGAATACATTATTGATCATTGTTTGTGATGATGTATGTAAATACAGGACACAATCATGACTAAAGTGTTAATAAAGTGTAATGTATGCAGAGAAAAAAAAAATACTGACCTTTTCAGGTAAAAGTGCTATTACCTAAGTGACCTTTTTTTTAAAAAAAAAGATTACTGGTCCAAACATTTTACACAAGTAAAAGTAAAAAGTAGTCTTTGAATGCACATTATGTGACATACAAGGTTTAAGATAGGAGACAAATGATCAAATGTCTGACTATGAGCTTGGTGTGAGTGATAGATAAATAGATGGATAACCTTTTATTTATTCTTCCATGTTCCCCATACTGTACCTCAATGCCATATTTCTTTCGAATTCCGACCCTCAGAGACAAGGCTGCAGGAGGCACATACAGGGGCATCCCAACGGCTGTCAACAGGCCATATACGCAAAAATCATTCATGGGGAGACAACGGTGCTCTCCAGCTTTTTTTGAGACACTGCAGGCAACGCAGGCACAGCACCAGAACCCAAAGCAACCTGAAAAAAACAACAAAAAAACCTTTAACACCTAACCCTCAAAATGTCCGACTGGACTGTTTTGCTTATTTTAACCAGAAAATGTCCTGAAAGTTAACTGTAAATGCCTGTAAGAAACAAACAAACACATACTTTGAAGTTGTAAAGTTTAGTCTTACATGATTGTGAGTCCTCACAACAGGCAAAGAGACCGGTGCTCCACTTTGGCAAGGGCTGTTCCATTAGCTATTGAACTGAATGGAACCTATTAACACAATTTAAAATGAATAAGGACAATTTTTTTTCATTGTGCAATTAGAATTCTGTCTAAGGTCACACATTATTTCATGCGTCAAATCCAGTCACGTGCTGTGTGAAGTCAATTTTGTTAGAATTAGTATAAAATACAAATGTGAATCTGACAACTGATTATTGTTATTATTAGAAGTTATTAAATCAATCATCTTGTACTGCTCCTTTATATTTCCATACAACTTTTTTGTTAAAGAAGTCAATCTTTATTGTTGAAAAAGAACAATTGTAGAGAAACAACTCAACACTCATTATTAAACAAAAAAAACCCTCAAATTTAAAGATCTTGTCGACCTCAAAACTGCACAAATTATGTTCAAATAATCTCAAAAATCAACTAAAGAAACATCTACATTATAAAATGAGTAACAAAGTAAATCATGGAACAGGGTGTGTGTAGATGACCTCACTGAATTGTTCTCTTTTTACTACCCGTTTCCTGATTTATACTGCTTAATATATCTGTCATTTATTATTGTTGCCTTTTCTATTTACTTTTTCCATTGTTTTTCTTTTAAAATCTCGGAATACATGAATGAATGAATGACTTAAATGTAATTGGTGTCAAATAAAAGTGTGGCTTTTTGTTTTATCATTAACAACTTCACCATAGGGCACAGTTAGGACCTTGAGATTAGCAGCATTCAGGGTTTCAAGGTTAAGTGTCATCCATGTGCCACATCCTACCTTTTACTATAACACAGTATAGTCATATATAACATTTCCTTTAAGTTGTCTTTTAAATTTAAAGTTAGAAACTCTTACCTGATGGAAGCCGTGCTGTCCCAAAGAAAGTCTGCGGAAGACTATGCTTCAGGTGAGGGGAGGAATCTGATTCATGCAGGGAAATAAACAATAATGCTGCAGAACCAGATTATGAATCAATCACTCAAAAGCAATTCAATGTGTGTCACAGATGGACAGAAATATGGGATTTTAAAGGTAAATAAAAAAATGAGAAAGGTTTGATGTTTTGATTTCTGTCTTTTTTTTGGTGAACAGGCAAACAGACTTTAAATCAACATGAGGCTACAGATTTATGGATGCATTTATGAAAAGGCTGTTGTATGTGACACCTTTTTTTTAAAGAGCTAAGTAAATCCATCTTTCAACAGATGCAATGACAGCATTTAACCCTTAGAACACAGAGCATCTCAGCTATTTTGTTTCTATTACTATGTTTAAATGTACAGTATATACAGAGGTTATAAGAATGTGCAATATAGAGCGTCTTATATCCTTTTTTTCAGCAATCTGTTGAAAAAAAAAAAAGAAGAAGCAATTTTCACCAACGTATATAAACACACCTGAGCAAAAAGTAGTAAAATGAAATTTGGAAATACGTCACAGCTTCAAAGTTCACTTGACTTGTTTTTATGGACAAAAAGAAAAGAAAAACTATGTGACTTTTGCTACTTTATATCACTACTAAAAATGTGATATAAAATGAATCATAACTTTGACTCAACAACATATAAAAAAAATACAATTTTTTTTTAAAGCCTGAATATGTGAACCCCCCCCCCCCCACATCCATTGTTAATAGAAAACAAACACATGCGTGAAGACCAGCCTGCTGGCTGCGCAAATGTTCTTATCTTAAAGGGCCGTTTCAACCATTTTTGGTAGGAGGAGGTGTACGACTGACTAAGGGAGATTCAAGGTTAAAAGAAAGGGTGATTTATTGCTCAAAACAAATGTTCTCTGTGGTTGACTTCAAATAAATAAAACAAACAAAATAACGTAGTCTCACGTCTCACTCCAATAAAGCAAAAAAGAGAAAGATCACAGCTGTCCTCTCTTGCCTTATTATGGGAGGAGGATTTAGGAATTCCTGATCTAAATACATGAGCTAGTAACTGATCTAGAACTATTCACATGCATTTTAGTGTTTAAGAACGGTGACAATATGATTTATTCAGTATCTTCTCCTTATTTTCAACCTTTATTACCAGAAACCATAATCAGACTTTTTAACGACTTTATTCTCAAAAGATTACGACTATATCCTTGAAGGATTATGACTTTATTATAAAAAGATTATGACTTTATTCTCAAAATATTAAGACTTTATTCTTATAATTTTACAATTTTATTCTCGAAAGATTACGACTTTATTCTCAAAAGATTACGACTTTATTCTCATAATATTACAACTTTATTTTCAAAAGATTACGGCTTTATTCTCAAAAGATTACGACTTTATTCTCATAATATTACAACTTTATTCTCAAAAGATTACGACTTTATTCTCAAAAGATTACGACTTCATTCTCATAATATTACAACTTTATTCTCAAAAGATTACGGCTTTATTCTCAAAAGATTACGACTTTATTCTCATAATATTACAACTTTATTCTCAAAAGATCTTTTTTATTATTATTATTCAGTTTGGCCCTATAAAGATTATTGTATTAGATAATGAGATTATGTTAGAAATCTTAGAATGAAGCAAGTATGACCCCCGATGAGGCTACATGGCCATCAGGAGGTGGGTCTGCGAGAGCATCTTTCACTGGAGCTGGCTGCATGTTGACCACAGCAGTGCTGTTTTCTATGCGATATTTTAACTCGCGGTGCATCTGACACCAGGAGCACCACACACAGAAACAGGCAGCTGTGATGTCCTTACACACAGAACCCTGCAAAGGCCAGAATAAAGAAAAGTCAGCATCGCCTGTCTTGTACTGAACATGGAATTCTTGTTAGGGTTACATCCATCACACCTTGATGTTGTATCTGTTCCGAATGGCAGCTCGGAGACCGATGGTGGCAGGAGGAGCAAACCCAGGAATCCCACAGGCTGTGATTATAGCAGGGCTGATTATGTCGCACAGTGGGAGGCAAACGTTTTCTCCAAATCTTCTTGAAACGGCGCAGGCGAGGCAAGGGCAGCACCAGAAACCATAGCAACCTAAAAGAGACAAATATTTGAATGTGGTGATAATCTAAATTACTTGGACTAACTGTTAAACTACGGAAGAGTATTAGGGCCACATGTAAAAAAAATTGAATGAAAGAAAAAAAAAACCAACAGCATGAATTCTGAGAAGGAAAGAATTCTGACTTTTTTCCCAGAATTCTGACTGTAATCTCAGAATTTTGACCCATTTCCCTAGAAATCTCCATTTCTGACTTTAATCCCCGAATTCCGATTTGAATCTCTGAATTATGACTTTAACCTCCAAATTCTGACTTTAATCTCAGAATTCTGACTTCAATCTCAGAATTCATGCTGTTTTATTTTTTCTTTCTTTCAATTTCTTTACATGTGGCCCTGACACTCTTCTGTATAAAACAAACAACCAAACAAGTGATTAACTTAAGTTTAGTCTTACCAGTGCTAACGTCCTCACAACAGTCAAAGAGACCAGTGCTCCACTCAGTCGAGGGACTTACCACTGCCATTAAGCCGATAAGCTTAATCATGCAAAAATATTTTAAAAATGATTGACATTTGCTTGTATTTAAACGTTATGTTACACACTAAACCTTTAACTTGTCCCATTTAAGATTGATTTTACTTGACCTAAATACATTTGTTTGTTACTCTTATAAATCAAAAGCTCTGAAGTCTTACCTGGTTCGGCTGGAATATGTGCAGTCAATAAGGGAAGCTACAGGAAGACTAAGGCTTTTTTAAAGGGGAGGCATGATCTCATGATAGACGCTGTGCAATGCTGCAGAACCTGACGTGTGGGTACAGAGTGTTAAACCAGATAAAAAGAAGAAGTGCGATATACATGAAACATATTCTCATGTTGCACCCAGGTTAGAATTTTCAAAGTACTCCCAACTGAAAACATACAGTAGCTGGAATAATATGGTGATTCAAAGTGGGACTGCTTTACAAATAACAATAATATCTGTGTGTTCAAATTTAAGTGGTATTTTATTGCTCTGCTGGTGGCAAGTCACAGAAATGACATTAGAAATGTGTTGTTTGAGAACTGGCGAAAACATTCAGTGTAAATTATTTATGGCTTGCTGTACATGTTGAAGCTACAGCATAGTAAAAGCACAGTAACTTGATTTATTTGTTTTGTTGAAAACACATTCATATGAGACGCATCTTTCTGATGTATGAACAGATATTCCCATGTCACATTCTTGAACCCATCAAAGGCCCAGAGTGTATCTACTAACGTCACATATGTGGCTCATGTGAAGGAAAATGCCTTTGCAACTTTCCTCTTGGAGACTTGTTTGGGCACCACTGTCTCCAGTAGCCTCTTCACGAGATCCAGTCGTCCTGTGCTGATCAGGGCCCGGGATAACTCTGTGACCTCTGCTGTCTGAGTCCGGTAAAGGTACCTGAGCTCAGCCTTCACAATGTCCTGAGGGTACCTCTCCTCTGCCTTGCGCACCCACATCTCCAGCTGAGTGATGGCAGGACCAGGATCAGTGCCACCCTGCATGAACAGAGCCAGCAGGGCCTGTAGGAGGCAGCGCAGCGCCGTGGTGTCTCTGCTTCCTGGCCTTTCTAACTCCATAGCCTGTTTAAAGCAGTCTGCGGCATTCTGATCCTCGCCCTTCAGCAGGAGGCAGCGTCCTCTGAGCACATGGAGGTCTGGCAAGCTGTCGCCCAGCTTGAAATGTAGAGCATGGGACAAACTGACCAATGCATTATTCACGGCTCCCTCGTCCACCAAGAGGCTTTCCTGGAGTGCATCGACGCCCATGTAGTAGTACAGCTGGAGAGGAAGGACATGGATCTTAAAACTGTTGTCATAAATAATAGGGGCCTGTGTTTCTCTAATATTTAATATCTTTACCTGAGCCATCTCGAGGTGAGTTCGCAGACATGGACGTACAGTGAGGACCTTGTCCAAGTCTTTTCTGGCCTCAGTTAGCCTCTGTCGGTCTGGGAGTCCACCTTGACCATGTTTGGCCTTTTCTAGGTCTCTGATGTAAAGCACCATATTTATCTAAAAGAAACACATTCATAAATACTTGGCTTGTCCAAAATGTAAACATGTAACCCTTTAACACCTAACCCTCGAAAATGTTTTTGCTTATTTTAACCATAAATATAACTAAGTGCTTTACCCATTTTTCCAGAATAACCTCCAATAACTGGCAGCCAATTATTTACAATTTATTAAAATAGTGTTTTAACAATTTAAAATGAAGAAAAACTAAAAGTGCGTGAAATTTGTAAACACATCTTTACAATAACATTTTTTGAGTTTTTGTCGCTTAATGTGCAAAAACAGGCCTAAAAATGGAAACTATGTACAGGCGTTCTCACTCTCTCTCTCTCCTCTCTGGCGACACAGACGCTGATTCTTCAGCTTCCTGAAACAGCGCAAGTGAAATTACCGTAATAACCACATGTTGGCTTTGACGTGCAACTTCTCAGCTTTTTTTTTTCGATACACAAAACATCGCGTGTACGCTTGTGCAAATGTGTCGTCAGCGATACACTCGGTTTTACAGGGTTAAAACAATTTATACTACAGTTTTAAACGTAAAATTTAGAAGAGTTTAGAAATGCATGGGTGCGCCATTTCTTAAACATTGGATTTTACATGGCAAAAAAACAACAGGTCACTCTGTTTTGGTGTTGACTTGATGTAGTTTGGCTGCAGTACCTTGGCGCGGGTGCAGTAAGCCTGCCAGTTAAGCTCCGGATCTGGCAACACATTTAACGCCATGTTGCTGATCCCGGTGGCCATCTCGTGTTTGCCCAACAGGAAGAAGACCTTGGCCAGAAGATTCAGGATGAATGCATCATCACTGGCCATATTTATGGCCTGAGGGCAGAGACAGTTGTATGTTATGGTAGAATATACAGAATGTAAGGACAGGGTATATAGTCACACAGCATCATTTTATGCACATGTAGCATAAATAAAAATCTAAGTTGGAGGATTTTTCAATTCAGTTCTTTGCTCATTTCATTGGGATTTCCGTCTCTTACACTCAGCAAACATAAAAAACCTCAGCAACCAATGAGAATATAGTGTAAGCTAAACAGATGGCCTTTGAAATATGGCCATTAAATGTAAATGATATAATATCAATTATACAATACAATATAATTACTGATATTGCTCCTGCAATATCAAAAAAAAGACAATTAACTGATGGTGATTGGTTTTGACGAAATATTTGCATACACAGATTGACTTACTGTTCCGTAGAAGGACAGTGGCTCAGAGGCAGAGTAGCCACAGTCGTGTATAGACATCGGCACAGTGGTGAACTCGTCTTTCCGCTCCAACAATATGCCAATGTAACACCAGGCTAAAGCTGGGGACAGAATTTTAGAATTCTTTTAAATACTCTACCATAACATTGCCAAACAGATTTCATTTTTGACAATAGTTAACACTGGCACTTGAGTGATAGTTGATATGCTTGTACTTTATTCCCTTTTTATGCCACTTAAAGGTGCAATATGTAAGAAATGTTTTATATTAAGACAAGGACGTTTGGAGAAAGTCCCCACCAGTCTTGTAACCACACCTACAGTATACCCTTGTTAAGACATGACCATGATGTGTCATCAGAGATAAAGGGAATGTGAAAGCATTGATAACACACACACACACACTGACAACATTAAGTGCCTAAAGGCCCTGGTATACTTCCGTGCACAGTGCGCATGGCACGTCATCAACACGCAAATATTGGAAGTGCGCGCAAAGAGCACGTTGGTGCCCATGGACAGCACATGTGCAGACTGAATTTCTGCCCCACAGGTAGGTGGAGTAAGCCGCACCGCACTCAAAAAATTCAACAACAGAAGAAGCAGTCGCCAAGGAAAGTCATCCGAGCCTCGACCTGGTGACCCACGAACCAGCTGACTCCCCTGCCCAACGGACCTTTCAGCGATGAACCACTCAAACCAGATATGTCCCAGGGAGCTATAGCATTGTTCTCTTCTTCTTTGGTAGGAGTGTGTCCTGTTCCCTGTGTCCAGACTTGTACCACCACCTAATGGTGAAGTCAGATACTACAGGACACAGACACACTAGTATACCTGAACCCAATTCTAACGCAAACCCTAAAACCAAGCTTTATTAACCATCAAAAAGCTCTTTTAAGGGGAGACAGAACATGAGGACCAGCCAAAATGTCCTCACTTTCCCAAATGTGCTGACATGTAAAAATGAATCAAATAGGTTGAATGTTTGTAAAAATTAAAATTAAACAAACAAACAAACAAACAAAATATGTATGCATGTAAGAAAGCTGGTTTATGCCACCTTTCATGTTTACACTACACTGTATAATGTACACTGTTTCTCTTACAACAACTTTCTGCCCAAATCACATGACCAGAAGAGTCTTTTTTTCATATTTCATGCATAATGCAGACGAGAGCAGACAGAAGCACTTACCTTTATGTTGTGTTCTCTCAGATTCTAGTGTTTTTTTGAGAAGCCTCATCCCCTTATTGTAGTGAGAAAGTCTGGAGTATTCAGAGTCGTTGTTTGTCTTGACTATATCGTCTAGTCTGCAGGGAGAGAACAACTTTGTCAACATAAAAACAGCGCAGTGGTTAATTATAAACATTTTTATGGTCGTTTTGTACCTTATGTAGATGGTTGCCATCTTAAAATACCAGCTCCGTTTTTCCTCAGTTGGAATCTGAAAAGAAATGAAGATTCGTAGCTGACTAAATACGTTTATATTTTCACACGACATACAGTACATCTTGATAAGCTCAGCTGTTAAACAGGCATTTACATGTATAGTACGTGACTTTCTGTCTCACCAGTTGTCCCCCATAGTCTAGGGCTTTGTTGTAAAACGTCAGCGCTGCAGTCAGTCTCTCTCTCAGGTCGTCCTCACTGTCCAGCTCCACATCGTGAGGATAAACGTAGGCCTGTTCGGCCAGACAGCGAGCCGCCAGGAGTCTGGTCTCTTCCTGAGTGGCCTCTCCACCATCTAAACCCATGAGCTGGGACACTTTCTCCACACACTCCGCTGCATCCAGCTCTCTCCCCAGTTTGTCGTACACGTAGCCTAGGTTGGCCCAGGCATTGAGGTTTCCAGGATCTTCTTTACAAATATTTCTAAAAATATAAAGATATACAGACTTTTCATCCATTTTCTACCTGCTCTATCCTCCACATGAACGTCATGTGGGGTGCTGCACCAATCCCAGCTGACATAGGGTCAATTTAGAGTGTCCAATTGAGAAAATGCAAACTCTGTGCAGAAAGGCCCTTCCAACCATGGTTTTGAACCCGGGTCTTCTTGCTGCAAAGAACCACTACACCAACCGTGTGTCCCACAGACTTTTCAGTTCCCCTAAAATAATTTTTATCTCGTTGACTCTATGGATGGCCATGACAGTCATTGTTACCCTATTGCCTTTGGTGATTCCTTTTTTTTACTTTACCCATCACCATTTGGTTTAAATTTAAGCGCTCAATGATATTTCTCGACAACCAGATGTATTACCGTGGCATTTTAAGTGCATGTATCTCTTTGAAAAGTATAATTAGGATCAGTTTTTCACTTGCTTTGAAACACAACCGAGCACCGAGAAAAACGAATGGTGTTCCTGTCAGACTTGGCTGCGCCTTGTGTTTATTACTAATTGGAAAATGTTTGTAATGCCAGTCAACAGAGTGTGCCGGTGTTTACACGATGTTCATAGCGAACAAAGGAAAACTGTCATCTTAACTGTTTTAATGCAGCATTTCCACTGATTTTAGCGATGGTGTTTAGATGCTGCTTACTGGAGCAGAATCTAACAAATTAATCACTTGTTGTTCATGAACATTAATGTTTTTTATACCAGTGAAGGTAAGAAAAAATATAACAAAATCACTGTAAGTGTGTACACAAACAACCATTTGACCAAATTCTATGTGTTAATCGTTACAAACAAGACATTTGTACATGGTCACTTTATAAATGATTAATTTCACCATACTGCACATGTGCCACAGAATCATTTACCATCTGGAAAAGTCTCTAGGTTTGCCTTTTATTTTTCAGTTAATGATTTACTGTAGTGGGTGAAAGGTTTCTTTTCCTTGTATCCTGCCATTTTAGTGGTGTAGTCAGAAGGTGGAGGCTCTCACAGCTTACAAATGTAGAACATACATTTTAACCACAGTTTTTTCCCTAACCACCGATAGTTCTAGAGAAACTACATGAAACATATGTCTAAATAACACAGGGACTGCACTGACAGTGTCTCACTGTATACTCACCTAAATGTTTCTTCAGCCGTGTCCAGCTGTTCCAGGTGGAAAGCCAGCAGACCCAGGAGATTTCGGACAGCGTACTGTAAATATCCGACTTCGGCCTCCAACTCTCCCCACAGGCTCTCTTGTTTCAGGTAAGTGTCTCTGTGCCGTAGCCTCACGGGCCCATCGGGGTCACAGTTGAGGTTGAGCTCCAGGTGGAAGTGACCGGGGATATAGTCCATGTCCTCCATGAGAGACTCAATCTCGTCTGTGTTGTCCGCTTCCATGGCCTCCTCCTGCTACTCCTCCTCCTTCTCCTCATCTACCTGTTTTTTAAAAATGGAAAAGAGGTTAAGTAAGTGAAATACATTAAAATGATATCTTTCAAACGAAGATCACAACACAAGAAAATACCTGTTACTCTTCAGCCAACACTTCAGTCTACTGCGGCGTGATTTACCCACCCTCTCTTGTCATCCAGGTGCAGACAGGTTGAACAGGTTGGGCTTGGGAGTGACTGTGGAGTGAAGTCAAAGGGGAGGACAGTGTATGACTTTAACTACACAGACGGCTCTAGTTTTTGTACATTTTTGTGTATCAAATCTCTCATTTGACTCTTTTTTTAAATGATTTCAAATATGAACACATTTATTTTCTGTGGAGTTAAATGTAGACACTTCTTAATCGTTTCTTTTCGGCTCCTGCTCTCTCTCTGTGACTGATTTAAGTGTGTGACAGAAATACCAATGGACATTCCTTCACGTGTGCCCTTAGTTTGTTTTAAAAGTTGTGAAGTCTTGCTTTGAAGCACATTTCAGCTGTGTCTGCACCCTCTGTCCCCGTGTCGGCTGTAGCCAATCCTAAGAATCTGAACCATCAGGCTCAGTTTGATCACTGAGAGAAACCGAGGATGCTCGAAATGTCTTTTAACATCAGTATCACAAAAGGCAGTATGAACGAGTGAACATCTGCAGAGTTCATCACAGGCAAACTCTTCCTTGTCTTACAAGTTACAATGCTGTCTCTGCACATCTGATATACACAGAAAAACTTTGGCTCTTTTGTTGTGACGATACATTTGAATAGTGACAAACGTGATAGTGGAACAAAAGGAACAGAAGGAAGAATTGCTGTAAACCCCAAATCACTCTCAGTGTCTCAAAGTGATTTGGGGCAATATTTGGTTGCTGTACTAATTATAATGGGAGTAAAATAACAAGTCAGTGTATAGTATTTAACAGAGAGACAAAGTATGTGCTTGGTTGAAGGTGGGGTGGAAGATTGTGTCGACTAAACACAGGACTTTCACACATCGCTTGCTTTCTGTGGTAGAGTGTTCATTTTGTTTTATTTTGTCCAAAGCCACACCAAGACAATGCTGCTTATTTTAAACCAAACCACAGTCATTTCCTAAACCAAACCAAAACCATGAATGCTCAATTATCTAGAACCATGGTTCTCAAACTGTGGTACGCGTACCACCAGTGGTACCCAAGCTTCCTCTGGTGGTACTACTGTTTATACCAGGGTATGTGGAGGAATTTTGACCAGAGAGCAAATGAAAATGAAAGTAATAATTTTGCTACACTAGTGTCTGAAGTATATGTGAGGAAGAGAAGGATGACGTTTCTGGGAATAAAAGTCTGTAGCTGACTTTGCTCAGCCTATTTACAACACTGTATTTTAACTTGGGTGATAATGTTGTTACTTGGATTCAATATTTTCATACGTAGGTGGTACTTGGTATAAAAAATTTGAGAACCACTGATGTAAAACCTGTTCACATGACAACAAGAATTTAGAACGCCCACCATTATGCAGCATTTTTAAAAGGGAACAACCGATGGTGTGGACATTTAGGTTGTTAAGACTTTTGGTGGGATGTATGGTAGGACAATGGCTATTAGCTATATAAAAAATATGGAGCAGGCCCATATTTTCTCAACTATTTTATTTTACTTTAATTTATTTTTTGCTCTTGTTTGCACCAGTGACCAGAGAAAATGATTCATCTTGTGTACTTGACAATAAACCCGATTCTGACTCTAATTCAAATGCCTGAACCACCTCTGCCCCTGAAGCACACACTTCCATCACACTGTGCTGGATAAAGTGTATTCTGCCTCTAAGTGGGCTACTTTTCTTCCATTTGTACCACGAAGCGTGGGTGTGCAGAAATCTGAAAATGTTCTGTGCACAGTCGTTGCCATGGTGGTCTTCATGGATACCACACTGATTACATGCTTGCTGACATTATTATTATTATTATTACAGATGCTTGGTTGTGTAGTTGTGGTTCCTCTAAGACAAAAATAGATTTTCAACAAGATTTTGTTCATAGAAGCTCCAGTTTTAATGGTAGACTTTGAGAGAGAAAACAAAGGTATTATAGAGATGTTAACTCCTAATAATCCCTCTAGCCTTTATTAGTGCTCCGTAACTGTAAAGTAGGATTAGTATGTGTCCCACATACTGTTGTTTTGCTTACACACTAACCTGTTGTTAACCTATTTTATTGTTTTGCTTTCATATGAAGAACAATAAGGATTTAATACATGAACAGAAAATGTTACCATAAACTACATCCATTCTTTTGCAATGACATGCATTTGTGATATTGACATTGAAACCTGCAACAACTACAGGTCGAAGAATAAGAGCATTTCAGATATTATGTGTGGACTTGGATTTGTGCTTATAGCTGACAGGGAAGTTGCTGATTTTGGAACTGAGCAGCAGTCCTGACCTAACCTGAAGGCAGGTTAATAAGGTGAGTGGAGACTCAGCATCAACGTTCTCCAAATCCCATCTCTGCAGAGAAAGTTCAGGGCCATAGGCAGGCACATCAATGAAATTTGGGGCCCCTTATGAGAGGGATCATAAGGTCACACAGCAAAACTCATTATTACCACATCTGTCATCCCCTCATCAGCTCTAAACAACGATAACACATGTGTTGTACCTGTACTCTCAGTGGCTAAAAACTGTTGTTTGATGATTCAGTAAGAGTTCTTTTTCATTGAACGGAAGACAGACTTAATTTGGTATCCAGGCCTCAGACAGCCTTAATCCACTTAAAATTCTTCTAATCTGTGGTGTAATTTATTGCAGATGTTTATCTTCTTTTGTACTGCAGACGCATCCCTCATGTTCCCCCGGGACACACTCATTCGTTCAATTAGTGCTCGTAACTTAAAACCCCTCTATCACAGCTGACTATGACTGGATTTAGCCAGTTTCTCTCTGGCACGCTGAGTGAGTGAAAAGCATCTCTTCATCTCTCTGGAAACATCTTCTGACTGCAAATCACACCACTGAATGTCTCACTGTTGTGTCTGTGTGGGACGGACGTTCAAAATACACTTTCAGCAGATTGTCATGGGGCACAATTAATGAAAATAGGGGCTTCCATCATTAATGAGAAGCCTGGGGGAGAAAGAAAATCTTTCTTTCAAAGGAGGGGGGGGGGGGGGGGGGATAATATGACAACTTACTTCAGTAAATACATCACTTGTTAAATTTAGTTTCAGCTGCAGCAGAAATCTTGGAAATTGGAAACAGCTTAGTGAGAGCCGGTAAAAGATTTACACACTGAGGCACAGTGTGTCTGCTTGGCTTTGATTGTAATTGTGCATTTATAGCTGCAGGATTAGACAACAAGGTGTAATTCATTAACACATAAACAGCCAGGGTTTGTCTCTTTTGATATGCCACACAGTATGCTCTGTTGTACATTATATAACACTGACATACAGTACATGGAGGAAGACTGCAAAGGGGAATGCATGTATGTACATGTGTATCATTTATTTTTATTTAAAACAGTGCTGTGCATCCAAAAAGGATGAGAACACCAGCTACAGATCAAATGCTAAAAATGGTTCATAGGAGATGATGTTTTTACACATGCTCATTTGCTTGACTGTTATTGTCGAAAATTAAGTTGTTGTTAAATAAACTCAGGCCTGGTTCAATAAGGTTCTGTTTTCTGTCGTTTGGGAGCAGTGCAGCTCCAAAGGTTAAGTACAGATTTTGATGAAATGTTCTGGGGATGTCGGTTATGGTCCAAGGAAGGAATTATGAGATTTTGGAAGGTGGTGCAGATGTGAGAAGCACAGAGTTGTGTGAAGCTGATAGGCTAATTTGAGCAATGGTTTGAATATAACAGACATTTAATCATATTTAAAAGTGATTATACACTGATATAGACATACCTATGGTTAGCAGTGTATTCAATTTACCTTTATTTAACCAAATTTAAAAAAAAAAAGTATTTTCCAAAGGAGGCCTGTAGGCAGCATTACATAAAAACACAAATAACAAAGTAACACAATTAAACCACATAATAATAACCACCCTGTGGTTTGTCCCCTCTTTCATGCTGGTAAGAATAGTATTCCTTGTCCTTTTTATTATTCCTTGTTTTGCTTTGTTGTTTTTTTTCTTCTGTTTGTATTGTTTTATTAAACGTCATTTTATTTTATTGTTATATTTTATTATTATTATTATTATTATTACTGTGGATGTTTTGTGGTACAGATTTCTCCCCTGTGTTTGCACACTGATTGTATTTACTCATTTGTCCAGTGGTGCAAGTGGAGGTTCATGTACCTATATATATATGTATATATACATATATGTATATATATATATATATATATATATATACATACACACACACATATATACATATACACATATATATATACATACATACATACATATATACACGTGTGTATATGTATGTGTATATATATATATACACATATATATACATACATATACACACCTACGGAGGAGTATTAGGGCCACATGGAAAGGAAAAAAATGGAAAGGAAAAAAATAAATAAAACACCACAAATTCTGAGATTTAAGTCAAATCTCAGAATTCATGCGTTTTTGTTTTTTTTCTTACAAATTTTTAATACAAATACTCTTTCGTACCACAAATAATAAAAACTATGACAAATAAATAAACCAACCAAGATTTAAAAAAACAACAACTTTATTTTGGCAGGTTATCACCAAGAACCAACGTCTTCCTTTACGTGTATTTTATTTTGTAAGTACTAACCGGACACAGTATGATGTCACTCTGGCTCACATGACGGTCTGGCTCTGGTCGCTGTCATCATGCAGGTGGAATCTGCGCAACAACGTCGCTCACTGTAGGGATCTGCAGCAGCAGCAGCAGCAGCGATGACATCCAGCGACTAGTCATCAAACTAACACGGGAAATACTCACTTTGACTAGTTTTTGTTTTGGGGAAACAGCGATTTTATCATTGTAGAGCAACACAGCCAACATGTATCTGTGCGAATAAGATCACGCCGGTGTTTGTTGATGCTGTCAGACTGTGTTTGTGTCTGCATCTCAGCTGGAGTCGCATATGATGCCAAGCATTCACATAGTAAGTGAGCGCACAAGAAGGACGTAATAATAACAGCTCTGTCCTGCGGATCTTTTCTGCTGCTGAGGCGAAAAAACACACACAAAAAAACCCGGACAGGATGGATGAAGGCGCTGCCTGCGAGACCATCCCCGATCTGAAAGACATCGAGATGAAAATCGGCCGGAAGACCCCCGAGGGTTTGCTCAGGTGTCTGCGGGAAGAGGCTTCCTCTCTCCGGGGAGATGCCAAGCTTGCGAGCGCGCACGACACCAGCAAGGTGACAGGGAAGAGGAGTTTGGATGAAAAGATCAGAAAACTGAGGATGGAGATGGTAAGTGTTTGTATGTATGTGTGTGTGTGTGTGCGTGGGGGGGGGGGGGGACCTGTCTTCTTTATGGAGACATGATGTAAATGACTACATTTTGACGTGAAGACAGGTTTTGAGATTGGGATTAGGCCAGCAGGAATTATGGTTAAGGTTAGAGTAAGTCTCCAGGAAATTAATGTAAATCAATGCAATGTCTGTAAAGCAGAAGCTCATAATAAGTCTCTGGTTAAAGTTAGAATGAAGTTAGAGTTAGGCAATGACTGGTCATGGCTGAGGTTAGGGATAAGAATTGAGGCTGTCCAAATGAATGGGAGTCAATGCGGTGTCCTAACAAGTGTGTGTGTGTGTGTGAGAGATTCTTTTTTTTCACTGAAATCCCATTCACCTTATTAATACTTAACACTGTAGTGTGTAACGTTTAAATATAAACACACAGTTCACACAGTGCTGACAAAGCCTATCAGCTCCACACAACTCTGTATTTCTCATTATTGCAGTGTTTATATCTTGTGTCACCCGGCGACATTACCTTGCTACTCAGAGGAAGTGAGTTCAAGCAGCAATGTGTTAGTAAAGCGACGATGGCAGTATGACTGAAAACATAAAGAAGTGGCCAATGAAAAGTTTCAGAAGTGAACTCCACTGCTCAAAAAACGCGTCAGTAATTCATGGCATAGATGCCCCTGTGCTGCAGGTCACAACCAAACACTCCCACAGTCAGAGCTGTTAATATTGCTTGACAGAGTCTGTTTTCAGATGAAGGATGCAGCATACAAATAATGTTACAATTAAAAATTACAAAACAGTGGCTCAAAAGGATGCTTCATTCAGATGATGATGGAGAATTAATTTCTAGGTTTTGGGTTTCTAAGGGAACCTCATCAAGCCCCTTTTTCTTGATACTTTCAACTAGACTTTACATTAAATGCCTGTTTTAAATGTCGAGAAAAGCATTGTGTCAAAGGCGGAGATACTAAGATGCCTCTGGTGGACAAACTATGCAATGGTGACATCCCATAAGACGTGTCTTATGGGATGTCACCATTGCATAGTTTGTCATATGTCATATGATGGGATACGCATTTCTTAATCGTCTTTTCTTGGTTTGGCTTTTGAGGAAATCCTCAGTAAATAGAAAGTTACAAACAAGAGAATTATGATGCTGTCAGGAGAGTTAGTTCAGTCATGATGAAGAATTGATTAAACTTTATGAACCAAATAATTCACGACTAATATTTACAGCTGAAAAAAATCTTAAAAGGTCACCACTTGTCGTCATTTCTTGAGTCATTTGAGCAGCTCATCACCATGCCGACAGCTACAGAGAGATGTGGTTGCTAGGAAATGACAATACATGACAACTACAGGCCTTTATCAAAGAGTGAAGTCACCCTCTTTCTATTGTTAGGTTGTTTTCATCATTCGTAATAATAACAACACTCACATATAAGTATGTAGATTTCATAATTTTCTTCATCACTTAAATTTCTCTACATACCTTGATGTATTCCATCTCTCTGGAAAGACTGGTTTTATTTGTCACATATTAAATCATTTATTGCATGTAAAAATTCACAAACTGCAATCAAATGTTTCTTTTTGCTCTACCAGAGAAGGGACAAGTAATCAAAACTTGTGTTTCAATTACGATTACGAAAACAAAATAATTGAAAGAAAAACAGTGGCTTTTAATGTTGTGTTTGACTTCTTGTCGCGGGCATTGAGTGGAATCCCCGGGTTAAACACAACATCAATATAAATGTACAATGCTTGATAGTTGTGCAAAAGCTTTGTTCAAAATTTCTAATTTAAAGCCACTTGTTTCAAATTAAAGTCAATGAGTAATTCTGATTTTTCCATTTTCCTCTTTAAGCATTTTTTTTGGTGTCCATGTCGTCTTGTTGACTTGGACCACACCTCCTACAAACATGAAGGCCACTCCAGTCAACAGTTGGTCATTTCCTTCTGTGATCATGAACATCATACATGCCTGTGGCGGCTGCAGGAAAGCTCCCACATTGTGGTTGTAACATAGAGCACATGCGTTGCCACGAATGGCGTCCCAAACAAAGCGAGCTGTCCTCTGGGACAGTCGCTCCAAAACATACTGGTTACATCCAAACGCTCAAAACACATTATCCTCGTGGTCAAATGTTTGGAGTAAAAATTTCACTCTAGGTTCCTGGCAACTGAGATGCACTTTGGAAGACGCAGCCTGCAGAGACTTAAAGAGGAAACAGTTCACTCCCCACTGTAACTGAGCCCCTTAATGTATTAACATTTCAGCAGTAGTAGCAGTAGGAATGTAGAGCTATAAACACTGTTTTGTACTCACGACACTTACTCTGCATATTTCATCAATTTATACACACTATTATACCATGAGGGAACAGAATTGTTTTATATTTAGGGCCCGAGCGCGGCTGGCAGGGGCCATTTGTCCGTTTAGGTTCATCACTATGTTTAAATCATCCTTAAATTTATGAAAACACCAGACAAAAACATCAAGTATATCTGAGATCAGCACTGTTTTTCTGGATCTGGACTGGTTCAGTGACATAATCTCTTTCATCTTTCCTCAGCACTGGAGCAGACAGAGGTCACTTCATCAGCCCATTTATTTAATAAGGAAAGATAAAATCAATAGGCTTTGATAAATGATCTCCAGTCACTGATGTCAGCCTGTTTTTAAGTGCATATTTGACCAACATGGCCAATATGGATTTACAAAGTATTCAGAGGATTTCTATAAATCTGTTGAGGGTCAGCCAGACTGATTTTTTTTTTTCTACTGCAAAGAAGGGAGGACTGAATTAGAAGTGATAGTGATGACGCGCTGCTTCCCAACTGTATGTATGTGTGTGTGTGTGTGTTTTTGAGAGAGAGTCTACAAGAATGGTGAAGTGTAAATCAGAGTGTACAAGAAGAATTCACAGCATTGCACTCTAATCAGAACTCTGCTTAGTAAGATTTACAGTAACACATGGGTGTCTGCGGAGTAAATGGAATAGCTCACACACACACACACACAAATGTTGGTTTTGCATTCTTTGTGTGGACATTCACAGACATAATGCATTCCCTAGCCCCTTACCCTGACCTTAACCATCACAACTAAATGCCCAAACCCTAATCCTAAAACCAGGTCTTAACCCTCAAAAAGTCCGTTAAAGATGTGTGGACCAGCCAAAATGTCACATAGCCTACGAAAGACACGTACACACGTAAAACCACATAAATGCTGGGTGTGTGCGCGCACTTTCTCACTTTTTTTATACTGAGAAGCTCAAGACTCCGCCCCCTCCTTTTCTTGTATTTGTGCACACTAGTGATGAATGCCAGGTGGTTTTAAGCCATCAGCACAATGAAATTGAAATGTTGCTCTTCTTGTTGTTACCCGTCACGAAAAACAGGATATTGCTGCTGCATTGTCATTCGTTGTATTTCACTGTATGTAAACGTCAAACTAAAACATATTGACGTCTGCCTGAATTGTGGGAGTCAAGCAGAATGGCCTTCCCATTTTTAGGATTTTAAAAGTATTTAAACCGATTGCTTATTTCTTTTAAAAGGACTTATTCTCTCTTTGTACTGAAAGAGGGAAAAAAAAGCATTCTTTATAGAATTAGTTTCCTTTTAGAGCTCAAGGGAATGTCTTCAATACAAAAATATAAAGCAGAAAAACACATAATTCAGATCTGAGAAGATGGAACTAAGGAATGTTTAACTTAAAAAATAATTATCAAAAGATTTAGCAGGTATTTCTCACAGTTGACTAACTGATGGACAATCAATATTATTTATGTGTCCTTATGGTAGGGATATTTTACAGCAGATAAATCTCACTTTTGTGTTTTACATTTTGTCTGAAGGGAGACACACTCTCTGCTGAACTAAACAGATTTACTGGATACAGAGGCACTCCTTTGAAAACCACAGACGACTGGAAGTCTGCCACACACATGCACGCACACATGCACATGCACACACACAGACACACAGCTTTACATTTTAACGGTGATCAGCACCTGCATTTTAAGCTCCTCAGGGTGTGTCAATTCTCCCGTTCAATTCTCCTAGTGCTTTACTGTGTTTCTTCCTGTCTCTCTTTGTCTCTGTCTTTCACCCTTGTGGTGCATTTCAGTGCAAAGTCAAGCTTTGTGTGCACAGCTGAACGGTAGTGAATTGACTTCATCTGTCTAAAAGTTTGTTGAGTGCAATTCAATTTCCTCTCTGTCTTGTTTTGATGCATATACAGTGTCTCAATTAACCTGAATGGACTTCTCAGATTTCAGAGGTGCTATAGCAGTAGGATTTATTGATTGTGTGAGAGGTTTCTGACATGACACTGGCTGTGTCATCAGTTTTGTTTGAATTGTGAGTTTTTCATGAATATAGAATAGATAGACAAAGGGAGGGAAAGTGCCAGAGTCAGCTGATAAGATATGGTCTTTATCAGTCCTCCTATACAGCTTCACAAAAAGTATGCAAATTGGAAAGCCTTTTGAAACACAATCTCAGGAAATTTTAAGAAGCCATATGAATTTTGTGGTAAAACACAGTCGGCGCAAGTATTTGCAATGAAGCCCTTCCATTCAACACAGGCATGAAAATGCAAAATAGAGAAAAATTGAGGGCTTAACCTAACACAAAAACGTCGAATTTAGAGACACGAAAAAATTAAATATGACAGAATTCGATACCAACAAGGATAAGTGGCTATTTTACACAGCATTCACAGATGGAAGGACAGATGGAGCTGCAGGGACGACCTGCTGCTGCCTAATAAAGACGGGCGGAACTGTAAGGGCACAGAGCTGCAGAGCGATTGGGAAGGTGAAACTGCAGACTGTCACTTACACTAGAGCACATGAGAGGAAGAAGAAGACTACGATTATTTTTGCTGTAATATGAAAAAAATATGGTTGTGTGTCTGCGTTCCCACTGCTGGCAGTGATTCAGCAGTCTGGTAGAAGACTGTGCGACATTGAGAAGCTATTTTTGCTCACATGGGAGAATCTGCGTCAGGGATCGGGCTTGAGTGGTGCATACGTCATCATTATGCACTACTGTATATCATAGATACTCAGTTCTTCAGAACATTAATGGAGCCGCTTCATGCTGTGGCACATCGACTGTAATGTCTACGATAAAAGGATAATTCTGCTGTATTTCAGCTTGTGTTTCATTTTAATATTCTACAATTTTACTGTCAAAAATAAGTAATACTAAAATAATAACAAATAACACCTATAACATGTAAACCTTTATTTGGTAATTAAAATATTGATATTTGCCCTGGTGTATCAATTAACATATTGCACTAGTCATCGTTGAGGAGAGACACTGACAGAATAATCTGCAAATGTAATAATATGGCCATAATGGCTTTGACATTCATTTGTGTATATAAAACTAACAAATGAGGGCAAAGAGAAGAGGTGTGACAGACAGACACTGTGACTGTGGCAGGGGTCCAAGAAACACTACGACTTTATAACAGTTAGAAAATGTTAACCTTACTGAAAACAGTGAAGGAACATCTAGGCGTTTAGGGAGCCTGCTGTCACATTCAAAGAAAGAAACTGAACTGACTAGAAACAGGTCTGGCAGAGACAGAGACCAGAACACACCTTCATCTGAATTCCCACATGTAGATGTGATCACTCAAGTGTTACCATCAGTCACTGTCTTCTGTTGGTGTTGTTATTGAGTGCTTAAGCCCAGTGGACTCAGTTAACCGACCGCTAATTCCAAAGAGCAAATGTAAATATCTGAATTCCCAGTTACTTGAATACCTTGATAATAGATTTAGTGCAACCTTGTAATAATTGTACCTCAGAATGATTGATCATTTGCATTGCCCCTTTTCTAGAACTGATTCGTCCCAGGAGATTTTGAAAATGAATCAAAAGTTATAGACTCCTAAATTAAGTCTTGCCAGTTTGTCTCAAGAAAGATCCTGAACCAAATATACTCTCACTCGGTTAGATGATTTATTTTAAATCAATGAAGCCAATTGTTTAAATGATCGCTGTGATTAATGTTGTTCACAGTGCACACACAAGCTATTTTACAGTGGATATAAAAGGCAGGGAAATTAGCTTTCCAGAATCCTATGGCTCAGCCAGGAGGTGCCTGGCCTTGTGCCTGCGGAGGAATTGGAATCTGTTTGGTTGTGCACTGGTGGCCAAAAAATGATTGATGGTGTTTTGGTCCCCGAGGATGTCCTGGACCTCCATCTCTGCTGTCCCCAGTCTGACCTTTTACATTTGACAGGGTCCTCTATCTAAAAGAGTATGTTTGAGGAAGAAAGTAAGAGTAAGTAATGCAGGGTTCACAGCCTGTTGAGCTAAGAGCAGGTAACGAGATGCATTCAAAGTCCCTGGTAAATTTCATCATTTGCAGGATCTACAGCAAACTCAAATGTCCCGGGGGCCACTGAGTGGATAGTTTGGTCAGTAGGGAGCTGGTCAGGTGAAAAAAGTCCAACTTTTTCAGAAAATACAAATATTTTTGATGTTTAACATAATTTCAAAATAAAACTAAAAAGTGTTTGTTTTGATATGTAGTGATAAATAGTTCACAATATAAATGTATCTATGAAGTAAAACATACAGAAATAACTCATTACAACTTGATATTAAGTGGTGGCCACATGAAACTGATTGGGGGGGCTGCATGTGGCCCACAGTCCGCGAGCTTCAGACCTCTGCAATCATGGATAAAACATGTTTGCATTGTTGGACTATCAAATCGTATTTCCTTTTTAATACAGATATTGAATGCAGGGCATAGTTTCTTAGTATTATTTATTTGAAGAATATCTGTGTTATAAACAGACATTTTTACTAAAAAAAAGGACGACAAGAAACTTATGGCTTGTGGCTGTACATTTTCACAATTTAGGTTAATCACCAAAATGTTTTTTTTATCGGTAACGACAGAGATAAGATCAGTCAAGATGAACTGCTTTTTTTCCCCCAAAAGCATCAAATTCTCACAATTGATCAACACATTGTCTTAGTTCAAACTGTAGTATGTCACATGTCACACTGACAGGCACCAGTCCAGTTATAATCCTGTTGGTTACATGTCTGTTTGACAGAGTGAAATGCATCTTACTAAAGAAGATTACCCTAAACGTAAAGTTGTGAAAGCAGCACTGGATTCACAGGTCTGAGTCGTCAGCAGCAGCAGAATGAGCACAAACTGGTGGAGCGATCAGGTTCATTAGCATTGTGCCACCTCAGCACTGACAGGCTTAGAGCGATGTTTACTGCCACCCTCATTAGACACTCAGTCTCTGCAGCAAACCCTCAAACCTCAAACCTGATCTCCACCCCTAAACATCTCTGTGGCAGGATACAAGTCGCACACACATATGCATGTGCGAGAGGGAGCTGTGGTTTGTGTTGATCTTTTTTACCCATATTAATTTTGCTGTCTTTCATGTGGAGTAGGTGAGTAGTAGTCGAGGTGGATGTTTGTTAATTTACTGCCCTGTGAATATGATCCATGTTTCTGCCTCCTCTCCCCTCTCAGGTGTCATTCTGCTTTGCTATAGTTGTAAAAATGCAGTAGCCATGAGAGACATGTGAGCTCACATTACTGAACCAAAAATCACATTACATATTTATTTGCATGCTGACATAACAATCTGACTGTATTTTAATGGTTTGTGTAAGGTTTAACCTAAAGCTGGGGACACACTACACAACTTTCACAGTAGTTACCGATTTTGAAAAGACTCGGAGTACACACAACCTGACTGGTTTCTGCAGAAGACACTATTTGTCAGACCAACCGAAGCCAACTGAACTCTTGTGAGGTCATCTATAAGAGCAACAGTTTTGATATTGCTATTCCTGGTACTTTCTGTCGTCCCACCTACTCTTTTTCATTGGCTGTTGGCAACATGTGTTTGTAGTTGGGTCGGTAATCAGTTCACACTAACCGACTGTGTCCAGAGTCAGAGTTCAAACACAGATATCTGTGTCCACGAGCCATGCCGACTGTCCCCAACTAGTGCTGACTGGAGCAGACTCTTCCGAGCTTAAGAGTAATTTTTTCCGAAGGAGGTGAAACTATATCAAATATTTTACATGAAAAAGCAAAATGTCACAGAAAATGTAATCCTGTTAGGCTTCTTTTTATTTTGCTCTCAGTCATTTATCATCCTGTGACTCCATGAATATCCTATCCTAAGGGATTTCATGATCCAAACTGATGACTACTGATCTAAGTCTCTTTCCTACAGTGCGGTTTCCTTAACCACACTGGGTCTGACGCTGAGGAAAGATGAAGGGAAGCCTCTCAATTGGAAAGGACTAAATGTGCTAAAGTGGTTTTTCCTGACTGGTGCAAGGTCCAAATAAAGGTCTGTCACCACCTACGTGCAGACATGATACATGAGGGGTGTGTTCATTTTCATGCAGTGTTGCTTGAAGATTATCGGGCTCATAAAAGCTTTTTTTAAGCACTGATTAAAAAAAATAAAAGGGATACACAAAGACTCTGAAGGGTCAATAAAGGTCTAATAGCTTGTGGTCCTTGCACTTTGAAAAATGCTGCATGTTTAAATATGTTTCACTGTAAAATACATGATAAAATTGCATATAGAGCTCCTAAATAAAGGTCTAATAGCTTGTGGTCCTTGCACTTTGAAAAATGCTGCATGTTTAAATATGTTTCACTGTAAAATACATGATAAAATTGCATATAGAGCTCCTAAATTAAGATAGCATATTTTTAAAAATACCCCCACTATAACCAAAAAACGGCAAACACCATCTGAAAGTCATAGATACAGTATGTGAGGCAGAATTCACATTTAGTAGAGAGAGGGATGGACATACTACATAAGACAGAAAACTCATAATGCGAATGAACAGCTTTGAGAGAGAGTGATTATCTGCAGAAAGAGGTGGAAACCATCAGGCTGCGCTTTGAATATCGGTGTCATATATCACCTCAAGGCCCTGCACTTCACCGCAGACCTCTGCTAATGTATTCTGGGGAGGAATGTTCCATGACTGTGGCCATGTTTTTCTCTTCTTCTTGTCCTCCTCCTTCTTCTACGTTTCTCAACCTCACACATCACAGTAAAAGACAGCAGTTGGCTGTTATATATGATTTATCATTGCTTTAATTGTGCCAGGTCACTTTTCTAGTCCCATTTGTGTTTTTAAAGAAGATTCTCTCTGCATTTCTTTTCCAATGTATCATACCTTCAACTGTATCAAATGTATGTCACACAGGAGCCTCTCTATGTGTTATGTTTGGACACATTTCCTTGTTCAAACATTCTCTTACAGTTTGCTAATCTAAACTGTCATCCCCCCTTTGTTTAGTAGCTTTTCCTGTGGAGTGCCTAAAGTCATGGAAAGTGTTTTTTGTTTTACCTTGTGTGCATGAGATATGATCATGTGCACACACAACATAAAAAAATAGCGGCAGGGAGGGAGCTTGTTTCTCAAAACTATGGAGCCCGGAAAGGGTCATGGTACTTTTGTGTTTCCTTGCAATAGTTTTCCCTCCCTGGCGCTACCCAGATCTACCCAGCTTTCCGTAACTCAGATGGTCCCGTCTGTCCATGCATGGCACTTCCAGGGAGAGCCAGGGAGCACCGGCGAGCACTGGGGAGGAAACACAAAAGTTATTCCAGAATACTCTGGGTAGTTATGGCAGGGAACAAGTGCCATGCAAGGCATGAGGAGAGCCAGGGAGATCTGGGAAGCACTGGGGAGGGAAAACTTTTATGAGGGAATGCAAAAGTGATTGCAAGGGATAAAATATTTCCCATGGTCCTACCATGCTCCGCACAAAGAAAATGGGTGTCCTTTGTAGCCTCCTACCACATAGATACAAGATTCTTCATTAGTACAGAGTGTAATTTCAGAAAACAGGGACTCAGTGGGAATACGTGTGTATACAAGCCAAGGCCAAGGTGTTGCCTGCCGGCTTCTGTTATAATTCTTATTATGGTGATCTGTTTGGGTTTATAATTATATCACTAGCACTATTATATTATAGTGTTTGCACTTGACTCGGCAGCCAATGTTCCCTGCTTCAAAATAAATATCCCTTGCCTCTTATACTGCAAAATACAAAACATTAATAAATATAAGCAGAATTTTGAAAAAGACTCAATATTCAACTTTATTTTTATTCCATTTTTTTATTTCTCCTCAGGCCCACTTGCGCTCTGTGGATGTAAAGATCTTGCAGCAGTTGCTGGCGGTGCATGAAGGTATAGAGGCGGTGAAGTGGCTGCTGGAGGAGCGCAGCACCCTGACCAGCCGCTGCAGCAGCCTCACCAGCAGCCAGTACAGCCTGGGTGAGGGCCCCGACACTTCCTGGAGAGGCTCCTGGAGCAGCCTGCAGGACCCCAATGACAAGCTGGACAATATCTCCATCGGCAGCTACCTGGACACCCTGGCAGACGACATGGATGAGTACTGCCCTTCCAGCTCAGAGTCGGTCATCTGCACCACAACACCACTGGTTTCAGAGGCTGTTGTTGGGGGCTGGACAGGAGGAGGCCCTGTGGCCCCTGTCACAGCAGCTGGAATAGGTGTGAGGTCTGATCCTGGGGCTGGGATTCGAGCTGGGGCAAATGAAAACAGAGCTATTGCTGGAAATGGGATAGAGGTGAAAGGCAGACCAGGGGCTGGTATGATCCCTGGGATTGCTGGGAATGTAAGTGGAAAACCAGTTGTTCCTATCAACAAATCTGAGGGCCCCAAGCTCGATGCTACTGTTTGGACGAAGGCTGCAGAGACAGGCAAGGAAAGCCCTGTTTCTAAGGACAATACTCAGGCACAATCAATCAAAGTAAATGGCGTTGTGGAAAAGCCAGGAGCACAAACAGGTAGCCCGACCCACATCAGCCTCTCTGAGAAACTGGGAACCAGCCAAAGCCCCAAACTCAAACCCTATAAAAATGGAAAGATTGAATTGGATACTTGCAAAATGAATGGCAAACTACATATGGAGTATGATGCTCATTGGCGATGGGTGCAGTCCCAAGAAGATGTGACGTTTTTGTAACAAGGATAATAAGTGAGGGAAGTAAATTCAGTTGATCACTTAGAGGAAGAGTGAACTGCTGTTGTAAAAGGCAGATACTGAAGCTTCCTGTGGTGAAAGACACTGGGTTTGAAAGACAAAGACTTATGTCTTTTTTTAATATTATCTCTCCTGTGACTGCACTAACCTTCTATCAAACATTGATGTCAGTATTGAGATGAATGCACATTACAGGATTTTACCATCGTCGGCCAAACATGGCTGCCTCACACAAACTTAGAGGAAAAGTTTAAAAATCCTGTGTCATAGTTTTTCTCAGGGTCTTTCTTGGCATTCCCTGATTTTAATTTATTTTTTATTTTATTTTATTTCCCTTTGAAATGAAGCACAGCAAAATAATCTTCAGAGAAAGAGTTAACATTGCAATGTGGTATGCTGTACAAACCATTAACAATTACTTTCTCTTATTTGCTGAGAAAAATAAGTTCCACACAAATAAGATTTCCACAAAAAAGATTGCTAATTATTTTATAAAGTTGCAGTTGCTTTATAATGTTGTTCTCTGACCCATACAAAGGAAACAAAAGGAAACATTACAGCTTTTTTTCTTGGGATCCTTTGAGGCGCCCTGAAATAATAGCACTATGAGATCTCTTGGACGACAGTAATAGAATAAAACCTTTCATGACAGTTTATATAAACCCTTATTCAACACGTCCAGGGGTACGAGACAGTATTACTTAATAATGTATTAACAAAAACTTGGTAGACAAAGTGTGTGTGTTTCTTTCCCCTTAACTGTAGACAAAGAATGACGACGGGGGACATAAATAAACGTTTCCCTTACTAAGAAACAACGTACCCACTGTTAGCATCTGTGATTTTGACAGCTACTCTTGTGCATCAGGTAATAGTTGTGGCTCAATATTATATTCTGTTACAGTTATGATGATCTGTGTTCGTTTTTAAAGCAGATGTTGTGCCTGATTGGTGAAATACTTTACATATGTTGCCTGTACTTTATCTCCTAAGATGAGCGCACTGTTGTTATGATAATATATATATATTTTTTTTAAATTATATCTGGCTGCTAAATGTTTGGGCAGACGGCTGGACCAGCAGTTGTGCTCGTGAGTGTCGAGTGGTCAATGTGTCATGTTGTCTGGGTGGATTATTGCATGCCCTGTGCTGAAAGCTTTATTGGCTGAATTGTGAGAAAATGTGTAGAAGAACCAACACGAGCAGAAAAGAACAGCCTTTCGTTTGACGTATGTTGATAGCAGCCGCTTCCCAGAGCATGAATATGAGTATTACTCAGGAATTTGGAAAGACAGAAAGAAAGAGAGAATATTTATGTGTGAGAGACAGACAGACAGATGTTGACTGCCTGAGCACAGCTGGCCTGTCAGGTATAAAAAGATAAATAAAAATAGACGAGTCCCAAAGGTTTTCAAGCATTTCCATCTCATTCATCACAGTGTTACTACACCTGCTACCAGACTGCAGTTATTCATGTTAACGCTGCAAGGTTAGTGCGACATGTATAATAAACAGAGGACGTATGACATAATCAGTATTTAAATGTTAAAGGCTTTGTTTTGTTTTTTAATCTTACATGCTTGTTTAAAAAGCTGACGCCTAAAGTGAATTTCTTTTGCATGGTGTCATTGTGCATGTCTGTATCCAACTTTAAATTTTACTGCTGGGAATCTTTTTCAGTACTGGTGCCAATACAATACAGAAGGCAATGAGTTTTAATACTGATGCAAAAATAATATTCCTAGTCCCTTTGAAGGCTAAAAAGCATGAACTTGCATTTTTAGACATCGAGTCCAAAATCTCAGACAGTGTTAAACAAAAGAAGATGTTTAACCATTTCTTGCCACCAGCTACTGATTTTTCTGTGTGAAATTCCTGGCAAATTGTTCCCAACTGTACTGTAGTTAACATTGGATTCATGAGTGGGTTGAAAATTCCATCTCCAGCTGACTTTTTATCGTTTCCCTTTGACGTCTTTTAAAAGTGGAATCTTGCAAACGGGTTCTGAAATTGATTGCCGTAAAAGTCGTTAGATATGACTTTTTTTTTCCACATAACATGACAGCTTATTAAGTTTTTATTATGATTTCTTTTTTCCAAACATTATGTTTTCATGTTTAACATTAAAAAGGAGCAGGACTAAGCAGGGTGTTTGGTAAATGCACATGGAGACACTGAGGGTGAATTTTCCAAATATAGAGAAAAGAGCAGGACAGAGCTGCAATATTCAGGACTGATACATACATTTTTATATGTTTAATGAGAAATACACTGCATGATGAATGTAGAACGTCACAAAGACAGCTGTAATGTAACCTGTAACCCCACTGACTTGGGTTTTATCTGGTTTGAAAGTAGCCACAACTGCTCCTGGTTGTAAAGTTAGGTAGACGTGTCAATGATTAAGTTACCATGAAGGAAGGGACTAAACGCATGCTTTACTTCAGCACTACAAAGACTTGTGCACATTGCTTCATCATCACATGGAAGGAATTAATCAATAAAAGTGTGGCACTACTGTTAACTGCCTGCTTTCATTACTATATTATGCAAATAGTTTACAATTTGTAAACTTGGACATCAGCTTTAATCAGTGACAGAGTATGTGTCTCTGAAGACAGTTACAGATTATTATGTTTAACTTTATACATCTCCATTTGTTTTAGCCACTAAAGTGTTTCCTCTTCCTCCTGCTTCTCTTTTCATCCTGACTGACTTTTTCATCACCACACTGGCTTGATGGAAATGTTCCGTCCGTGCCAACACACACATCATGCGCACACAATGCCCTCACTGGAGAGAGCACCATAAAACCGGCACCACAGAAACCGGGCCAGTCTTGGAGACAGGCGAGGAAAACTATGCTCAAAACTAGTCCTTGAACTCTTGGACAATGTGGAACTCTCTTTTTCTTCACCGAATACAAACAGAACATCTACTATTATCTAAATGGGTATTTCAGCCATGGTATATCATCCTGCCACAGTATAGACATGAAGTCATCTGAAGCCTTCTTCCCTTTTTAACATATGTGTTGGCTGTCAGGCACCATCGCATGCCACAGGGACTGCTCGGCTAGTTTGTGGTTTTCTTTCCAAATTAGCTGAGCCATATAGGAAAATACTACATTTTAGTGCAGGGAACAAATCTGTAAAACGCATCACATTAAGCTATAGTGTGTCTCTCTGAAAATATAATGTACACCATGATACTTTAATGTTTTCTCACTGGAAAAATCCAGTCTAAAACTGAAATATCAACATTTTAACATTTTCAGTAAAGATTTAAGTGCTGAACAGAATGAATGTCTTGTGACCTAAAAGGGAGGGGGTGATAATTGCTCATAAGCATGAGTGGACGTGTAACTAACTGGCAACGTTGTGGAAAGTAAATTTCAATCTAAAAATTGAAGGTGTACAGCCAGACGGGCTGGTTCTCATTAAACGTCTGTTCCTTTTGTGGTGTCAGGATTTATCAAATGCCCACCGTGCGTGATGTGTGTGCTGAGGCTTTAGGTGCCAGGCACCCTGCAGCTATTCTGGGCACAAGACAAACGGCATGATTGCGTAGACAAGTGGACATCCTCGCAGTTGTCATGACAATCAGACCCACCAGGTTTCAGCTCAAGTGGCTACATAAAACAGTTTTTACTGCAGTATCTTAGTGCAACGAATAAAGGCAAGGAACATAAAAGTAAAGGCCTTGCTGGTGATTGATAGTAACCACTGAAATTGACAAATGAAACAGATTTTATTTTTCCAATATATCTTTTCCAATAAGGCAGAGGCTGCAAGTTTTTTTTAGTTGATATTTTTGAATTGAAAAAAAAAAAGTACCTATATACTTGCCGTTATACTTAAATAGGACCCCACCTTTAAGGCAGAGTGGGGACAGAATTCCTGGTTCCTGTAAAAAGCAGTAATCTGGAACACATGGAGATATTAAAAGCGTCCAGATTAAAATATCCCAAAATTCCTGGTACTGAAAATTTGGCATCATACACCAGACAAGAGATGTTTAAAACACATCTTTCTTGTCAAGTAAAATTGTGATTTCTCAAAAGACTTACAACACTTTTATGCTCTCCCTTAAAAACGTCAATATTAATATAGTAGAAGGCTAAAACTTTGATCCTTTAAGAGCCAAAAAAAACGTAGAGAAAGCAAATCATCACCAAAATCAAATCATTTTGCATTCATGCAGCAGAAATCCAAAGCCAATGAAACATCACTCACTCATTCACGGTAAAATGACAGTGAATGCTAGTGGAAACGCTACTTAAACCGTTCCGTGGCATGGCGAGGCGAGTAGAGCCGGTGGAAATGCGCCATTGGTAAATGTTTTCCTGAGGAGTTAATAGTTTTAGGCCTTCCTCAATAAAACATGATGTCAAATTTGTGAATCAACCCTTAGTGCTCACGCAGCACAGATCCGTGCCATAGGTGCACCCTTGGTAAATTGCAGTGGGAATAATACACAACTATATGGACATCCTGGGAGTGTGTTTTCAGGCTTTATAAAGTGCATTTTTTTGTCTTTATTATGTTTTGTTGAGTCAAAGTTATGATTTATTTGTGTGATCAAAATGATTTATTTGTGGATATGAGGAATCCAGAATTTCACTTCCACTGTACATGGACTCATGACTGATATTTTCCATTTTTTCACATATGACACCTCTCTAATAGGGTATTAGAGAGGTAAGAGGTGCTTACCTGAAACCTTAACCATCACAACTCGATGCCCAACTCTAACCTAAACCCAATTCTAGCCCTGAATCTAAAACCAGGTCTTATAGTCCTGAAAAAGCCCTTTAAAGATGTGAGGACCAGCCAAAATGTCCTCACTCAATATGGTTTATACATTTTTGGTCCTCACAAAGCCACAAATACAAGAACACACACACAAACTTGTTTTTCAATCTCAGTGAGGAAACCTCATAGACATAATAGATTACCTTGCCCCTCACCCATACCTTAACCATCACAACTAAATGCCTAAATGCCTTTGTCCCCACGAGGATAAAAAATGATAGAAGTGCCCTTGAGCATTTGGGCCATTTTTTGAGAAACCAGGTGAGTGGTGAGTGGAGCCGAGTAACACAGCTATAACATAACTCCACTCATGTGTCCTGCGGTTTTCTTCCTTTCTCTGATACACACATCGACACACACAAGCACAAATTAGCCTAGGATTCACTGATACTGTAGCTCGTCAAAGAGCGTCATGCTTCTTCAGTCGTTGAACCTTGTTCAAACTTTATCTGTTTTTGTTTAATTTATAACCTACGCCACTCAAAGAGAGAAGGGAACCAAGATAAAGCCCACACAGTGTACACCAGGTTCCGAGCCCAGCCTTAAATTGAACACAACGCTTAGAAGATTGGAAAACAAAAGGCACTGAAAGTGACTGCAGTACACTGGATCAGCCCATTCAATATCTTGCTTGAACAGTTTTTACTTACACAATATACTGCAGTTCTATGTTATGCAATGTGCACAGAGAAACACATTATTTTTTTCTCTTTGTCAAGTGGAAATGTTTAACAAATACTTGATTTTAGTCATTGATGTGAAGAGTTATATTATGCAGTATGTAAATTATACAAGCGTATCCAATGATTAAAGGTATTTTAAATGTTCTTTATTTGTGTGTTCAGTGGTTTGAGCTTCTGATATTTTAGTTTGCTGAAACTCTCGCAGTGAATTAAAGATTGCTTCGCCAAAAACATTTGCCCTTCTCCTGCCGGTCATCAGCTGTTACTTTATCTAGACGTGGGACACACTCTGAGTGCTTTAGCTTCACCATGATGTGGATTCTTAATCAATACTTGGTCTAGCACTTCCACAAAAGGTTTATCAATGGAAGATCCTTTAGCAGTCAGAACACATGGCAGCCATTTCCTGAGACAACTTCAAGGATACAGGAGTTTTTTGCTTCATAAATATGTTTGCATTGAGTTAAGATGCCAATGCAGAAGTAAAAATATATTTCATTGCCACCAGAGGGCGACTGCTGTTTGCACACAATTAGTGACAATTATGGTGTATATCCAAACGGCTCTACTCGCCTCCGCACGGCACGACACGGCACAATTAGGTTGCATCTCCACTACAAAAAAGTACCTACTTAACGTGGGCAAAGTCATCACTGCACGGCTGAGTGAAACTGCAGTGACTTAGTTTTATACACGACACACACACACACACACACACACACGAGTGACTAGTGACTTTACAACACACTCATTTTGTTGTTGGAGATTTACCCACGTTTTTAGGATTGTTAAGTAGTTTTAAGTGATCTACAATTCGGCGCTGTTCGGCTTGATTTTTGTGTGGGACGTCTCTTCCTGTGACGGCACTCTGACCAGTCAGTGGCCGGCAGTCTGACCAATCATCGCATAGTACCGACTCAGCACGCTTGTGGAACCTCACCTGAGCAGGTACTAAAAATAGTACCTGGTACCAGGTACTATGCTAGTTGAAACGCTACTTAAACCGTGCCGTGGCATGGCATGGCGAAGCAAGTAGAGCCGGTGGAAATGCGCCATTAGTATATGTTTTCCTGAGGAGTTAATAGTTTTAGGCCTTCCTCAATAAAACATGGTGTCAAATTTGTGAATCAACCCTTAGTGGTCACGCAGCACAGATCCACAGGTGCAGGTAAATTGCAGTGGGAGTAATACACAACTCCTTATATGGATATCCTGGGAGTGTGTTTTCAGGCTTTACAAAGTGCATTTTTTTGTCTTTATTATGTTTAGTTGAGTCAAAGTTATGATTTATTTTATATCCCATATTAAAAAAACAACAAAACGGGAGTAGCGGACACCAGTGTGACTGACAGCTGGTATCAGCCTATAGGAGCCCAGTTGCAGGTGCTGCCTCTGAACTTTGGTTTGGAAAAATGTCAACTTGGTGTAGAGTTGAGATCCTTTACAGCTTTTAGCCCCTATATTAAGATGTGTATCTAATGATAGAAAATAAACATTTAATGGAGTGTGGTTAGAGAGTTTATATATGAATCATATACAAAATGGTGCTCATGTTCACATTATTTGGAGCTACATGTCTTTATCCTGTTTATTTATCTTTTCTATTTCTTATTGTAGTAATATTTTCAACATTAGCCCCTACGTGATTAAAGAAAAAAAATCTGTATTTCTTTTATGTGTAGTTTTAAAAAAGGTGGGGAAAAAAAGCAGATAATACTTGCAATAAACCTATTTGTGAGCCACATTCTGAACTTAAACTTGTAACGACAGGGTCACACCCGCCGACAAACTCACACCTGTAGGGTCATGAGTCAAGGCGGATTAGCTTTGCCACCATTAACCTGGGAAATGCCTGTCATGTCAGCTCATCATCCAGTGTGTGCATTCACTGTGAACAAATGTTCAAATCTGGTTTATTCTGCTTTAAAGAGGGTGTGATAGGATTAGCAGTGTGTATTGTCATCTAACAACAGCCTCTGGCCTCCTTAGTCTGGAGGAGGATGACGTTGATGGAGAACTGATGTTGTCAGATCAGCTCTGCACAGATGAACACGTGCTGACTGTGAGGAGAGTATGGACATGCAGCTGCTAAGACTGTGCTCTGTGATAGACACCGTGTTCACTAGTGTCAAAAACACTATGCCAGACTTGTTGATATTAATAGGTATTTACCTGAGGATGTGTTTGGGGTGAGAGACTCAGGTGACCCAGTTATGGTTGTCTGGAAGTCGCCCAACCACGTGACAGCAGGTGAAGTAAAAAATTAGAAGGTTTGAGTTTTCTTAATTCCTATTTTGTATTAGCAAGGTCTAGTAACTCTGCTGGAGTGTTGAAGTGGTACAAGCTGGATTATTGTATGGTTGGTGATATGTAAACAGAGATTATGCGGTTGTATCATTGTTATCGGTCAAGCCAGTATTTCAATTTACCACATTTCCTTAATCTGATGACATATCATGATCTTTTTATGACTTAATACAAGGACTTTCTCACATACCTGCACATGATTTATTATGTTCCCCTTGACTCATTCATATGAATGTGATTGTTAGACTTTTGAACAGCAGTGTAGAATGTAAATAATATACAAGTTGCTGTCTTGAACCTGCAGAGACCACACTGTGTGTGTGACTGTCTGTTTGGATGAAGTAGTGTGTGTGACAGCAGTGTCAGCCACAGAATCTCACTGTCCAGGAGACAGTGGTTTCATCTACTTAAGCATTACTGTGCTAATTGAGGCAAGCTGAGCATTTGTGGCTGATGTTGACGCCTGTGTCAGCAGAGATTTAACTTTATAACCATCAACCGCAAGAAGCTATGAGATTCTCAGCAGCACTTCTTGTTTTATATAATCCTGCAGTCAATCGGTTGATTATGTAAATACCACTGCTTCAACCTGTGCTCTATTCAAAACCCTGACAGGGTATTTTTATTTCCACTGGAGCATTTTTTTCCCTCGCAGTGGGTGGCAATGGGCTGCAAACTAACAATGTGTGGAGATGTAAAAGCACAGTGAAACAGTGGGAAGGGGGTTTCCTGCTAATAAGACAGGGTGGAGGACCTACAAGATGATGAAGGAAATATGAAACAGAATAGCTGGACTTTTCCCTCTGATATCGCGAATCATATCGTAATTGCAATGCCTGTTAAAATAATCGCAATAAGATATTGATTCAAAATCGTTCAGCCCTACTAGAGTATTAAAGTACTCTTTCCACCTCTGGTGGAAAACACACACACAAACCAATTGCCACTTATATATGGGACTATAAATCCCATTGCAGAAAACACATGTGCTTTCTGCTGCCTTCACATCAGGCCTTCCAGTCATCTTAAAGATGATGGTTATAATGAGCCACAGAGCTCAGCCACACAGTCACACTTATCTCAAGTATCTTTCAGTGTCATGACAGCAGCTATCCAAAATAGTTTGACTCAAAAACCAAAAACCAGAGAGAAAAACACCACAGGCTCTCTTCCAACTCAGCCACAGTGTGGTGCGAGAGGAAACCATAGATAAAGACAGATTCATACTCATTATTTGACCTCTCGTCAACACAGAGGGAACACATTTCAGTTGACTATTTAAATATATTCCTCACAACAATGGCAGAAGATTAGCAGCAGATTGTGGTTTGAAATACAAAAAACAAACAAAAAAAACATGAATAGTTGGGGGAAAAGTAAGTTGTTGAGGAGTGAGTCACTCTCTGATTTTCATTTTGTGGTTGAGTGGATGAAGAAACCTGGCCTAAAAAGGTATGAGCTCACAAAGCTGAACTTTACTACTTTACTGAAGAAAAGTGGAGCGACTTCTGTGAGCATCAATCCAAGAATTCCACATTTAGGCTTTGACTCAGTCTGTTATAAAAACAGAGGCTTCAGCAGACGTGAGGACATTGTGACATAACTTAAGAATGTTTACTGGTGAACAAGATATTGTAGAGTAGTAGTATAATATTAGTATAATGCAGTCCTATATAAAGTACCTAAAAGGTATCTTATCCGAAAATGACTGGTAGAAGTTGACAAAAGATTTTATTTGGTAGTAATGTACAAAGCTAACAACTTTGTACATTTGTAAAACTTTTTTAAACTCAAGTTTCTTCTCCTGTTGTTCCATGTTTGTATCATATTGTTTTATTATTTGACAAAGTATGCATTATTTCATTGTTTTTCAGTAGAAGGAGACATGGCAATGTAAGTATTACTTTTTTTTAACTGTACATGCTTAAATTTCTAAGTTCTTCACTAATCCAGTTCAACTTTAGATGCATTTTATTTATCTTTACTGTATACTCAGTTAATACTACCAGTTTATTAAAAACACACTGATATAAGTTGTGCAATAGATTCTACCAATTTTCATTTTTATTTAAACTTTCTAGTTATTTGGAGCATGTAGTAAATATCGCTATTTAAGTGTACTATTGAGAGATTGAGTTTCTGTTATTTGACCTGAAAAAAGAAACGAAATGAAGGGAAGACGTGTTGGACTATGTGTAAACTAAGATTCATCAGACCATTATACTTCCAATTTCAAATTTAGTTGACCATCTTTGATTCATTAATAGATCATTTGAATGTTCTCCTCCCCCTCACACGAACAACTACTTGGATCCACTGACAGTTTGTCAGGATGTTCCCAGACGGTGGAATTTGCTCGTCTGTCCCATGAGTCGGTTGCTACTGTTGTTGAGTGTTTTTACTCCACGGGTCCCCGGGCTCTATGGGATGAGAAGAGAAACAAACAAAGGGGCAGAACTAGGCCGCGGTTTTCCCACCGAGTGACGTAATCCAGTGAGGGGTCAAGGTCAGCAGGGGCCGCAGTTTTATTACTGTTGGTATTTCCAATAGCTACATTAAGGTGTTACAGTGGAACATGGCGGGGGATAAAGCCATCTGCTTTGTGTTAACATGACTTGATGCACATGAATGTGGTGGATTCTCAGTGGGACTCCTCAGTCCCGGCACACTCTGTGGGCCATTTTGTATCTACTGTACACAATGAGTGTGAAACCACTACTCTGTAAAGAACATATTTGCAGTGTCAGATGTTCCAGGACAGAAGAGAGGAAGAGAGGAACATCTTTTCAGATATTAGACTAACAATTTAACCCAATAATAATACATTGTAAGCACCTTTCAAATACTCAAAGTCAGTTTATATTTTAAAATAAGAAGATAAATCAAACCACCCAAAGGTTAAGATAAAGTAAAACAGACAAATTAAAAAGTTAGAGATAAAAAGTTAAGATGAAATAAATCAGACAAGATCAACACAGTGGATGGATTTTAAAAATGAATACAAGAGTTTAAAATGCAGAATACTGAAAAAGATGGCTGAGGTTACATGATACATGCTTTTATCTCCCATCTCCATCTCATACCTAAAATTTAGATTCTGTGTTCATTGTGTAAAACACTTTGTGCTACATTACACATACGTACACAATTGCTCTATAAATAGTTTGATTATCTCAAAGTTGTGCAAAGATTGAATAGATTGAATATTCCTTTTCCAGGTTCCTTTTCACTTATAGAGTTGATATTACAATGAGGTCCTCAGACCTCAGTACATATGCAGGTATGAATACAAATTTTCCTCACAAACAAATATTAAGTCTTTGTATAGCTCCTTCTTTCTGAGTAATAATCATATTTGTTTGTTTGTTTTTTTATAAATGTAAGCTTTCTAAATCACATAGCATATCACAGATCAACTTGCCATTTTATATCGAGTTGTTATTTTTGTATGTTTTCTAAATGAATACATACATTTTTACATCATAAATGTTGATATTGAGACCTACAGTATTTATCGTTACACATAAAATCAAAATATTTTCATTCAGAAATTCTGTGAAATATCATAAATATTAATTTGATAATATATTTTGTTTAGGAGCTGCTCCCTTAGCCGTCACTGACTGATATATTGTATATCGATAGAATTTACCTATTAGCCTTACAGTTATTAAATCAACAGTTGATAAACAACAACTTTATACTATTGATGGGCTTACAGTTCGTTTTGCAGGGCTGCAAGCTAACGTTAATATTTAGGCTAATGTTGTTAGCTCAAGTTTCCAAGAGTGCCCTTAATACGGGTATTGTCGAGGTTATCTTATCAATAATGTTACACAATCACAGGCTTCTATTGTGCATGTGCATGTACATGTACATGACTGTCCAAAATGTATATCTCATTTTAAACAAATTAAACTTAACTGGCTAAGTACTTGTTGTTCATCGTTAGTTGAACCAAAGCACACACACCTGGTGCAGAGCGCGCGCACACAAACTGGTCCGCTCTTAACTGGTAACACAACCCGCTCTCCGCAATAATTATTTGAGCAATAAAGGGTGCACTTCCAACAACTTCGGATATTTTCACTCACCCGCAGTTGGCGCATACAACCACCACTCCGTTCCTCCTCCTCCTCCTCCTCCTCGCGTCAGTCTGTCAAACAGGACCAATTCCACTTCCGCACTAAAATAGTGTAAATTCGCGGGCTTTTGGTAGTCAGGTGACCAGCGTTGTCCCTTTTGTTCCATATATATTTCATGGAACACAACAGAGATGTTTGGAGAGGGGCAGCATTAAAGGTACATTACATGTCTTTATTGGAGTATTGTGTGTGAGAGGCCTTAGCTATATATACAATTATGTTTTTCATTTATTTTTAAGCCTAGTGGGCGTGAAAAGGGGATTAAAAGGGGCAGCGAAGAGCCTCATGCAGGAGTGTATGTGTCAGTTATGGAAAGGCTAACACCTGCATTTACTAGCTCAGCTGTGGATTTTTCTTGCTTTATTGGAGAACTGTTAATTACTTTCTTGTATATAAATAACATTTTTATAAATATAAATTTTTTCCTATTTCTGTTGTGACTTTTTTGTCCCCCTATTGACCAAACTAGACACTCAGGGGCCCCCAGGTCATTTGAGTTTGAGAACCCTGATTCAGAGTGAGATTCCTTTGTGTTTTGAAAGTTAAAAGAGCGGCATGTGCAGGCTGGAGGATATTTATCTGACATGACCACACTTACTGTACGTACTCTAAGAGTGTAAAGGAAATATAACGTTTCTATTACATGGCTGTGTGGGTCTCTGGAGAGTCATAGCAAGGATGTTGAAGTTTTACAGTAATCCATTACAGTGAGTGAGTGCAGCATTAAGATGCTCCTCGACAGCACTGACACTGCTCATGGAAATGTTTCTGTGCAAGTACAGATACACAAACACACGCATGCTTCCTGTTTTGTGCACACACGTTACAAAGGTGAATCAATCTCTGGTCAAGGTCTTATAGATCCATGTATGCACTTAGCTGTCAATCCACTCTGTCCAGTAACATGTTCTTAGAAGCAAAATTAGCACTGAGCCAAATGAACTGTAAGAGACTCAAGTAATTGCCTAAAGCAGGGATGGGAATCAGTATCGGTATTGGTCCAATGCTGGTCAAAAATCTCTGGGACAGATAAAAATGTAAAATCCGATACATCAGACAATAAAAATCAGCAAAAGCATTTTAGCTGAGTCATGTTTGGGCTGTTTATTTCTTCTTTTTTGGGAGAGCAATATTTGTGACACAGTTGGAGAATTATGTCTTTGACATGACTCCGCACAAATGTGTTGGTACACAAAAAAGTGGTATGGTCCCATCCAACCGGCCACTTCATTAGGTACAGAGTACAGATGTGGTCATTTGAGTTAGTGTTCCCTGGTCATTCTTCTCTGCCCTTTTGGCATCAACAAGGCATTTTCTCCCAGAGAACTGACACTCACTTTCTTTTGTATCTTTCGGTATTGGACACAGAAAAAGTGGTATCGTCCTGTCCCTCGTCTAAAGTGCTGCACATGAGTATATCAGAGGCGATCAACCCCTTGGACTGTTCACAGATCAAAAGAAATATTTCCAGAGGGGGGAAGTCTGAGCACAGAAGCCTGGGGTGTTGCCTTGCTGCATGCTGATAGTGGACCCTAAACCAATTAGGCCTTAATTGAGTGTCAGAGTGAAAGGGGGGCATTCATTTGAGTCTCTTTCACCCTGTTAGCCGGAGACAAATATGCTTTGTGACACACGTACTTACTGATCTTGAGGCATTTCATTCATGCGACCCACTTAGAGCAGACCAGGCCGAACAAACAAAAAACAAGACTGCACTTTCAGAAAACTCATGTGCATCTCACATTTTTCTCTCATAAACAAGTGGAGAGGCGGGGTTTTACCATGGAAGTGATTGAGTGCACGACAAATATGTGGGCTAATGGTTATTTTCCCTCCTGCAAACAAGCAGAATAATGGCTCAGAGTCAAAGAGGGTGAGCACTTTGATGCCAATGGTTTCAATACCATGAGCAGGGTTTGCTCCTGTTTGAACTAGTTGTCCTGTCTTCAACCAAAGAGATGCAGAAAGTCTGAGTGAGGAGATAAGATGGGCTCTAACAGTTATTGTAGATTTACTAAGTCACCAGAGGGGTATTCCAGAAAGCAGGTTCAACACACTCTGAGTCTATCCCTGAACTCTGAGTTGACTTACTCTGAGTCGGGAAACTCTGAGTATCCGGTTCCAGAACAGCTGATCAGAGTTAGTTCAATCAACTCTGAGTATGTTAACCTCGAGGTACGCGCGTGCACAACCACTATAAAAAGCCATCATCAATGGAGCCCCGATACCACGAGTCACCATGACAACCGAGAAAAAAAAAAGATCAACATATTTCAGTGCGAAGGAGTTGGAGATCCTTATGCTGGGCTACGGAGAATATGAGCACATATTTCGCCGCGAATGCAACACAGCTGCAGCAGCGAAGGAGAGAGAGACCGCATGGGAGAAAATTGCTGCCCGAGTCAACGCGTAAGTTTGAATGTACTATTCCATTGACGTAACATTTAACCGTAAGATCGTAGCATAGTCTATAGTTATGAATATAAGTAGGAATGAAATCTGAGTTTTTCATTTAGGTGCAATCCAACAGGAGAAAAGAGGACTTTGAAGCAGCTCAAAATGAAACATAAAAACATCATTCAAAAAGGTAAGGCATATTTTGCTAGGCTATGATTGCACCTCACTTTGATTTATTTTTTTATTTTTAATTGACTAAGGCTATTAAACGTAACGTAAATATTAATTCAGATTGCAAACATTGAGTTCTGCTCAGCCAACAGAAAGAAGGCAGAGGCCCGAAAAACGGGTGGAGGGCCACCTCCACCACCTCTGTCAGGGGCTGAGGAGCTGGCTCTCAGCCAATACAGGGGTCGCCCTGTGGCTGAAGGCATCCCCGGGGGAAGCTCATCTGAGCCTGTCACCCCCCAGGACACAAGTGCCTACATCAGATGCAAGTATACACTTATGTCTTTTTTTTAAATAAAACTTTTATTTATATATATATATATATATATATATATATATATATATATATATATATATATATATATATATATATATATATATATATATATATATATATGAGGAGGAGGAGACGCTGTCTGCTGCCACAGGGAGAGATCCGGAGGGTCCTATGTGTCTTAATATTATGTATAGCTACTGGCACTGCTCTACCCATTCATATTCATTTACATTCTTGAGTGTAATTTGGAGTTTGACATGTACACTGAAGTGATGAGCATAGATAATGGACAAACTAGCACATTCTTGTCCTTCCACAGAACATGGCTGGGCATCACCAAGAGGAGGGTCCATCAACTTCTAGAGCACAGCTTGACACAGTGAGATTTTCGGTCACTACCACGTTAAATCTGTATGTAGAACTGCAGGAATTAAATGTCGTCCATATGTTTCCGAGTTGCCGGTAAAAGAGTTGTACAGGGTGCACCTAATGAAAACCATTCAAAAAAACCGAGAAAGAAATGGTGTACCTGGACCGGCAAATCAGAAAAACAGACTTGTAAATTCTATTACTTGAACGCCAGTTGAGGTGGGTGCATTGTCATGGTGAAACAGGTGAATATGTGAAATATGTTAATAGTTGGAACTATATTACAAATCCTGACTGTTGCTTTTGTACTTTTAGAGAATAAAGAAGAACCAAATCACATGTGAATTTGTCTTTTATTTTTAATCAAAACGTCTAATCTGGGTCAGAAGATTCTCTCACGACGTAATGCATTTCTAATAAATACGGCTTCGATGTCGATTGGATTTCTAATGAATGGGCAATCCATGTCTAACTGCTTTCTTCGTGTGGGAGAAGACAGGTAGAAACTCTGGGTTTCTTATAGTAAACCTGCCAGCGAGCAGGTTATGTTCACAGAGTAAGTTACCGCAGTAACAGACCCAGAGTTTAAGTTACCTCTCTTTCTGGAACGGATAACTCAGAGTTTCCCTCATCTCAGGGTTAACAAACTCAGAGTTCTCACATAACCCGCTTTCTGGAATACCCCTCAGATCTCACCCCGCACAAACAATGATTAGAAACCCCTTAAATATGCATTAAATCCCCGTCTTCACCGTCCTCCAGAACTATTTTAGTCCTATATGATCTTAAAAAAACCCTGTTGTGTGTATGTTAAATGTAAGTATATGAAAAAAACAGACTGGCTTTTTGAGAAAACTCATACTAGGGAGTTGTACTACAAAAGAAGATCCGATCAAACACAAACTATGTCAAACAAATCTTGATGTTACCCTTTTTTTATGCTCCATCACATGATTCATCACATTTAAAGCTCCCAAATGTTTCATCACTGGAAACTTTTCCCTTTAAAAATGAGACCTTTGCCAGGTGTCTGATGAGATAAATCATGCTACAGATAGCGTATGCTCATACATTCATAGGCCAAATCCTCCGAGGCCTCCAGCACAGAGAGGGCCCCCGGGGGGGGGGGGGGGGGGGGGGACGGCGGCCCTCAGGGGTCAGCACAGCTTATGTCTACATTCTTTCCCCCCTCTTTCACTCTCAGTCACTGCTGCTCCTCTGCTCTCCTCCACCTGCAGCTGCAATAAAACCACATTTTTCTGACCGTCTCATCTCTCTGTCTTTATTGTGCGTCTCACTGTCGTCACGGCATCGATTTCCATCTGCATCAGAGCTGCAGCTGAGCTAAGATTACAGATTACAAGGAGTGCAAGGTTTTTACATTCAGAGAACATTCACAAATCTGTCTGCTGCCTGGCAACCAAAGCAATGTTGTTGTTGTTGTTTTTTACTCTGTTTACTAAAAAAAAGGAAAAGCACAGCCAGTGCAGCATGCAGCCCTGAAAGCATAATTTTCCCTCATTTCCTTTGCGGTTGCCAGAGTTTTTAAAGTGAACTCGCCACAATCTGACCTTTACCCCAGATGTTAAGACCTTCAAAGCCGTCGTGGATAAACATCAGTAGCTAAAGCCCCATGCGATTGTTGCACACATTAATGCCAGGCGATCAATGAAGGATTTCCAAACGCTCAAGCCGCTAAGTCTTTGTCCTAATTTGCACATAAGCAGTGACATCAGATCTCTCACACACACACACACACACACACACACACACACACACACTGATTATGTGTGAAGCACAGAAACTAAAGAATAATATAAAGGTATAACATAATAAAAATAAAAAATATTTAAATATCTTATGATGTCTAGAAATCCCTATGGACAAGATGACTAAAGGACTTGTAATTAACCCTCAGTGCTCATGCGACACAGATTTTTTTGTAGTGATATAAAGTAGATATATAAGTACACTCTATATTGCACATTCTTACAGGACTGTACGAAATGCTTTGTGTTCTAAGGGTTCATTTAGCTCATGTAGATTCATTCACACAAAGAAACTACATATCACACTTGACTACTAGCTGAAAATGTGAGTTTCATGAGCTCATTTCACTCTCAGTCTTTTTGCCTTCTCAGCCTTTATAAAGCCACCAGACTATAGTATATATCTCTGGGTCGTTAGTTTTGAAGAGTATAATTTGTGCTTTCAACGACGCTCAACAGCTCTTCTGTTTTCCAAAAGGGGGAAATTATAACTAACAATCATCATCTTACTTTTCACCAGAACCAGTTTCAGTCCGCTGATAAAGAAAATCTCAAGTACAACACACGACCTCACGGGCAAAGCAGCAACTCTTCCACAGTCTCCAAGTGTTTTCCTGGACGTTTTATGTGCCAGTAAAAGGTTTGTTTTCTTGCTATCTTTCTAAGTTCAGGTTACTGTGTCACAGCTGAAAGATCAGCAGAGCAACAAAGACCTTTCACATGTGCAGTATTTCTCCTGCAGGCTTTATCTCACAGGCTCTTGGTAAGCTGTTGGGTTTCAGATCAGGAACAGGTACTCAGGTCCACTGCTGGGGGGGGGGGGGGGCTTTGGGGGTAAACTTGATCACTTGATAAGACCCCATATTACTCCAAACGCTTGACTCTGATTTGGGATCTTTTTGATCATGGTAGGATTGTTTTTCTCCTGTATCATTTGTGTCTAATATTATTTCAGGCCAGTATCCCTGACGTCATCTTATCGTGGCTCCTTCACTACAGTGCAGATGACATAATGCTGATGCCATCTGTTACCATATGTGAATGCAGCATGGTGTCAGGCTCCAGTGCTTTCAAACTCACTCTGCCAAAGCTGTAAGAGTTCGCTGCACCTATGTGAGCTTCCATGGAAAATACAAGGTAAAAGAAAAAACAGGGAGCGCCTTTAAAGAGTTAAAGCTCCAGCTTTCAGTGACATCACTGTAGTAACCTACACACCAGACGTTACCTTGGCCTCCCTGTGGCTGCAAAATGCAAATGCATGTGAATGGACGGACACGTACTAGGATGAGTTTTAAAAACTGGAGAGTTTGATTGTTATTATTCCCTGATTTGCTGTACAGCTCAGTGTGAATGCTCTTATTAGTACAGCTGGGGGTTAAGGAAGGCCAATATGGGTCAACCTGCACATATTGAATCCTCACTCTTTCTACAACGCATTCCTTTATTTTTATTCCTTCCACTGTTGATTTAAAATTATTCTGAGAGCTGCAAAAGTGCAGTTTAACATTTTTACAGTCAGTGCCAAACATGAACTCATTTCCAGACACAAATATTCACTTTGTTAAAAAGGTACAGTCAAATAATAGTACAGCTGAAAATCTTCTTATTTGAGAGCAAGATACATCCATACATCCATCTTCTAATGCTTTATCCTCCAAGAACAAGATACAACATTTAAAAAAAACCCAAAAACAAAATAAAAGTTTGTACACAAAAACAACCAAATCAAAATTACTTTTAAAACTCAGAAAACTCAGACTCAACTCTATTAAAAGACACTTGTGTAAGGACATGATGCATTTATAGAAACTTTACTGAAAGTGTTACTTAATGCCCATTCCATAAAAGAACCTACAGTATGATGCTGCCACCTCACATTGTGTTAATGCTTACCCTTTGGTTCATAATGACATCTACTGGACCCAATTGGCGCACACACACTTTAGATTTGTTTCCTTTTTAACAGCTAATAATGAAAAAAAAATATGTAAGTAAAATTACAGACAAAAAAAAAGATGTGTTTTTGAATCTTTGCTTTTAACGTAAGCCTAAAAATATGCAACTGTGCATCTGTGAATATTATCTGGAGATTATAGACATTTAGATGCATTTGCTTCCTGCAGCCACAAGGTGGCGGTGACGGATCATAATTTCATATCCCGATAGGAATCGATGCTTCTGTGTCTCTAACAGGCATAAAGGGTTCTGGGTTCAAACCTGATTGCCACATCATTTATGCCTTTCTGCATGTTCTGTTTTTTTTTTCCAGCTTCTCTCAGTCGTCCAAAGACAAAGTTGTTCTTTTTGTCTCAAGGAGTTAGTGTTATACAGAAAGTATACATATTAAAGTTAAATAATGATGCTATATTAGCATGTGCAAAGTACTAAACGTTATAAAAACCTGACTACATCAGTGCTTCTTTGTGTCTTTTACATGTCATGTGTCCAGTTTATGGGGTTTTGTAACGGCAGCCTCAAATAAAAAATATGATATCATATTAGGACCTGGAGTGTCATGGATTCAAACTAAAGATATAGTGAAGAAAAAGTACTCATATTGTTGGGCACCATTATCCTATTTTCACACGACAAACATACAACCAAACCAAACATACAACCAAAAGCAGTTCATTTTCACTAATATTCAAACAAGTGAATTAAACCAACCAGCAAACATGTCAGTTATTATATCAAATTCAACAAACATCACTCAAAATCAATTCCGAGAAAACACCAAATAAATAGAGCCAAAGATTTTTAAATGAAAATGTCTCAGCTCAGAGGGGAAAAAACAGACAATCGGTGTAATTAATTCAGTTGACAGATGTAACAGTGTGGGGAGTGAGGAAAGTTACAGAAAAACTGACTTATCTGCTACTGGTGTGTCATCCAGTCATTGAATCCTCCACTCTTTGTTTCCACCACAACTGTCTTACTTTTTCTTAGTCGATCAAATAACACTTCTCACAGCTTTCCTTTCACCTTTCAAGCTCCTTTTGTTTGTTTCTCTCCTCAACTCTCAGGTGTGACTGATTTATCAGTTCCCTCCTTCCCTTCACCTCCTGCTCTTGTGAAAAAAAACAACTTTTTCCTTTACTTCTTTCTCCCCTTTTTGTTACAACTAAATTAGTATAAATGATTTCACAAATAATAAAATCTATTCCATTCACAAAGAGAGTAAATGCTCTTGAGAAAACACACACACAATCACAATAAATACTTTATTTTCACCATGAAAAATAGACAATATTTTTTTATATATACAATGACAGTTTCTTCTCCATTTTCAAATATACAAGATTGTTTTCTTTATTTTACACCAGACAGCGAGTTTTTATGTCGATGGCCAAATACAACAAGAAAAAAACAAGTCACAATAACTGTAACCCAGAGTCAAACACATTACAGCACAAAGTACAAAAGAACATTCTTTGGCTTGGCAGGTGAGTTAGTCCTTCCACATATTCATGTGCAAGTTTTGCCCCCTCCCCATGTCCAACACATTGTTTGGTTTAGTCACACCAGTAGCTCTAAAGTGACGTCCAAGTCTTGTTTCCACTGAAGCAGCGCAGGCGAATGGGGTCTCGTCTCTCCCACTAATTTCTTCTCTATGACCCTCGTTCCGCGTTGAAATGCAGAAGGAAGAAAGAAAGCAGACGCAGGTGTGTGTGAATATAGGCACACTTCGGTTGCACCTACACCATTTCTATGCATTCTAATTCCAAATTGACTGCATGTAAGATACAACCAATGAACAGTGTAAAGCTTGTACAGTTTAATGGCTTCTCTCTTTGATGATTGACTGCACATTGTTACTAAAGTAATGAGTTCATTTTTTTCTTAGTATAGACTCTTGTAGTAACTCATTGTGCATGGTTGCAGATTAGAACATTTGCAAGAAAGAAAGAAAGAAAGAAAGAAAAGCCTGTGAATGTGGTTTGTTCCCTTATGACATCTTTTCCCACAGAACACAATAGCAGCATTGACTAAATCAATTTGCAATCATGCAATTCAAGGTCTTTTTTTACCCCCTCCCTCTTTCCCTGTGATGACACGAGCTACAATACAATGGATTTAACGGCGCACATTTCTTCATTTCAATGCAATCTGTGCGAGGGTCACAGCTGAGGCTCTGCTGTCCTGCGGTTGCCTCGTACACGGAGCAGTTCTGAACTGAGGGAGGTACAGCGCGGAGAGGCCATGTGAAAGTGGCTCCGCGGTCCCACTCGAGTCCTCAGTGCCGAGCAAAGGGCGCGACTCCACCGAACAGTCATCTCTGTTCAAAACCATATTTTTACACAGCTCGATTTTTGTCTCCTCTTCTACCTGCTCCTCCTCCTCGCTCTCCTCATCTTCCGCCGGATAGTCCAGCCCGAGATAATACAAGTCGTCCTCGTTCCCAACCTTGCCTTCGTCCCCTTGCTCCGATGTCTCGGAGAGCTCCTCCACAGAGTTGTACGAGCAGGAGCGCCGCGGGTCGTCCAGCTCCCATAGGCCGCCGAGGAAAGATCCCGAGATGTCAGAGTTGTTGGCAGAGAAATTGCCCTCATCGCTTGAGCTGCTGCCACTTCCTTCCTTGTAGTGGAGATGTTGCTCCTGCTTTGGATCTGTGAGCAGCACTGTGGCATAGGTGACTGAAGACTGGGCAGAGGTGTCTCCGCTGCCTGTTGGCTGGTCTGTGTGGGAAGTGACTGGCTGTAACTCGTCTATCATTGGATATGAACCGGCTAAAGCATCCAGATCAAGAGCAAAGGAAGGAGCTCCACCCGTGAGCGCCTCGCTCTCTTTGAACTTGGTGTGTTCAACCTCTGAGTCAAATGCTGGAGAAAGGGAGACAGCCAAGGTGACGGCTGGGTCTGTCGTTAGCGACACAAGTGGGGGATGGACCAGGGCTGTGGTCAGAGATGAGAAGTCAGCTTTGTCCACGATGACCACCTTGGAGATGTTCTCAGACGGCAGCAGCAGCGGCCAAGCAGACAGGCTTTCAGGAGGTCTGAAGAGATGGTCAAAGTCTGCCTAAAAAAAAATGAAACATTTTTTCTTAATGCATACAGACAAAACGTTAAGTATAGTAAATAAAGTATGATGTATAAAAAAAAACCATATTATATAACTTACATGGTTATAAAATGTTTACATCTACGGCTAGTATAACAGAACTTTGTGCAAAGTCGCACTGTATTAAGTTAATATCAGAGGTGGAAAGTAATGAATTACATTTACTCGCGTTACTGTACCTGGGTAGGTTTTTTGTGTACTTGTACTACTAAGTAGTTTTTGAAAGTTTGTAATTTTACTTTTACTTAAGCATGTTTTTTTGGAAGTACTGGACTTAACTACATTTGAAATCACATCCACATGAATGGTGAGAACAGGTGAATGAATTATGTGGACAGGTGAGTTGGCGTTAATTAAGGTCCCAGAGTGAGTGAGAAAGTGAAAGCATTTGTGACCTTTGACCCCTTTTGACTGATACATTATGTGTTTACACATTTTATTTTGTCAGAACTTCAATTTGTAAGGGTTTTGTCTTTAATTCAATTCATGAGAGATTTGTGTCCCCTTGTCATTTTTGCACGACACAAGAAAGAACCCCAACCTTTTACTCTGAGTAAAATTTAAACTACTGTTTTACTTTGACTTGAGTACATTTTAAGACCAGTATTTTTACTTGAGTAGAATATTTCAGTTATTTTTCCACCTCTGGTTAATATTTAACATATGAGGATAAGTTCAACATTTAAGGAAATGCCAATTTTCTCCATTCCCTAGCGTCCAATATTTTTTTAAATTAAATTTGCAGCACATTCATTATACATAGACTTGTAAAACAACACACATTACTACACTCCTGACTATAAAGGCATAGTACACGTTCATGCAAAATGGTTAACATTCAATTGTTAGTGAAATGCATAAAATCATTAGGCAAAACATTGTTGAATGTTGTGTTTTTTGTTTTACCTTTTTAAAGTCTAGTCCTTGAGCCCAGGAGCACTTTTTTGGGTTGGGCACGTCTTTCCACACAAACCTTTTCATCCTGGAAATGAAATGAGGCAAACAGGTTCATTCAGGCTGTCTGTGTGTGTGTGTGTTTTTCTCCCTGATTCCTGATCAGCTGACACAGAGTGTAATTATACCCTTGTGACCTGTTAAATGTCACACTCCTAATTGTGTCATGGTCAATGTCTCTGTGCCCCCCCCCCCCACAATTAGACTGAATCACAGAGATTAACATCGTACATCATCCTGTGCTAGTGTCGGGATTAAAATAGCATGGACACGTCATGGTGTCATAGTATTTCTGCTGAGAGCAAAAAAACAAAGGAAATCTGGAGCCTGTGACATTAAAGGAAAGCTTCTTCTAACCTCATTTATTACAAAACCCGTTTTAAATCACATACATAGCATTCTGAAATAACAGAATTCAATGTTAAAAGGTGAATATGTGCTCTTACTGGTTTTGGGAGAGCATCAGAGTGACAAAGAGGACTATCGATAGGAAGGAGATGATCAGCAGCATCATGTAGGCTGCGGGGTCTCTTCTGGTGGCTGTGACACACGGAAATAGTCATAACTAAGCGAAATTGCTTTAAGTGGACAATACTGAACCTGTGAATATTGTGCATACCTATAGCGTAGACTGGCTCCCCTTCACCCTCTGCAAACACGGGGTACAGGTAGAAGCCATATTCCTCCGAGCCGAAGAAATCACCTGTGAGACGATGAGAGCAGGTTAGAGGCGTCATTTCTGTCACAGGAAACAAAACAGTGACAAGCAGAGAAAAAAATGGACACGTTACCTCTCAGATAGACGGGGCGGTCAGTGTAAGGAAGTCTGGCCCACGTCTGTCCACTCTGGGCTTTGAGTTGATCGGACTCCTGCTGCCTCTGGGGTAACCACTGGACCACCATGAACAACGGCACAGAGCTGTTGTCCTGCAGGCTCCAGGACAGAGACACGCAGGTGCTGTTGATAACCAGCACGCAAAACGAGTGCACAGAGTGGCCTATGAGCACGGGAGAGAAGGCGGGGGGAAAGAGTCAGTCCAATGCAACACTCATATCGTAGGTGATTGTGGGAAAAACTAAAACAATAATAAATGGTATCATGTAAAATAATGTATGTCTTCATATGAGACGATAGAACATCCTTAATTAATGCATAATACTACTTTTGTGCACTTACAGTATAATATACAACATTTATTATGTGTTTATTTAGATGGATCATAGACTGTATTGCAACCAGGCACTTATTGGCTGATACCAGCAAACATAATTTGCAAAATTTGACATTATGTTCTGTTGAGGAAGAGCTGAAAATAGCAATGGAGTTATTTTTGCAAGCAGCGGAGTCGCCCTCTGGTGGCTAACTGCAACTTATGTCCTATTTCCTGAGCTTCACTTTTCAAACCAGAAAACAACGGCCATTTTTACATACATCATATGGATCATCTACTGCTGATTAATAGTTCACTTCATGTGATCCACGCAAATGATTTATATGCAGAATATAAAGAGGATGAAATGAAATTTTAAGGGAAAAACTTCAGCATCAGCAGAGAAACATTTAAAATGCAGGCGCTGAATGTTTAAATGAGCTTGTGAATCATTTGCTGTGGTGAACTGAAAAAAAATTGCAAACACATTTTAGTCTGAATACAAATGGTAAAAAAATGTGTGACAAACAGCTTTCTCCGGGAAACTAATGGCACAAACAGGTCCTCTTCAGGAAAAACAACATTTACATCCTGTCCTGTTAGTGGTGTAATGAAAGCAGCCTTCCCTGAATTATAGGAAATAGAGGAGAGACACAACTGAAATGACATTTCTATGAATTACCCAATGTCAGTAATGCTAATGGCTGCGGGTCCTAGATAAGGGCTTTTATTACTCGCCTAGAGACACAAGTTTTGAGTGCACTGCTTAAATGGATAGCTGTTACTGTCGCTGGTTTCGCCTGGCTGAACCTGTCACCGTGGCTAATTAGAAAAACAAAAACTGAACAGAATTGTAAACAATTCCAGGGATATTCATGTAGTTTGTGATGAAAAACTGTGATTCCAGGAAACTCGTTTCTCAGCATTTTTGTAGACAGTGCTAAGCACATCTTTTTCTTTCCACTGCACATGTTGTGCACCTGTGTCTGCAAAAGAATGGACATGATTCTGTATGCAGAGATGAAACCGCTTGGCATTGATTTTAACCTTGCTTCTGGAGACCTGTGCATTTTCCCGGCTACAGAGAAGCAAATGCTTTTGATCTCAACTACAGTTTTCAACTCCTTCACTTCAGTCTGCTCCTGGGCAGTTTTAAGTTGGACTAAACTGAGTGATGAACTCGCTTATCCTATGATTTCATATGATGAGGGAATCATTTTCTGTTCAAAATAAACTTTTATTATTTTATTATTATATATTTTATTATCTGTTTTGGGGAATGTACTTTTGGTTTAGGGAAAATCAACTAAATAAAATTCCCACCAAGTTTGATGACCTTTGATCTGAGCTGATTCTCAGGAACAGGCCCAGCAGCCCATATTGTCATAATTAATTCTTTATGTGACTCTTCTGGGTCCTGGCTCGGTCACTCACGTTTGGGCCGCCTCTCCAGCGTCATGTTGATGTTGTTAGTGGAGCTCCCCAGACTGTTGTAGGCCTCTACAGTCACAGTCTGGAGCTCCTGGTTCCACTCAAAGCTGTAGGAGGACACCAACTCGATGGACCTTCTCATAACAGCGCCACTCGAGGTCTGGTGCTGAACTATGAAGCCATTCACGCAGTAGGAGTGACCTGATATCGGGAGATCCTAAAGTTGACAAACAAAAAACAGCAGTGAGTTAGTGTGTAGCTTAATATTTTTTGACTTTTTGAGCTTGTCTGTGAAACACAGCTCAAATCACATACTATAACTGTACATGATCAAAAACATATGCTTCCATTTAAACAGGGTGCAAAAAAGTTACAAATACAGGGTAAAGGGTGAATTTGTTGTAAATGTGGTATCGATTTGGTGCAGAACTAAGTTTTACTGCAGCAGCACGGTACAAAATGGATGGATTAAAAAGTAGACTGTTTTTATAATAGTGAAGGAAAATGTTACACATTTGGTAACAACAGCTGAGCTGTATGACACAGAGGAATAGTGAGTTATATCAAACTGTGGCCACAACATTGTATAATCAGTTCTTTTTTTGGTCTTCTTACAGCATGGGTGTCCAAACTTTTTTTTAACAAGGGCCAGATTTGATAATGTGAAGATACCGGGGGCCAATGGTCCCTTCAGACTTTCTTTTTTAACCGTAAAGTTACATACAAATCCAATGTATTGTAATAATTTAATTTTCATTGTCACAATTATAGTTTTTAAATGGCAATGTCACCAAATCTAAGCCATGCAGGAGTAAAAAAAAATGGAGAGAAAAAAACATCAGCATTTCTTTCACATTTTAGTCAAAAAACATAATATGAGATGAATGCATGAATCTGTCTGTTACAGAAGGGTTTTAAACAGGACTCTGGGTTCAAAGCGCAACTCCCCGTCTCTCTTGGGCCATAAATAATATATTATAAAACCGAAGCTGCGGGCCTTACAAAATCTTCATTTATAGACTTGTTTGTGTATATTTTTTATTTACCTCAAACAGCAGTGTGACATTAGTCTGGTTTCTGTATGGATCGTCTTGAAGAATTCTCCAGAAATCAGGGCCACGCTGAGGAGCTGAGGAGAAAAAACACAACAATTAAAACCCAGTGGAGCTCTATTAGTAATGGTTTCCATTAGAGCTCAAATCTGAAGGTCAGATATGATTAAAAAGGTTAAATCTAGGCCAAGGTTACATGAAATGTTGTTCAGGAGGGTAGTTTTACCTCTGCTGTTTTGTGGAGTAGAGTAGACAGAATCACTCCACTCGCTCCAGTAGCCAGTGCCATTGGTGTGCATGCAGCGCACCTGTACCACATACACCCGGCACATGTCCGGCACCACAACCTCTGCCCCTGGAGCCCACACTGAATTCTGGACCTGCAGAGAGAGAGAGAGAGAGAGGGAGAGAGGGAGAGAGAGAGAGAGAGAGTTTCACAGAGCTCATTCAGATAAATAAAAACATCACAAATATTTCAATCCACTGTGTACACATCTGTTTCAGTTACCCATTTTCCTAAGAAAAGAGAACATGAGTCTTTCTCATCATTTTGATTGAATATTGAAAATGGCTATTTATAGTATGTACGAATTTCCAAAACGTTTTTTAATTAGCAGACAGCTGGACATGCATAAGGCCAAGTACGCTTGATATCAACTCATGTCAAACTAACAATCTGAGTAAATTGAAAAAACATCTGTGTTATTTAAGGAAAAATTAGAGAGCAGGGACATAGACCTTTATGATTGATATGTTCTTGTGGTTTTCATTAGATCAACAGACTCATATCGCATTGGCAGAAAAATACATTTGAAATTTAACTTATTTAAGGTCAACCTGGTCTTGTTTTCAAAAGGAAGAATGCAGAAAGTGCTCCATGCAGGGATTTGTTTTACAGAAAGAGCAGCAAATCCCTTTTATCAAATCAACTGTTAATCAAAGCCTACAGTTGTTAATAAGCTGAGCAGACAAACTTACCTTCCACTCTGGCTGAGCTCTCACTGTGGAAGGAGAGTGATACCGAAACTGACACTGGAGCCCCTCAACCGGTAAAGATGGAGGCTCCCAGGTGACCCTCAGGACACCACTACTCCGACTCACTGCCCTCACATTAGTGGGTGGGTGGGGTTTCACTGCAAGGAAGAGGGCAACTTTATTTAGTATTGCATACAAGTATAACACCAACTGTGGAACTTCGAATAAACCTTGTCACATGGCGTGTACCTAAACATAAAGGTCCAGTGTGTAGTAATTAATGACATCTAATAGTGAGAATAGTGAGATTGTAACAAGTGATGAACTCCTCTGCTCACCGCCCTCCTTTTCCCAAGTGTGTCAGGAAACCTCACATACCAGAAAGAATAAAGACTCTCTCCATTATTATACTCGCTCTGCCAATTCTCCATTCTTTTTCATTGGTTTAGGCATCTGATTTATGTGGATGGGCACATGCTTCCACACGGTTCAAAAAGTAAAACACATGCTGCTCAAGAAGCACATTGGCACAAAATGGTGTCAGACCAGCTTGATCACAAGCCACGAATGCCAAACTTTTTCTTTTTGACACAAAAAGTACCAATAACTAAAACAACACATGATGACTCTAAATGATGTGGTTTCACAGCATAAACTAAGCTAGGAAAACATGTTAGACCCCAGTGTGAAATATGACCTGCCTGTTCACTGTTCTGTTTGGTGACAAGTCTCTCACCATGATCTATAGGAGAGAGGTAGATCGGTTTGGAGCTGATGGGGCCCAGTCGAGACGGCACCTCCAGCCACAGCTTGTAGCAGTTCATCCTCAGAGGCTGGATGGTGCAGGTCTCCTCCCTGGACCTGACATGCAGGCAGGTCGGCTCTGTCTCCCCCAGTTTCTCCGCCAGTTTCTCACCCGCTTTGTCCCTCTCCTCCATCACATAGCACGGCACGTCAGCCCACCTGGCATAAAAAAAGTAACGGAGGGAAATTAATGAACACCTCAATAGTGTCATCATGTTCTCCTGTGATTCATCTATTTCCATTTTGTACATTTTTCATTACCCAAAATAAACATTAAACTATCAACATAAGAACTGAGTAGCTTTGAAGTAGAAGTGTTAGACTTGTGTTTGCTCTGAGGTCATAACCGCTGACAACAGTGACTTAAAACAGTGGTTTTATTGCTATCTTCCTGGCATCAATTCACACTGTGTGGGGTTGAAAACAAGAATTTGCAGGGTGTGTCGGTGTGTTCATGAATGTGTTGTCTGGTACACTGTGTTCAGATCAGTTATGAGCGTTGATCTGAGGTTACATGAACAATTTGAAAGCTTAAAATAAAGGGACATTTGAGTCTATTTTAAAGGTCTGTGAGGGTAGAGATGTGCAACATGCTTCACCTGTTTCGAAATACTGTTTTGGTCCACTGTGTGTTCTCCCAGCTGCACTCCATTGAGTCAATATCACCGTTAGTCTTACAATTTATATCAATGGACGCTCCTGAAACACAGAGAGAGGAGCGCTTAGGTTGAGGGAAAAATAAAAACAAGCTTGACCCAGGATAGCCTCTTCACTGGAGTTTACTTTGGTTCACATTGTTGCGCTGTCACATGTCATCACTCTCCTTCCTGTCTTTGTCCACTGGTTCAGGGGACAAAAAGACAGAGAAGCATCGTTTTCCAACAACTTAAAAAGGTTAGAAGTGACTTTCAAGACAGATCTTTCTCTCTTTTTTGTATTTCTTTCTCTCTTTGAACATTTAGTTTGTCAAAACAAAGCTCACCTTCTACATAAATCTGGCTGTACGGGTGGGTCCACTCCTGAGTGCACTGCAGCAGGTCATACATCCGAGACTCTGAAGGATGCACTGTGATCTGGCTGACCTGGTTATGGGTGAAAGAAAAGTCAGTGTGCTACTGTGCAAATTTAGTGAGTGTACTTTTCTGTAAAAACAAAAACATACACAGGGAAGTCATTCAACTTTCTCCCAGAAACACAGACATGGGTATGATAGGAGTTTTTGTTCTCACCCACTGGTTGACTGGGTGGTACTGGCTGTGGTGAAGCTGCTGGTCCCAGTTGAGCACCCATAATGCCATGCTGGCATTAAAGCTGTGGTCGTTGAACACACAGTAGACTGTTACATTCTCGCCCGGCCGTGCCACGACTTTGTCAGGGATGTAGCTCACAACTGTACACAAAAAATAAGTTTTGTTTTTATTTGTTTTTGTAGCCATGAACAAAGTTTAGTGATAGAAATAAAGAGGATTAAAAGAAAGATTATTCAATCAAGCAAAACGGCTGAGTCACTCTCGACCACCCACAGGGATTTTGAATGCTGTTGTCTGCCTCATGGCTTCATATTCCTCACTGTATTTGTAGTTTGTCAGACTACTGACAGAGTGAGGTCAACTTCTCTGGCAACAAAAAGGGAAAGGAAATTGGCTCTCAACAAGGGGAAACTTGAAAACAACATGCTGTTTCATCACTCTTCGAGCTTTGAAGTTGTAATGAAAAAAAAATAGAAAAAGAATATGCCGGTCTTATATAACCAGATTCATTACTGTATAAGAAATATATAACTGCAGAATATGATTAGGATTTTACACACCCTGTAAAGCAAAAACGGGTTTCTGCTCTTCACACAGTGGCTGAGAACAGTAGTTTGTTGTTATTGTTGTTTTTGTTGGGATTTACCACTGAGAATGTACATGTTCTTTTGTCTTCATATTCATTTTTGTTAATTGAAAATGAGCTCAAATAAATAAATATCAATCAATTAATAAATTAAACTTAATCATCTGAGAACTACACATCTCCATTATTAAGATATTCTAGTGATGGAGTGATATACGTCTAAAGGTCTATTTAAGGAACCCCCTCAACCAACTCCAGGCCCTCAGATCACCTGCTGATTCTGCAGGAAAATTCAAACAATGTGTACAGGAAGAAAGACACATAGACATTTCAGAGCTTGCAGCTTGTCCTTGTTTATGTGTCTGTCTCTGTGTAAATAGCTGAGCAGGAGTGGTTCTCACTGTTTAGGTAGATGTGGTGACTCTCACTCCAGTCGCTCCACAGCGGAGGCTCCTCCAGCCCGGAGCAGCGGACCTGGACGGTGTAGTTGAGCCTGGGCTTCAGATCCAGAGACTGTCTGGGCTCTGCAGGTGCAGACACCACCTGGAGACAGAGGAAAGCACAGCAAAGACAGAGTGTTTTTATCAGAGAACTGTGACTCAATCAAAATCTGTCACTGAGCCATGACTGTGGGTGGGTTTCCATCAACCCACATTTTTGATTTGTGTCCAAATGGAAACATGAAATTCAGAAACTTTATGATGCATCTTAATGGAAACCGACCTTATGTTTGCTGTAACTAAAGTGTTAGTACAACACACAAACTAACCCACAGATCATGTGTTTTGTTAATTTTAATAAGGTAAAATATCTATTTTAATGCCATTTTTCACTGAGTCTTTTTAGATGTGGCTCACCCTAAAAACCCTTCTGGCTCTATGGCAACATAATAACTAACTAATGGAAGACATTTTCAGGTGTAAAATGTTAAAGGATTAACATACACACAAAAAAAGTGTCAGGTTGAAAACTGAGTGCTCATATTATGTTAGGTGTGCTGCAGGCCTGGAAAGAGCTGTACTGCTGTTGTTTTTTTTCATTTATTGAACATTTTACTATAAAGGAATAAAAAAGTATTAGTGCTTTGTAGAGGATGAGATATGGGATGATAATAATACACATACAGTATATATCTGGAGGACGCTAATGCTAAAAAAAAAAAAATAATGAATCTAGATCCATATCACCATAATTGCCATAATTAGGCCATAATGTACCTCAAATCATGACAGATTTGCCTGAGGTAGTTCATCGTACCAATCGGCAAATTAAAATATTATGCATATGCAACCAACCCTAGATCCCTTATGTATATACACAGGTGAGTATTTACCTGCCAGGCTGGATGAGTGCTGTTAAAGGTGTATCGGACTTCATATCTCAGTGGTCCAGCGTCACAGTCTGCAGGGTCATCCCACAGTAAAATTAGTTCCGCATCGATGGTCTGAATGTGCGAAAGGTTGACTGGAGGCTTCGGTTTTACTGTAAAGATAAAGCACATAACTGTAGATAAAGAACTCTTGTCTCAAGAGAAGAAGCAAGTCAAGTCAACACACTCGACACAAGACAAATCAAGTCACAATATTACCTTAATCCTACTCTAATTGCAGTTTCCATTTCCAAAAGGTTACCGAATCCATTTGCATTATTAAAATAAGTAAATAAACTCAAACAGACTATGTTTTCTAATTTGAGCATCCGCCTATATTGAATCTAAATCCTGTCTACAGCTTTGAGGTCATACATCATATACCTGGGTAAGTAATTAACTTTCTTCATATGATAACATATGATGTAGCAGAACTACCGCTAAAAAGGTGTCATTTGATATAATTAAGCACATCTTAAGCACGGCAGTGATCAATACTCTTTAAAGTCATCATACCAGAATGATCGATATTTAATGAATGAAAGAGTCACAATGTGTGTAAAGAAAGAAATATAGACAGTAGTGATTACATTTCTTTGCAAGCTTGCCATAAGTGGCTAATTCATTTCACCTTTTGGTTTTTACATACACATATATGAAGCTAATCTACAGAAATGTCACGTCAATTAGAACAATTTAAGACCAAATAATGCAGCTGGGGATTTTCATATTGCATAAACCATGTGTACAGGATTTATCATGAGACTTAGTGTCCGTGTCAGGTGGATTTCAGAGTCTTATAGGTGCAATTACCATGAGCTACAGTGACAAACAGAGCCAGAGATACTCGAGTGTGATGAAACCACAAAGACTGGGAGAGAGGAACGGTTACTCAACACTATGACTAATAGCTCAACCATTTATTTTCCAGACTACATTAGGGACAAGAAGATTTTTTTTTCTACATTCTGTCTGAAAGTCTAATTTCCAAAAACTGAGTTGATGCAACATCTTTTTCCAAATATAATCTCAAATCACTGCTCTCATCAAGTCACCATTCAGCTACACGGCACACAATGGCAGTTCAAGAAAGCGACATATGAACTAACTGTCCGCCTCTTCGTGTCACGTGCAAATCAACGGGAGACACACACGGGACATTGTAACTGAGACGGTGAGAACTGGAAATCACAGTCAAGCCAGACACACTCCACTGAACGTCTTTGTCTAAACACACTTATATCCCAGTCATGTCTTCCAATCACAGGTGAATCAGACTAATCTGTCCACATTAATCTCTCTGAAGCTTGCCCATGGTAAATGCTGCAGCTTCATTCATGGCTCAGTTTATTCTTGGCATGTGTTAACGCTAGTGACTGAAATAATTTGGGAGAGATAAAAAACCCCTGAATGCTTGGAACTTTTTGTTTTTTCAAGACTTTCAGTAAGTAATCATTACAAAAGAGAGATTGCTCATAGCAGTGACTTGGCAATACCAGAGTGATTGAATGTCTATAAATCAAATTAACAAATAGGTAATGAATATTTCAATGTCACGTAAATGATAAATATGACAACTATACAACAATTAAGTAGTTATGTATCAATTCATATCTTGCAATATAGGAAGGAAACCTACATTACTAAGATACGACAGTATGACAAAAACTAAATCCAAAATGTCGTACCGGGTCTGGGAGGAATTCTGAGGTGAACCGGCAGGGATGTGGCACTGGAGATGCCGATGGTTACCACGGTGATATAGCTTGCTGAAGTGTAAAGAGGGACAGAACAAACAAAGGAATCCTCTGCCTCACAGACGATGGGATTATCAGACACAGCGCTTTCATGTGGATCCTCTGTCTGTGACCTGGAAATGGACAGAGACAATTTAGTCACAATGCTTTCCTACTGAACATCGCAAAAAGTTGGAGTTAGAGAAATAAACATCGGTGAGAAACTAATGGAGCTACTTGAGAAGCAGCATTCCTAATGAATGACCTAGTAGCAGAGTGTGTGGCTGGTCTACATCTCTGCAAATGTTTTATTATTCTTCATTAACTCAGGGAAGATTTATTAGCCGCTCAAAATCAAAACACAATTAAGTACAAGATCCAATTTGAAAGACACCGCAATTATTTTCTAAAGACACAATGTGTGACAATACATACAGCATTTCTTGCTTTAGATACAAAAATGTGATTCAAAAAACAGTGAAAAGACTTTTATATGCTTGTTTTTTTTTTTCGTAAAATTTACATTTAAGATCCAAAAATGATTAATCTGACCATTTAGGAATCATATTGCAAGACCTGTCTGACCATATCCTGCTACTTCTCAAACAACTACTCCCTCATTAGCATGAAGGAGTGTGCGGTGAAAACAATTAATAGGAAACGACACTGGCAAAACAAAACAGGAATGAATTACTGTCACAGGAGCGAGCAGGTTCATACTCACAGACGCTGTAACTTCAAACCGTCCAAAGAGACCGAGGTTTGGCCATGAGACTTGACGTCACAAGTTAATTTCTCCCAGGTTTCATCAATTCTGCACAGTATGTCCAAACAGATGCCTGACAAGAAATGACACATGTTAGTGGTGTCTGAGATATGTGAAACCATGATAAAAAAGGTTTCTGAGAAAGAAGCCTGTCTTCGCTATTCTGAGATATATGTCAGCCAGGGTCACGCTAATTTTTCTCAGAAGTTGAATACTGGGTCAAAACATCATACCTGCTCGACCATCCTTTGTTCTATTGTACAAAAGTGGTAAATTTAAGAGATGTGTTGGTTTAAAAAAAGTAACTTGAATTTGCCACAGACTGTTACTGTTAGTGTCTTCAAACTGCCCTTTGACTCAGTTTGTCTTGGTTTTTTTTTTCTGAATAAAAGGCTAAATTTTGCATGAAAAAAAACTGAATCTGATTTTTGAATTCATCTACGGGCCGGTTATCAATGCTGGCGGGCCAGTTTTGGCCCAAGGGCCACCATTTGCTGACCACTGTACTAGATAATTTAAGGTAAGGTAAGGTAAGGTAACTTTATTTGTATCCTAGGGTAGATTTGGTTGCAGCTAAAACCTGTATAAGTTGTTTTGTTTTTTTGTTTGTTTTTTTTAAATTGCATATGTTTCCTGTGTTTCCTGGATGGATTCCAATAGAGTGATTGAGAAATAACTGTACTCTGTGGTTATAAGAGTATTACTAAAACAACAAATCTAATGGTGCCCTAGGACTTTTGCACAGACCTGTACATCCCTGAGTGATTTTTTTTTAGGAATTCCTTGGTTAAGTGCAATTTTTATTTTTCACAATAAACAGAACTATAGATAGATACTGAAGTCAGTATTCAATTCAGTCTATCTCTAAGAGGGTGAGGAAAAGTTGTAGACAATCAGTAATGTCGACTACAGAGCTGCTAAAAGTAGTTTTTTTTAAGTACCTTGTGAACACAAGATAATATCTTATCTTATCATACCCTTAGTATCAGTCGGTTGCACATTTCTCAAAGCAAACAGATGTAATTTGAAGCATAACAGCCTTGTACCAAAGAAAAACAAGCTCCTTCATTTGGTAAAATGATTTTTTCGGGCCACAGGGACTCACTGAGGACACATGTGGACACAGGCCAAAGTATAGTGGGGGGGGTTCAAAGTCTTTCACCTCACCTTGCAAGTCAAGCACATGCCCTAGTAATGTAGCCAGTGCAGTTGCATTAAAACACTAACATGTTTCAAAATTGCTCTAGAAATCAACAGTTCAGGTTAGAAATGCAATTCATCCCCATAGTCAACAAACTACAGGCACATAATGCCTTCACAGTGTGTGTGTTTCATCTGATATAAAATAAAATATTTATCCGTGTAAAGAGCAGCAACATGAAATGTACTTCAGTTATCAGCATGTGGCAATAGTCTTTTTTATTTTCACATTGGTGCCATTGCACTTTGTGAATTACATTTCCTAATAAGTATTCAGGCATGTCTGACTGAGTGTCGTGGAGTACTGAAGGGGGGATTTTATGATGGTGTGCTTGATAACATCCTGAGGTGTTCACAGAAAGAAGTGGCAAGACATGGTTAAATAATACACTGAGTCTACAACTTGATAAAAAAAAAAAAAAAGCCTTAAAATATTCCGCAATTCAGTTCTTCATATTAAAATTCCTAATTACTCCATAAATATTCCTTCTTTGGTTTAATAACCCTGAGATAATCATGTTTGTTGTTCCGTCAAGTCTCTCTGCAATCATTAATCCAAATCCGACTTGTCTCGGGGAACATTTTTGGTGCCGATATCAACAAAAAGATGTGAAGGAGAACGTATGACTATGATGCGAGCACGGGGAGGGAAATGACGTGTGAGAAAGTCTTAATATACCCTGCGGCCCTTGATGCGTGTGTAAAAATCAAGTTGAATAACAATCTTGAGTGACAAAATGCCTCATAAAGCAATCAGGAGGCACAGTGCTAGGCTTTAGTGCCTATGCTTAATTACCCCTGCACAGACATTAAGCAAGTAGGTCTGGCATCATTGATCTGAATGCATCACGCCGCCTCAAAGATCAATATGACAGAACAAATCTTCCTCAGCCCTCTGACTTGTGCCTGACGTCCATATTTACTTCCACGTAGACAATAGTAAGGGATTATTCTTCTAGTTACAATGGAATGGCACTCTGTAGAACACTTACCTCCGCAAGGCCAAACACACCTACATGTTAGTCATCAGGGGATTACCTTTTGGGATTATGTAATCCCAAAAGGCAAGTGAACTATCCACGACAATATCCCACAGAATTTCAAAGTGTATGTTTTAACGTGGAATGATGTGTAACTTCACAATAAAAACATTGACTGACCAAACAATTACTCGATTGATCGAGAAAATACTCGACTAGTCTCATTATTACTTTTATTAAATTTGATTAATTGATTACTTGCTCGGACTGCAAGAAAATGTTGAAAAATGTTGATCAGTGTTTCTCAAACATGGACATGATGATTTTCTCAAACGTCTTTGTTTTGTCCACAAACCAAGAAATGTTCAGTTTTAACAATTTCTTTGTTATATGGAGCAAAGTAACTCGAAGATGATCACATTTTAAAGCTGAAAAATATGAGAAATTTGTTTCAGTTATTGAAAAAATCCCTCATGTAGCCTGCCAGCTGCCAGTTTGACACCTCTGCCTCCGCCTTATTCCACATCCACCAGAGTATGGTGCAGATCATTTTAAGACCTCTGGATTCAGATAAAAAATGATGACCTTAACTTTTTAATTATTGCATTCTAACCTGAACTTTAAGTATTGCATTCTAACCTTACATTAACAATGGAAGAGCAGCTGGTTTGATTTCATCATGACTAATAAAAGGAGCAGGGAATCCCCATCGACCACACTGTATGATGTGGTCACAAGCCCGCTGATGGGAGACAGTGAGGGACATTAGGTGAAAATCCACTGAAGTGTAACGAGCCAGTCGAGTTGATCTTTAGGGGGCAGCTTTGTCATTGATGAGCGATGCAGCCGCGGGCAAATCATGACTCTGTGACACACACAGCATCATTTTGTTTATTTGTTCTAATAAGCACGAGCCACATCAAACAGACGCACTGTTGTAACCATGGTTCACAAGTGTGTCATTTCGATCTTTCTAGTAAATATTATGCCGAGGTTCCCCCCCCGAGCAGAGATCACTAAGGGATAAAATTTGGATTCAGTGAAGGTCTGCTGTAAAATCCGCCAAGAGGATTACTCTGTCGCCCGCTTTGATCTTAATTTTGTTTTCATACTTTCCAGTTTCATCTCCTCTAACACCTTCCCACTCTAAGTACTTCATATGTTCGTCACATCATGACTGGATTACTGCAATGCTTTACACTTTGGGGTAGATGAGTTGTCTCTTCACCCTCTTCAGCTGGTCCAAAACGCAGGAGAACGTATGCTGATGGGGAAGAGACAACGACGTGATCACATCATCCCCTATTCTGCCTTCACTACACTGTTTATTAGGTATTATATTGCTTGTTTTTAAGTCATTGCAAAATACCCCCCACCTTATTTGACTGACTTGTTGCACCTTCATGCTCCAGTCAGAGCACTGAAGTCGATAATTGCTCCTGGATGTGTTTTACTGATTATTATTTGGTGACTTATTGTATTTTATTGCTCCTTTTAACTTCATTTAAGCACATAAAGCATTTTGGGGCAGCGGGGCTTGTTTTTAAGTGTGCTATATGATCTTCTGAACTTCTAGCTGTCATTTTCCAAGGTATCAATGATGTGATCAGCCTTGCCTTTCAAAAAATGTTGTCTTTCTGCCTTTGTACTCCTGCTCTGCTGTCATACACGACGTCTAGCTCAACATCACCCCCACCACCATCTTTGCTGCCTCAAGTGATCCATTATTCTTAATCCTTCATCTTATCAGGTCACCAACCATCCCCACCAGTGTCTGGACTTCTGAGAATTCAGATAGTTGTTGCTCTGAAGCGTGAAAGCCTTCAGCTTGGTCCCAATCACCACAGACCCTTTAATGGATATATTATCAAATGGTGATGCACTAAGTATGATATGATATGATATGATTAAAATGTGAGTGTATATGACAGTTTGTGTGTATGTAAAGATCTGGAATTTAAGGACCATTTCTGTGTGTTTTTAAAAAGTCAATTTCAAATAAAATCTTTGGATAATGTGAATATGCCTCCAGAATGTTGTCACTGAGTTGATTGCAAGACAACTGTGGAAAAGCAGTCAACAAATCCTTCTCGGCAACTCAGCCAAGACTGACAGAGCCCTGACAAGCCCTGATCAAACATCAAACCCATGGAATAGCACTAAAAAGACTGATAGATAAATCAACCGTTAGTCAAGAAGCATTTTTTCATACCAGTGTTGAATGAACTGCTGTGGCCAAAGGGCTCATGAGGACGTGACTCGGATGTCAAGCTCTTGAAGCTGCAGTGGGGTTGGTGTGGGAGGACTGATTCAGAGCCGTTGGTCCCCGGTGTGTGCGCGCCGCCTCCCTCCACATTAAAGTGGGTTGTATGTGAATCACAGCACAGCTCATCCTGCCATGGTAAGTCCAGGACACCTGCCAGAAGAGAGTCTCCGTCCTCTGGCTCCAAACACCAAACACCTGTTCACAAAGAGGGAAAACAAGTGAAGAAAAGTTAGACATAATTTGACAGAACAAAGAAAAAACATTAATATAGCGTGTTTGTTATGGAGATATGGAGGGTATATAAAATTTGAAGAAACATGCTTTAAATGATGTGTTTTGTCCCAAACTTGGTGTTTGCACGGTGCATTAAGACATCGATATATTTTGAACCTTTGTTATATTCCAAACAAAGAAAACTCAATTGCATTCATTGTCTACCTCTTTAACCTCCACATGAGGGCCGCGGGGGCGGGGGGAATCCCAGCTGACATTGGCCGAAAGGGGGGAAAACAACGCGGACAGGCCGCCAGTTCATAATGAAACAGAAAAATACCATGAGAAGAACACGGAGACCCTGTTGGTAGCTGCAATGAAATGAACCATACTCAAGGGAAATATGCCAAATGTAACACAATAAATCTGAAGGACTTGGGTGTCAACACTAGTATGGAGCCATGGTGTGCAGTGCAGCAGGAGGTCATTTATAGACTTACACACTGTGACCTGCAATTTCTTCAAAATTCAGCAATTCTACAGCTCAATGGGAAAATGGCACCTCCAGGTTGAAACTACAACCAATATCTGACAAAATGGCAACACTGATTTTCAAGACTTGTCCATCAAAAAAGTCACGAGAACTGTGACATCTTGTTACATTCAGTAAGTGAAGCTATGTGGCATACATTTTACAATAAAGCTTTCTGTGAAGCATATTTTACATATATCTAGTAATTAAGTTAAGTTCTTTTTATATAGCACCTTTCACAAAGCGCTTTACAATAAATATTAAAAGAATGGATAAAAACATAGACACAAAACACAAACTCAAAGCCATAAAAACCCTTGTCTAACTAAAAGTCTGCTTGAATAAAAGAGTCTTTAGCTGCTTTTTAAATGAATCCACACAATTTAAACAACGTAAAGACGGAGGCAGCGCGTTCCACTGCCTGAAAGGCTCGATCCTCTCTGGTCCCAAAGTTTGTTTTGGGAACAACTAACAGCCTCTGACCTGAAGACCTCAGGGTGCGTGTGAGGTAGTATCAGGTCAGAGATGTAAGAGGGAGCTTGTAAAGTAAAGCTCTAAAAGTAAGGACCAGAATTTTAAAATGTACTCAAAAATGAAAGGGTAACAAGTGGAGGCAAGATAAAACTGGTTTGATGTGTTAGTTAGTTAGTTAAAAGCCGAGCAGTAACCGCCTGAACAGCCTGGAGATGGTCGAGCTCTTCCTCATTAAAACAAGTAAAAAAGACAGTTACGGTAGTCTAAACGAGAAGACATAAAAGTGTGATGAATCATTTCACGTTTGGCATTGCTGGGTCATATTTGATGTGAATTGCTTTGCGAATTGTAGCAGAAATATAAATGTTATCTTTATGTCTTTATGGGAGGAAAAAGTATAAGTTTTTTGTGAGAGTAATTTTGATGAAAGTAAAACAAAGTAAAACAAATCCTGAGGAAATAATTTTTGACAAACACAAACAGTAGCTAGTGTGAAGCAATCTTTGTGTGTGAAGAAAGATATTATCACAGACAGCATCACTCTGCTGTTAATTACATATGTACTGGAGGTGGAAATTTAACACAAAGGTGGCAGCAGAGACGCTGATATTGCTGGAGTTTATCTCTGCTGTTATAAAAACTACGGACTGATTGTGGAATGAGAAAAACCAATGCTAGAGAGAAACTGATAGTAAACAAAGACACCAGTTTTCAATTTAGACCACTTAAAAGTTTTTTGCTGTCTCTTTACTTGCATAATAACTTATTTGTGAGTTTAATATATGCATGTTTGTCCCTGGAAGTCCAAATATCCAAGATACAGCTGAACTGTATATGCACAATCACATAGGAGATCGAACTTACCACGGGATACCAGGAAAATGTGCATCAGGATCGGCAACATTGCAGACGAAACCCTGTGGAGAGATGCAGAGAGAATGAGTAATGAGTAATGTAGGATCCACAGAGGAAAAGTTCAAACTAGCAGGGTGATAAGAGAAACACGGACTGTACAAAAAAAGAAAAAGCTAACATAAAATGATGCAGCACAAGTCATCATTGATTTAATGTGGCCTAAATGGAGTCTGAAATGTTTGCAAAAGAACGGGTCTAATGGCTAAGTAATGAGAGGTGTACACATGGAGCGCCATGCTGGGAAACAGGTAAGAGTAACACAGACACACAGTGCAGCGGAAAAACTTCTCTACAGATGTAATCTAATGACTCATGAGATGCAGAGTCGTTCATGTGAGGCATGATGACACAAGACGTTGGCCTGCAGTTTCCAGTGCTCCAAAAGACAGACGTTTCCTTGTCTGCTGACACTCAGACGTGTACTGTGTTCATCATAATTCATCTCCCAGTCTAGAAATTAGCTCATGTGACAACACCAGGAAAATATCTACAGTGCTATAAAAGAAGTTATTGATTTTTATGTGTCTGCAAAACACAAGGTGTGGATTCTTTAGTTTCATTGCCTTTTTGAAAAATACTTTATAAAACTCAATGGGACTTTAACCTGGTTAAATAAAAGTAAATGGAATAAATATTAAAAAAAATAAACACCTGCTTTATTAAACTTATAGATCAACTTCGCCTTTGTCCTTCACCTGCTCTTAATCACACCTAGTGATTGTTCAGGCACTGGTGATTGTTCTGAACAGTTTAATGTTATTGTGACATTAAATACACATCGAGCGTTCATCTTCCGATTAACACTGTTTTTTAAATTGCAAAAATCTGTGCGTGTGCAGAAATCGAAGAGACTTTTAGGACTAGAGACTAAAAATAAACAAAAATAATCCACAAGATCCTGCAGAATCTGCTCTGTGCATATATGACGGCATATATATGACGGCATTGAAATCGTTTTACATCACATGCATCTGCGCAATATCATAGCGCATGATTTCTGAAAATATACCATGTCAACTAGTGATATCAGCACGATATAAACTGTTGAGAAATATATTTAGATTTTTTGGCACAAATAAACCACTGCCATTGTTGCGGGCGAGTGCGCCTGCAGTTATAAAACGAATCAATGATTATTAGACTAAAACATGAAATATGCCAATTCTGATATGTTCATGTACTCAAAACGGACGGAGCAACATAACCCAGACAAGATTGCTTACCGTTTTTTTTATTGGATATGCCATGTTTGTAGTCGAGCTGTGATTTGCAAACTTTGCATTCGACTTTTTATCGCCATCTATTTTTGGATGCATGTTCTCCCCATTTGTACATGGGTTGTCTCCAGGTAGTCCAGCCGTCCAAAAAAACATGCAAAATTAGGTTTGGTTGGGGAAATTAGGATTAGGATAATCGGACACTTTAAATTGAGCATAAGTGTGAATGTGAGAGTGAGTGGTGTGTCTATATGTTGACCCTGCGATGGACTTTTGTCCATTGGCTCCAGTTCCCTTGTGACCACCGTCATGTGGAGGCAGTAGACAATGGATGGATGGCAAATTCAATGCATGATCTATGATTGTATGTTGGGTTTGGATTCCCCTGGAGGTGAGATTATGTTAGTGTTACTTTTTTTTCACCAACCCCAAACCCAAGACACAAACCATTTTAGACTCAGACTGAGGGCTTCATCAGCAGGAGGGAGAAAACCCCCCATCACGCTCAATCCAAACATCCGTGCTTTCACTGCTAATGAATTCAATTTGACTATGCCACCTCACTAACAAACGTGCTGCAACACTTACATGGTCCTGGTCATTGTGTGAGCATGGCCCCGCTGCGCTTCAGTCAGGGTGAGACTCGCTGAGGAGAGAGTGAGGAGAAACAGAGACGCTTGTGAGAGGGTTAAACTGATGAAACACTGATTACACTGATATGAAACGGTGCTGCGAGCCAGAGATTAGAGGAATAAGTAACTGAATAAATATCTGTGACCTGATGATTGTAATACATTACGGTGAAAGATATGCTGAATTTTCCTGGCAAAGATGAAACCAGATGGACTGAAGAGTCAATGTTTCAAGTGGTGTTTCAGTATATCAAAGCTACTGTTCATTCAATAACAATATTTTGACTTTTACACACTAGGAACCCCTGACTATAACTAATGATTAAAACAGTAGGCTGTGAATAGGCAGGCACATTGAAGAATATCTGCTGCAACATGACTATAAAATGTTATATAATGTTAATTTCACTACAGAACAAACTAAATGAGCTCTGTTGGGCACGGGGAAAAACATATATACACTGGCCCAAGCACTGATACATATCAGATACTGGTTCATAGAGAATTCTGAAACTGTGAAAGCTCCAGTGACTTTTAAATCTGTCTTCAATTAAAAAGATAAAGGAGAAAACGGATGGGTGGACTTCACCAACTATACCATGATCATAAAACTACAACAAATATCGTAAATGCTGTGTTATTTTAGAGCTTTTGTTATCATTACATCCCTTCTAGTCAAGTATGTTCCCTGCACTTTACTCCTTGTTGTTGTTGTGTTGTGTTACCAATCAAAACCTGAAAGGCAATTAATGAATAACAGCGACATCTATTAATTCATTGATATGCTAGACCAGGACAAACACACGGTGAGTGGATGCAGTGGAAAAACAACAGCAGGGATAAAATGTCTGTGTGTCTGTGTGTGTGGGGAACCATATGTTCAGTGTGTGTGTGTTTACTTGCATTCGTGACCTCTATCGGACCTTCACTGGCATCAGCTACCGACCTTGTCAGGTCTAGTAGTCATGGAGACCAAAACCTGGTCCTAATGAGAGCCTGATTTCCGATGAACCAGTGAAGTTGTGTGTCCTAAAAAGAATAGCTGTGCAAACCTGTGTGTGTGTGTGTGTGTGTGTGTGTGTGTGTGTGTGTGTGTGTGTGTGTGTTTAATAAGGTAAAAGTTGTCAATGTGTGACAACCTGTCATCCTGTATAATGTGAACAGGGAAGTGCACATCTGCCATCACCTTCAGGTGTGTGTAAAAAAAAACCTACCTGTTGAATGATAAACATCAGTATTATTCCCTATAAGAGAAGTAATGAGCTGTCATGTAGCAGTTCTGTGTTTTAATAACGAGGTTTCAATTTCTGTATTAATAGAAACTGCAACACCGAGCGTATCGCAGGCAACACGTTTGCGCAAGTGCACTTTGCATTACTAATAATTTCAGATATAAAACTCACAAAGGATTATAAATGTTAAAGGAAGGTAATTAAAAGAGTAAAAAAAGAGAGAGATAATAAAGTGCAGAAGTATACAGGCCATACAACAAGATCCTTAATCTGAACTCCTCAAACAGGTGACATAAAACAACTTTTTGACCGTCCATAAAATGCCTCTGAATGTGTTTAAAGAAGTCAGTGTCTGTAGAGAAATTATGCTTTGCAGCTCATACCATGTCCATGGTGTCAAAGATCATATTATTTAAACTTGTGTTTTAATATTTCATCTATATTTACCAGTAACTTCACTTTGAAGATTTAACTGTATACATAATTGTTCCAAGAGTTACTGTTAAAGGCAGATTTCCGTTTTAATCTTAGCATGCAACCACTTTCATTTGCATGTTAGACAGAGATACTGTACACAGGATTTAAAAAAATAAATAAAATCAATTTAGCTCATACTTTAATTAACCAGACGAGTCCTTCTGTAATGTAACATGGTACAGTTTTAAAAGAAAAATTAAAAAACTGATTTGCAACAACACTGCCAACACTGGTCTGGCGTAATAAGAGATATTAATAGGACAGCTGTCACAATATAGGCAATACAATCCAACGAATGTATATAATACCATAGTGTATATTAGGTGTGCAACCATCAGCAACTCATAGGCAAAATCCAGCTCAAGAGAACCGGTGAGCTTATAGGTCTTTCTTTATGAAAATAACCCTATAAATGTGATTTTTGAAACTATAACTGTGAAAATTGTGCTGTGCCTGGATCGGGTCATGTTTATGACAGATGCTATGACTGACCAACACACACAGGTGTTCACTGATTGTGTTGGCTTGAGAGTTTTGAGCTTGAACGTTGAAGACAATGTGTTTAATTGTCATTAAATGTTAATTCAAAGTCGCACATGCAGGGTTTATTGGTTGCTGTTTGGGAAAACCTTTCAATCATCATCTCTAAAAGAGAAAGCAGCAGTGGTCAAGACACTGAGTGCATGATAGCTTCAACAAAGCACTGAGCCAAGGACACAGTGTGACACATCCATGACTGCAGCTCTGCACACAGAGACACAGTCAGCAGACTTATGGCAAGTATGACTTTTCTTAATTAATATTTCAGAGATTAACATCATTTAAAATAGTCATTTTTTACCTGGACTATCTCAACATTCCCCAGAAATACACCTTTCAACATCTATAATTACATTTTGAGCAGTAAATTTTAACTACTTGTTTTTGCCAGTTTAATACAACCCAGATTGTCTGCAGTTTAATTCTGACTAGTTAAAACTGAAAGTTGCAATATCTTGAGGTCAATTAGATGTCTCAAACGTGGGTCTCAGTTAAGAAGTAATGTGATTGCAGACGTCTAATACGTCAAATTACTTGTTGTCATTTTTGTCAATAATATTAGAAATCACCATTGCATGTTGGTGGAAACTAATAATAGCCTTCTAATGACATTGACAGTGCTGCATGAAGTATTTTTAACATAACATTGGGTTTTAAAGTTAAATTAAATGCAGTCAGATGTTAGTTTACCACACAACTAACATCTGGTCACGTTGCACAAGCATATTTAATAATAACATGTGTTGCTTGTGTTATATCGATAAAACCCTGCCCATAGCTGAATAATCAGTTCATCGTTTATAACACTGTTAATGTACTGATCATTTGCAAGCTGTTTTGATAACTGATTTGTCAGTTAGATGTGCTGCTCATGTTTGCCTAGTATCAGGGTAAACTGATTCTATCTAACAAAACTGTAATGAGTCGGCCGAGTACATGAAGGACAAGCTTAACAAGGATGTGAGACCAACCACCAGGATGTAATAAAAACAACAGGGTGAGCAGGGGCTGAATGAGCAGAGGAAAGGGGTTCAATGGGAGGATGTTATTTAGTTCATCATTTAAAAAAAAAAATTATAAAAAAAATGTATATCACACATTCACAGGCAGATACATTCAGTCTTTGTCCACCAGCCTTTTACTGTGTTACTTTTACTAATGCACCAGACAGCTGAGATGTTCAAACTTTGATGCTCGTTACCTCAGCTGCACACTGAGCAACTCATGACTCATTTAAGGAACAGAGGTGTTGGTTCATCTAAATTCATCAGTGAGTGCTGCTGTGTGCCAGAGCCCCTGTCTCCATTCTCTACTTTGTAAAGAAACAAAAAAGAAAATGTTATCACCTCGCCTGGATTAAGACAACATTGTGAAAGTATTTTCCACATGCATGCATGACGAGCTCTGCCCCGTCTTCCTATGAAAGTCAGACTCCACCTCAGCCAAATATTCATCCAGGTCTGACTCACCCAGTATTGCCAGCCCTGAGACACTGAACATGCATGAAGGTGCTGAGACTTGTTCCCACATCACCGTCTGCCACAGCAGCAACAAGTCCTTCTGTTTTTCTGACTCTAGCAACACATTTATGTCACATACACTGATTTGTAAAAAAGTGGCTACTTCCTCATGATAGAAATAAAATAAAGACTAGTATATAATGTCGGTAGTAGTAGTGGTGGTAGAGGTGGATGTTTGCCTTCAAAAACACATGAAAAAAGATAAATATGTGTGAAAGGTAAATGCAAACTTGCCATATATGAATATTTAACAGTGTGTTTTTATTTACAAAACCATTCTGGGTTTTATTCCTTACTATTTGTCCTGTCTTTAAACAAGGAAACATGGAAGTCACAATGTGTCTTGCAATGTCTCCTCCCCAAATTACAATCTGAACTTTCAAAATTCAAGCCCTCATTACACTGAATGAGTTTAAAAGCTCTGGTGAAATCGTTTCGGTCTACCTTGACTGTGTCTGTAAGTGTTTTATGTAACTTTAATTCCATCTGTGTTGTTTGTTGATTTTTTAATGTAATAATGCTGCTGTTGCTGCCCTCTTGGCCAGGTGTCCCTTGCAAAGGAGATCTTCTGACCTCAATGGGACCAACATGGTTAAATAAAGGTTAAATAAATAAATGCAATGTAATTGCAAGTTAACACATTACGTAAACACACTTTGAGACAAGCACAGAAAAAAACATGTAACTGATGTAAATCTAAAATGTACACCTCAATTAACTGGTTTCTTCAACTTTCACTCATGAGCAAATCTTTATCAATACTAATCGAACATGTATCGCGATACTTTACGTTTTTTTAATCGTGATAACGTTTTTGGCCATAGCGCGTGCGTCTGACACGCAGGTAAAAAAAACCACAGCAAATGTGAACGGTAAACGCGGTTAAATAACGGCTCGACAGCAAAACACACACAAATGAAAGTTTAACCGAAGTGAGTGATTCCACACGTATTCGTGAAAAATGTCATACTCAACATTCAAAGTCAGAGAAGAGAGAGCGAGAGTAATGATAACGAGACTAAAGTGTTCTTACGTCGTCTGTTGCCGTTGAATTCGCGTTCAGGTTTCTCAGGTTCGTCCGAGTCAGAGGTTTTACACGTGAGCCGAGTTTAAATCCTGAGAGGAGAAGAGTCTGTCACAGCGAGTTGTCCATGACTGAGACAACACGAGTGTCCTGTGGAGGATTTCCCACACTTTCCATTTTCTCTCACACACACACTCTGCTGCTGCTGCTGCCGTTTCCCTGACGTCAGGCTCAGCTGAACCTCTCAGCGAAGAAACACAAGACTGAGAGCTCAGCTGAGAAGAGACAGCAGTCAGGAGAGGAGGGGGGAGAGGAGGGGGGAGAGTCACAGATCAGCAGCCAACCCAGTGTGGTGTGTTCAAGAACACCTCGCAAATCCATGTTCAACAAAAATAATGATAACTATTTTTTTCTTGAAAGACATTATGGTAAACTAACATCTGACTACATCTAATTTTTACTTTCAATCTTCCTCCCAGAAGCCAATATTATGTTCATGTATTACTGTCAATATCATTAAAGGGTTATTTTTTTATGATGATATACAATAGAGCTGAAACAATTACTCGATTAATTAATCGATTATTAATCGATTACTACATGAATAGTCAACAAGTGAGTCTTCACCTCTGCACATGACTCTGTTGCGGTTATTCTATAGCTAAATAATCAAACATTTAGGTGCTTGTCATCTCGTGGCATAAGACAAAGCTAGAATGACATCTTCCTAAAAAAGAAACGTGCAGTGGAAAGGGCCTGATAAAGGACACCAACAGTGAAAATCCCTATGTTGTTGTAAGACGGCCAAGCCAACATGTGACGACAAAGGTTAGATAAAGCCAAAGCTTTTATTGTCATAAACAAACAGTTAAGTCAATGGATTGAATAAAAATGTGCTGTGTGTGACCTTATCTTTCCTTCCTCAGTAGAACTGGGGCACTGACACTGCTGCTTATCAACAACTGGCCGGTATGATAGTAAACTGCTGGCAACATGACACCAACTCTTCAATGGTCCATAACCTTGTCGTGTTCCACTGTATTCCACTCCCTAATTCTGTAGAAGAAAGGCGGCCATTGTAGACGTCAATGCTGTGAAAGGTGGTGCGCTCCCGGCTCTTTCAAGTGTTTCAACTGTCACACTCGCTGTGTTTGTAAAGACTTAAACCTATTCCAGCGTTGTGCAGAAGGAGAGATGAGCAAACACACAAGTGATGAAGGCCTCGGCAAACACTCAACTCCCTTTTCAAAGTTTCCAGATGTGGATCCTTGGCTACGCCACTAATTCAGGCGACTTTTCCAAACACAAACACAGACCAGTCCAGTGAAGCCATCACTTATTTGAATGGAAAATGTCCCTGATGTTATTTTAGGACTTCTGCAGAGATTTGCATGTGAAATATGAATGATCTGATTGTCCACCGCGATACAGCCTGAAATGTCAGGCCACACTTTTAATTTCCATGTTGCATCATTTGAAACAACAGAGCACTCTTTATGACTGATGTCCAAACATATTATATATATTCTATATATATAATTAGACCATAGATCATGAACATGCTGTATGAATGCTGTATATTATTCATGGGTGGATATCAGAGTCTGTGTCACTGGAAAATGAATGAAAACATAAAGTAAAGTTAAGAGTTAAGAGAAAAAGATGTCCATTTATGGAGACAGGATATAGAAAACAGGCTCAGTGTTTCCCACAATTGCATTGTGCACAATTTCCAATCGATTTCTTGGGTTGACTGCATTCAAAAACTGAAAACATTTGCTGTCCTTCCATTTTTCCATCCTCCCATTGCCTTGCATTCATCTTCTACTGCTTTATCCTCTGGTGGTGCTGATGCCAATCCCAGCTGGCAAAAGGCGAGGTACTCTCACGCTCACACCTCCAGTCAATTTAGAGTGTCCAATTGTGCCTATAATCCCCCCTAATCTGCATGTTTTTGGACTGTGGGAGGAAACTGGAGAAGCCGGAGAAATCCCATGCACGGGGAGAACATGCAAACACTAATAGAGAGTATTGATCCTTTGTAACAATAAAAACTGCACAGATAAACCTAATTTACTAAATTAATTAAAAAAGACAGAATCGTTAATTTCTGTGTTTGCTCATTAAAATTAGCCTGTGTTTTGCAGGTTTCTCCTCTCCTTCGATCGATACAGTAATGTCCACCAGTTATCAGCAGCCCTGTACCTGGATATGGCTGTGGTTTTGCACAGATATTATAAGAGGAGATGTAACACGGCATAATCACAACAGGCTGACATACAGAACACAGGTGTTGCTGACTGTGGATGTTATTAATAATAATATTAATAAGTGAATATCAAGCTGACAAGCTTGTGGCTGGTTTTTCTTCAGGTGTGAATCCTAATTAAGCCCAAGGTGTCGTTCTACTGAACAATACCACACGCTCGATTGTAGTAAACCCCTCAATGGACAAACCATAATACTGACGTTACGGTTTTCGCAGAGCCGCAGTGTGAGTGCACACACGTGTGGCGGGTTTTGTGTGGTTAGCGACATGGTGTCACACCTATGATCCCTGCAGGATAAACTATTAATTAAACATTTGTTTCCCGGATTACAACTAGATCTATAACTTGGCTAAGGCGTGGTTGCATTGTTATGCGTGCACGCATAAAATCATCAGTAAGTCTTAGTGCAGTAATTACACCGTTGTTGGGTTTTCACATGGTCATTTTAAGCAGGTTGTACTATCGTGTTTACATTTTATAAAACAATTACCTAAGGAAAGGTCAGTGTTAGCAATATATTGCATTTTAATCCAGTGAAGTATGTCAACTTCATTTTGTGTGCAGATCGATATATATATACATATATATGTATATATATACATATATATCTATATATAAATATATAAAACACCATATGGTAGGACTGGGCGATATATCGATATTATATTTATATCGTGACATGGGACAAGATAACGTCTTGGATTTTGGATATCGTCATGTCTTGATAAGGTTTCTGTGATGGCATTTCCTAGTTAATTATACTGAATACATTTGTCAAATACACCAAATATTATAAATTAAATATGTATTGGGCCAAATATACTATAATCGACACAGTTATAGTGAAAAAAGTCATTTAATAACAGTTAAGTAGTAGTGATTTGTGTTATAGATAAAATATGACCCTATTTATAGGCAATTTCATTGTCAATATCCTTCATTTAACATTAAAAAGCCAAAGAAATAAACCGCGTATTATCTGAAATGAAATATCTGTACTTTAAGCATGTTGTTCATTTAATACAGGTCATAAACTGCAGACATTTTGAGTGCATTTACAGTGTATTGTCACTCCTATTGATATCGAATTATATCAAAAAAATGTATATCATGGTAAGATTTGTTTCCCATATTGCCCAGCCCCACTATTTGGAATCAGGACACAGCTTTTAGCAGAGAATACTGTACATTTCAGACTTTAGACCCATGTTAGACACACTCTCATTGAGACCTATATGATGGGCAATTTATTGGATCCATTCTGGTTCATAACCTACAAGACTGAACTGGAGCATCTGGAAGGAAAACCACAGGGAGAGACGTGCTACATCCACATAGAGGAGGACACGGCTGGGCGCCAGATTTTCACTCAGGGCCCTTTAGTTTTGCATGGCTCTAATCACAAAGCCATTATGCTGCTGAGGTTAGAACTAAGACCACGTTGAGATGTGGAAGTTATGGGTAAAATCAGGGAAAGCCACAGTGAAAATGCACTCACTTTTTCTTTTTGTGAGTCGTGAGACAATTCCTGCAGCTGCTTTCAACCGTTATGTTGTGTACAAAACAAGATGTGTCAAAATGTGTTCTTGCCTACGCTTGTTTGAAAATTACTCTCCTGCATATGCGTCATGATGGTTGCACTTATCTCTCATTTAAAACCCATTAATCATTATATATGTGTGAATTTGGCTCAATATTGTCAGCAGTCTGACATCACTCTGTCCCTGTAGCCTGCAGTTACAGTGAGGGATTACAAGCATCTGACTCTTCCACTGCAGCAGGGAGTAAAAAAGAAGAACCGTTATATTCATCTTTAGTTCCCTTTGCTTGGTGATACAGAATATTACTGTTTGATGCAAATCAGCAAACTGGTGAATAATAATATTTAAATTACAATTTCATGCCTCATCAAGCTTTGGATGCTAAATATAATTTCAGGAGGAGATAACCATTAATATTAAGGCACTGCAATTATTGCAGCTGCTATAATCAATCACAAGAATTATATCAAAAGTGTTATTATGGTCTTTATAAAAAAAAGCTGCTCAGACATTATCAGGTTAAAAATGAAACGCACCATCTCAGCAGCCAACGACCCCACATAGAATGATGTCATCTCTTGAATGACATCATCCCAGTGTGATGGGGCGGGCACAGGAATGATATCATCCTTTTGGTATTTTAAGTTTGAGTGAAGATATTTCCGTGGTCTAAAAACACTTTATTTATTCATATTATTATGTTTCAGTGTGCATTTTACTCTACCATATTTATATGTAGAATAAAATGCCTCACACTTGCTTTGTTCAGCCCGAAAGACAGAATGGAGTCACATTATATTTATCAATTTATTTAATTGTTTGTCTTTTTATGTAGCTATTTTATTCTACTTTCACCAGGTAAAGTGTTAAAACTGTTGGCCAAAATGAATGGATAAATTGATTAATAATCTATAATATAAAGCATGAGCAAACGCCACATACCATTACGCGATCATTAATCAATTACTAAATGAATCGTCAACTATTTAGATAATCGATTAAGTGATTTTTAAAGATTCAAACCAGTTTCTGTTTTTTTTTTTATCTTCTTTAATGTGAATATTTTCTGGTTTCCTTGCTCCATATAAACAAAGAAATCATTCAAACTGAGTCATTTTGGTTTGTGGACAAAAACAAGCCGTTTGAGAACATCATCCTCATTTCCAGGTCTGAGAGAGAATTATCAATATTTTGACACTTTCTGACAGTCCATGGACTGAACGATTAATCGAATAAACGGGAAAATAATCGACAGATTAATCGCTTATGAAAATAATCCTTAGCTGCAGCCCTAATATGGGTCAATAAAAGCACAAAGTGGCAAACAAGACAATTTGCAAACAGGGAAGCACCAATAAAATCACATGATCTCAGTCATGATCCCACTTTAAGATGTGTAACTGTTATGTGTGAGTACATGTATTGGAGTCAGCATTATCAGCCTTTGAACTCCACTCTTGGTTGGATTTGATCAATATCAACCATTTAGCGTTGGAAAAAGGAAAATAAATGTCCTCGGGTATAGTATGTCATCCTGCTTTGTCACTGTGACGTCATTTCATCACGGTCCTCACCATATCAGTGCTGCTTAGGCTTTGTTGTTCTGAGCAGAGAGAGAGAGAGAGACGGTGTCATCACTGCAGAAGATGAGCTAAGTGTTGTTGTTTTTTGTTTTTTTTAAACTGTGCCAACATTATAGGATGATTTAAAAATAATAAGGAAAAAAAACCTGGTCTGTAAAGCTCTCTGTCTTGGACAGGGAAGCCTTTCATGAATAATTCATCAGATGCTGCACAAAAAGGCAAATCCCCCCGGAGAGTGGGAGGGCTGGTGTGTGGATGCCAGTGAGGTGATGTCATTCCTACAAACTGGTTCAGATGACGTCGCTGAAAAGGATGACGTCATCTTCTCAATTCTCCTCTGCCTACACAGTCTTTCACATTCAGATTACTCTCTTTTTTATGATCATCTGATTGACATGAGAAGCCATGACTCTCGTCTCGCTCTCTCTTTTCGGAGCAGATGAAGACCCATTGTTTCTAAGAAATGACGATAACGGTAACACACCACTGGCTCTGGTCTCAGCTCTTCTCTTAAAGGAGCACTGCAGAGGTTTGGTGTTGCATTTCCTCTGTAGTGGTGCACTTGTTTAGTGGCCCGAGATATCCTGACCTTTTATTCCTTCTTATCTTGCATTTATTTGTTGTATTATTCCATCCACAATTCTTCTACTACTGTAACAAATCATACAAACAAAGTGAATAATAAAGTGATATTCTATTCTAATCTAACTCAGTCTGAACTCAAGTTTCTCTAACAATAAAATGATGACAAGCAGCTGTCTCAAATGATATGATAATGCAACATGATACAATGATGCAATATGATGCAGTAAAATACCATATGATATGACTTTATTGTCCCAAGAGGGAAATTTGTTTTGGGTTCAGTGGTGCTGCATACATTACAATCAATAGTCTGTATTTATTTAACAATCAATAAACAATAGCTACACAAATCGCAGTTAATCATTTGAAGAAAATATAATTAAGAAATGACTCATCTGTCCTCCTCAGGTTCTTTTGGACACCTGGGAGAGACCAGTGGTGGAAAAGCAACACTACAAATGGAGAAACACGGAATAATATAAGTGAATATTTGATTTTGGGAGACATTTGTTGTTCATCTTAGTCGATACTGGTAATCTACATTACATTTTTTACAGAAGGTTTATGAAAATGTTGTCAGGATCATTTACTGATTCACAGTTTAAAAAAACACAGACTTTAATTCTCCTTCTCAACTCATTTTGGAACTCAAGTTCTTGGATCAGCTGGATCAGTTATGACAGATGAGACAGTGACCCCCAAAGACGCTTGGCAGATATTCTGTCTTGTCTTTCTTATTCTGAAAAACCTGCAACGCAGCTGTACGTCTTTTTGCGTTTCCCCTTTAATAGCAAGATTTTTCTTCTTTGGTAACACATGGTTCTGTGTTTTCATGTTTGTGTAAGGTCCGTGGACTGGACATCCTTATTTCCACTGGCCCGGTGCCCAGGGTCACACTATGAATATCCTTGTTACTGAGAAATGTTCCCACACTGAAATACTCTAAGTGTTTAGAGTCTAAACTGTAGACCAAGGCCCAAGGAGCAAAAGAAAACGTGGAAGCGGACCGGACTAAAATATGTGCCTCTCTACTTCCATCGAAAAGCTATCTTGGATGAAACTCACTCTTTGTATTTCAAAGTCCTGTAATCACTGTTTGCCTGTTAATATGATAACTAAGCAGTTCATAGTGTGTGCTGACAAAGTTTGATCCTAATGTCTTTTCCAGAGTGAAGCTGTATCCTGGCTGCTCGAAAGCCACTCCTCCTGAAATACAAGCTGACCCGGGCACTTGTCATGAGTTCTTCTCTGGACAGCATGTTAAAAACCGAGTCGTTAATTAAAGACATAAGGAAAAACAATGAAAAAATAAAAAAAAAATAAAAACTATCCTGGCGACTGCTTTTCTAATGGTGTGTTTCCACCGGCTCGACTCGCCTCGCTGAGGCACGACACGGCATGATTTTAGCTCAAACTGGACAACAGAAAAAGTGAAAATATAATAAAACAAGCATATACGTGTGGATTCCGAGAGGTTCAGAATGCTTATCCAGGAAACAACTGCAGCAATTCGTCCATCCATCTGTGCTAATCTCAGCTGACATAGGGTGATAGGTGGGGTCACACCCTGGACAGTTCGCCAGTCCATCACGGGGACAAATATAGAGACAAACAACAATTCGTCTTTCATTAAACAACAAGCCTGTGCTGGTAGAGATGTTGATCGGTATCATGCCGACACTGGTCAAAATCACTGGATTGGATATCAAACAGATGTTAAATAAAAATCAGGAAACACATTTTAGCTGAGTCATGTTTGTGCTGTTTATTTCTTCTTGTCGAGAGATTACAATATTTCTTACACAGTTAGAGAATTGTCTCTTTGAAATGACTCAGCACAAATGTGTTGTTAATAGCTTCATACATTCATAAGTGGTCTAAAATGACTGTATTGGACTAATATCGCTATCGGTAGATACTCAATTTGGAATATTGTATTAGACACAAAAAATTGGTATCGTCCTCATCCTTAGTCTAAACTACTCTTGTCTTCTTCTGATGTAGCTTCATATGACAGATTTCATTTTCTCCCACTGTGGAAATCTATTTCATTTTATCCACTGACTTAATTGTAAACTGCTGTATCCTCAGAGTTCATATGCAGCCAAAAAAGGAAAATACAAAGATTATGCAAAAAAAAAAATCTTTGCAAAGAGCCGCTGCAGTCACCTTCTACCCACTAATAAAGGAACAAAAGTTATACAGTTGAAGTTAGATTATTTGGTGCACGCTAACTTTATATAAATCATAGTGGAGTTGGGTTTTGTTTTGAATAATAACCTCTGTCAAAAATGTAAATGTTCTCAAATGATTCCACCCAAAACTGCCACATATTTCCACAGGACTGGACTGTTAGTATCAATGTAACCTCTATTTCATGCTGGACTTATTTATATCTCCTTCTTTTTTTTTGCTTAAACACATCTGTGAATTTTGCTAATTTCTCAGTGTTTTTCCACTGTTCCCTGGACAGAAATCAGAACTGCACATGAGACCGAGTACCTGCCAAACATCAAGTCCCGAGAGACAGGACAGATGAAGAAAATGTCTGAGAAATGGCAAAACAATTCCTCTTTAATGTGTGTGTGTGTACCTGGTATTCCTTATGTTATGGGGACCCAAATCAAATCCCCATAACGTAAATTACTACACTTTAAGGTGCAGACATGTTTTAAAGTTGGGCTATGGTCAGGATTAGTATTAGGCCAGTAGTAGTATGGTAAGGTTAGAGTAAGTCTCCAGGAAATTAATGTAAGTCAATGTGATGTCCTCTGAAGTCATGGAAACCAGTGTGTGTGTGTGTGTGTGTGTGTGTGTGTGTGTGTGTGTTTTGTCTTAACCAGAGTAATAGATTTAATTTAGTCTCATCAGTGACATTAACTCAGCAGCTGGCCAAAAACACCAGCTTGGAACACAAAGCGCATTAGGCGTTAGGGTTTGTGCGTGGACAACATGTCACACATTAAAACCAGATGTGAGGGAACAGCATCTGCTGGTGACAGCAGCAAGGCTCTATTCAAAGTTTGCAGGGTACAACTTAGCACCGCAGACCAAAGCAAAGAGCCCAAGGGATGAGGTTCTACGTCCTTTTTCCCCTCCTCCTGAATGCGTCACGCACACACTGACACAAACAGACATCCCACGCAGCCTGCAGCAGGAGGATGTGATGAAATGACAGTACTGTATTGACTCTGTGCTTGTTCACTGCGCTGAAAAAAACTGCATCATCAGTGGATGATGATGATGATGATGATGATACGGTCACTCATAAAACCATAACCACTGACCTCTCAGGGATGGACTCAGGCATGGCTGTTGATAGTCCACAAGTTAAGAGAAAGCAAACATGGAGAATCATAGCTAGATTAATTCGGTTTCACAATGGCAGGCTTTTGCGTCATCAAGTTTTATTATCAAAAACCTAGTGAGACATCTCCTCCAGCACAACAGGATAAAATCACAGTGAGGGTGTTGAGTAGGTTGAGTAAGGGGGCTGTCATCTGGTGACAACAAAGCAAAAGCTTTGTAAGTGATGCTGTCACTGTGACTTCTTGAAAACAATAAGAGTTTGAAGAAAAACAACACATTGTTCTTTCCTGCTTCTTTTTATGAGAATTTTGTGTGTGTGTGTGTGTGTGGGGGGGGGGGGTTAACAAAGGAAATGAAATGAATTATGAATCGTTTATTGTTGAATAATGCAGAGTTTTATTTGGTGAGTTTTTGTATATTAATGCATATTAATGTTGAGGGACGTTCCACTTTTCACCACAAGGGGGCACCACCTCGTCGATGAGACGGCTTGGTGTGGCTTGTATCCAGCTAACGACGGAAGAAAGCCCCTTCTACCTGTTGCCTGTCTCGTCCTTTCTGTTATTTACAGGTCAGTAACTTTTAAAATGACACTTTTCTGGTCAAAAACGTTTCATTATAAAGTGAAGGTAAAAGCCGCCTGGCGCGCGTTTTGTCAGGAACGCTGTAAAGTAACGTAGTCCAAATGCTAATGCTACAGTAACGTGTGCTAGCTTAACTCGTAGTTCATGCTGTATGTCGTTATTGAACTTGATGTCTCATTTTTAGGATGTTAATTGTGAGAAAAAGGTAGAGTGGAGATATTGTATATGTGTATATTTAAAGTGTGACGGAAATTACGGAAGATAGCACATTACTTGTTGCCTGTATCATGCTCTCTCGGTCTTTACACAACAAAAACAGAATCTTGAGGACAACCCTTGCGCCCTGGGCCTGTTAAACAAACATAATCTCATAATTTTGCTCGACAGAGCCTGTTTCCAGATGAAAGATGCAGCATACAAATTATGTTAAATTGTTTCTGTTCACTGAAACCAAACACAGGCAGAATAATATCATCATCATCAACAACAAAAATGACTAGAAGTTAGGCACTCCAACTCTAAGGCTAGCAAGAGTTAATAAATAGGATTGTGACTTTGTTTGAGGCTTGTCACAACCTGTTCTCACACAGACAAGAATCATCCAATCATGTCTGATTGAAGAAGTGATAAACCTGAGATAAAATGTTCAAATAAGAGTGCACACCTTTACAAACGTGTAACAGAAGCAGTTTGTTTGAAAGAAAATAATAACTGATCTGATCTTAGATTACAAGTTTGAACCCAGTCTACTTTCACAGCTTGCAACTAGGGATGTATACCGAGGACCAGTACTTTTTGGTACCGGCGTACCGTTAGGATTCTGGACAAAGTTCATTGTGAAGGATCTCCAGACGTTTGCTACAGTTGAATCCAAGTGGTTTAGGTAAATAGGCAGTAGTTAATCCACTTGAAGTCAGTGTGAGCACTGTTAGCTGTCCTGTCACGACATCACCACTTCACTGTCCACAGAGGTTCACAACCTGGGACTCAACTCTATCATTTGACACACATCAAATCTGTCACAAAATCTGCATTTTCCACCTCAAAAATATCTCCTGTCTCCAGCCATTGCTCACTGACTGGATGAGAATGGATGAGACCCTCATCCATTCCTTCATTACATCACGCCTGGACTACTGTTCGTCCAGAACTCCACTGCTAGGGTTCTCTCTCCTTGGTACCCCCATACTGAAAACAACTGCACTGACTCCCCATTAAGTTCCGGATCACCTTCAAGCTCCTTTGCTTCAACTCTCACCATTCACTTGCTCCACATTATCTCTCCGACCTCCTCCATGTGCACCGTCCCTCCCAGAACCTACGGTCTCCTCTCCATTCCCGGCACCTGCAGGCAAAGCCTTGGCAACAGGGCTTTCAGTGTCGCTGCTCCAAACCTCTGGAACTCACTCCCTCTGGCTATTCGCCAGGCACCAACTCTAGAGTCATTTAAATCACCCTTGAAGCGACACCTGTTCCTGCAAGTTTTTGCCACCTAATTGTTTGTTTGTTAGTGTTTGTGTTTTTTGATCTGTTCTCAACTGAGATCTGTCACAGCGACCTTGGGTTTTGTGAAAGGCACTTTATAAATCTAAGTTATTATTATTATTATTAATAATTAATTTTCAAACAAACAAAAAGACAAACAAACTTCTGCCAAATGTGGCAGGAGAAGTGCCTCCTCTGCACTGTTCTGTTTGACGTATGGGTCTGTCTGTACTTACAGTCTGTTGGGTTGAACATGAAGTGGCTTTTGCCATCTCCTTAGTTTTTGTTTTTGCATAGCTTCTGTTCTGTTGAAGCTTTAATTTATTACCTTGTGGTAATAAAAAAAAAGGTTGAATCTTTTAACATCTTTATTTTTTTGCTCAAAATTTCATGTAGTATCGATAAGAGTGTCGGTACCGATAAGGGGTATCGGTATCGATAAAATCCTAATGATATATACATCCCTACTTGCAACACAATTGGCCACTTGTTGCAGCAGCTGAGGTTGATGGATTTAAGATGTTTCCAAACCTTTTCAGAACCTGCTGCTTTTTTGATGAACCAACAAGTAGTTAATTTGAAGAATAACATAGATGAATAGGGTAACTATTCATCTACAGTATGTTACTACTAACTAAAACATATCAATCCTGAAAATCTGTGCATTCATCAACTCAAGAGAAATTTTACTATGAGCCTGTCTTATTATATTGGAAAAATCTGATTTTTGTGTCCAGAAATAGACTGAATCATAGCTTCTGGGGGAGGTAAGGTAAACATCCTGTTTTATCTTTAACTGGAGCGAGGCCCCAACTTAATGGATTCATTTCATGCCCCATTTTACCACCAAATCAGCACAGATTTTGGATAATCCAGCTGTAGAAGGGGCTGAGAATATGACGTCTTTAGCAGAAAAAGAGTTTAAAGCTCAAAAGTGGAAAATCTTAAAATGAATGTGTTACAGTGATCCAAACTTAATAGAGAAAGAGAGGTAATGCACAAAGGTGTACTTCCAAAAAAGAAAAAAAAGAAATCACACAATAAAGATGTTATGTGATTTACAGTGTAGTAAAGTGAAGAGTTTAGTGGAATCATTTTCATATTAAACTGAAAGCTCACTAGGGGATTCAAAACAAGTCTCATATTTCTAATTTAACGCTATTAACTCCACAACCACCCACTTGTGTCTGTGCATGATATGTTTTTATTCATCATCCACTCATACCAGAAGAGTCTGAATTAGTCAAGCAGCAAGGGCAATCACATCAAGGCAGCTCTGTCTTTGAGTCATAATGTCTCACACAGCATCTTATTAGCGTCAGTTTGGCACTGTGAGGCGTTCTGATGCTTTTGTTTTTCTCAATGAAAGTTCTGAGGTAATGAAACATCAGCCAAACTTGACGGCTAAGTTTCTGTCAGTGTGTTTCCACCTCAGAGCGAATGCTCTTTATTGATCGCAGGTCATTTTCTTAGGCACACAGGTGTGGTCCTGTGCTGTAACCCATCTGCTGTGGATATTTGAGTTACTGTTGACTTTCAGCTACTCAGTTATATAACTGGCCAAACTCCACTGACCTCTGGCATAAACAAGACATTACTGTCCAGAGAACTGGCTCTAACTGGACTCTTTTTTTTTTTTTTTCTCTGTAGAATCTAGAGATCATTGTGCATAAAAGTCCTAGTAGCTCTGTACCTAGTAGTTTCTGTACCTGTCTGGTGCCAACTACTATGCCACATTCAAAGTCCCTCAAAGGCTGCTTTGTAAATATTTGTGACATCTAATGGTGAGACTGCAGATTGTAACATTTAGTGCTGGGGGGGGGGGGAGTTGTCGACCTGCTAAAAGCCAGGCCCTTATTTTAAAGTGGTTATACACTAATACAGACACATTACAGGTAGTACATCCAATAATAAATTCACCAATCTTAAGTGTGACACATTTTTCTTTGGTTTGAAGTTCAGCTGGTAGTAGTTCTGACTGCCAACATGCCTAAATATATTGAGTTTCTTTCAAGTGGTTGACAAATTTGATATTTGCACTAACAGCTGAACAGGTGTACTTGATAAACTTGCATGTGACTGCATAGTCAATCTGTTCCTTTCCTTTCCTGTTCCAGGGACTTTGTAACTTGTACCAAAGCTAAAGCAAAGGGTTGGTTAGGTTTAGGTGCAAAAACAGTATGGTTAGGTTTAGGTAAAGATGGTTTGTCAACAAGGGCCCTCAAAATCAACAGTGGTCACAGTTAAAAAAGACTAGATATTTGAAACGGGGAAAATAAACACAGCATCTGTGGAATTTTGCTGCAAAGTCTCTTCACCATGCAATAAAACATGACTACAGGTCATCATTTTAGGCTTCTATGGCATCATTGTTTATAAGAAGAGTTTCTTTTTTTTTCTGCCTTATTAATGTAGGATGACATGACCTGACAACTGTGTACACCTTTGTGAGCGCAAATGCAAGAAAACAGCCTTAATTTAGAAGTGAGGGTGAATCACTGTGAGGTTAACAGTGGCAGTGAGAGGCCTCTTGTGTATGGATAATAAATTAATAGAAAAAAAAATAAAGACACTGCAATAATGACAGAAAATTGGAACACTCGTGACAGACAACACTGGAGAATTTCTTGTGGTGTTTTCCAAGAAGTATGGAAGTCACTGCTGTGCAGCTAAAAGCATAATCATCATTACTACAAGTGAGGTGTTTTTGACAGACCCACAGCTCCAGTAAAAAAACGTGGTCATGTTTTGCCTCTCAGCACTGTGGAGGATTTCGATCCAAGCTGCTGATTCAGAGGATAGAACATACACTCATTGACAGACAGTGAGGGGGTGGAATTCAGTAAAATTGAACAAAAACACACATCACTGTCTCTTTTCAACATGTGAGACCTTAAGTTCAGTGCCTCCAAGTATAAGAAGCAGACAAAGTTTAAAATGTGCAGTGGTTATTGTTTTTTATTTACTGCTATTCTCAGAAAATTGATGTAGATTAACCTTTCATTAAGTTGGCAGCTTAAGGCTTAAAAACTACCACTACCACTAGAACATTGACCTTGTCAGGACTAGTCATCCTCATGGAGACTAAAACCTGGTCCTAATGTGGCAGAATCTCATTACTGACGAAATGGTTGATTTTAGGCATCACCTAGTTATGGTAAAGGTAAGTGATAATGCTTTGTTTAGGCTTTCCAAATAAATGGAGGTCAATTCAGTGTCCTAAGAAGAATACAGTAGCTGCACAAACATTAGGTTAGGTTAAGGTTTGGGTTTGTGTCAGGCCAGTAGTAGTTATGGTTAAGTCAGTCTGAAACCAGACAGTGTCTATCTTCCAAATCTCTTAATGTATATCAGCAAAGTATTTACTTCCTGGAAAAACAAAAGGGTTAAAAAAAAAATAAAAATGTCTTGCTCCTGTGCAAATTCAGCCCTCCAGGTCCAAATGGGCAAACATCTCCTCAGAAGCACAGAAGCTCCTCATCACCATGGAGACCTCGGTGACCATTATCTCACCTTGTGCACTCCCTAGTTTAAATAAACCAAATGGTCAAATAGGCGTCCAAAGTGCCTCCTGTAAAAAATGGCCATGGCTGTTAGCTCTGACATAGATTGAAAAACAGGAGAATCAACCTCTGAGAATCTACTACTGGACTGTGGATCGAAGCTGATCAAGTCACTTATTGCCTCAGGGTCATCTGAAATGTGTCTGTGGCCAAAGCACCTGATCTCCGCTCTCTGTGTTTTAGTGAAAAGCCTCAGACGTCAACCTGAATTTATGTGGGCTTATTTCCCTCACAAATTATGTGCACAGAATTGATTGTACAGAAACATGCTATGTTGTGATCTTTGTTATATCATCTCATCAAAAATTTACAGGGAAAGATACAGAGGCAGAGGAATTATGTAGCCAGAATAAGTAGCAGAAAGGTACAGAGACATAATAGACTTAGGGAGGAGGGAAAACTGCTGTTTCCACATGACAGAAAAAAGAGAAGAAGCCAGTTCTCCTCAGAAACCAAAGTCAACACTAGAACGACGTCAGCAACTCACGACTGAAACAATAAGAAGGCTAATGTCTACATTGTCAGTTTAGGTGTGACTCATTCATGTTTCTCTTTTTTTTCTTTCATGTCTTTTGAAGTGCTCTAATCTGGAGAAATCAGACTCACCAGCTGTGCGACATCCACAGATCTCCAGAAGTGTAAAGTAAACTTCCAGCTGATGTCCTGAACACTTGCAGTTACAGACTGGGAACGGACAGTTTGATGTCCTGGCCACAAACAGCTTTATTTGGAGCAGCGTCTCTGGGCATGAGGTGCTATTTCTGATCCACGGTGTCAGAATACACACCAATCACTTGCAACATTATGCACAAGCCAGCTCTTACTGTATGTGTTTGTGCTAATGTGTGCATGTACAGGTGAGTGTGAGCTGCAAGTGCAGCTGGCACAGGTTTTTTTTTAATGTGTATGCGAGGACTAAAGGTATATATTTGTATCTGTGGGCACAAAAGGGATTTCACAGAGCCTCAGAGAAAACAGGAGCTTAGTGACAAGCTGACTTTCTGTCAGTGGTCGCCTCAAATTTTCCCCCCCGAGTTGAGGTTCAAAGGGGTTTTCTGTGAGTGTATATATGTGTGTGCAGTGTGCAGTATGTATGATATGTGGTCCCATAATTCCTCTGACACACTTTAGCCAAGAGCTGCTCCTGGGTTGCAGTGCCGTACCATGTGCAGTCCCCGCTCTTCCCACAATGATACCGGAGACAACTTCATCATTGAAAAGGAGGAGGAAAAACCTCTATAATTGAATGTTTAATGTTACACGTCCAAAAATATAGACCACTTTACAAAGATGAGAGGAAAATGAGTAATGTGAGTGGTATCGCCTATTATGATTAACCTATGGAGAATTATTATTATTATCCTGAACTCTGAAGTTCCCGTCAGCTCTAACACACGATGGCTCATTGTTTTGATTTTTTCTGTTTTTGTTCCACCTCAAAGCCTTATTATCAAATTCTTCCACATGAAGCTGGATGTTCTAAAAAGTCTTTGTGCATACACTATCCTCAACACCAATTATACTGTATAAACGGTAGCTGGAAAGAAATAAAGTTTAACACAACATTTTGCATTTAATAAGCCTTGGTAGGAGCAAACAGAGCTAAAAGAGGGGGAATATTTAACATAAATCATCACTTGGCCAAAAAACTAGTGTCCCAAGATTTATAAATACTGTTTGTGAACACAAATATTAATAAATGACAACTGGCATATATAAAAAATGGGCACAATGCCATCCACAAAATCACCTACAGTGGCTGCATTTGCCACAATTCAAGGAGGAGGCAAAATGACAGCCATATCAATCCCAAAGAGGCAATAATCCATTTATAGGTTTAAATACAAATAGCAACCAACCCCAACAACAGCTACACTATTTTAAAGTCAATTTCAGCTGACTGTAAGCGTTATTATTACGTGCCATTGTTATTTTTCCACCACAGCTGCAGTTACATTTCACCCGTGGTTGTAAAGCAGCATTGCCAAATGGGAGGTCACTATTTTTAGCTGGCCAGTAAGATAAACAAAAGTTTGCTGACTGCAGCAGAGTCGCAAAGCTGACCTGCACCTGACACCAGAGGTGCACAAAGACTGTAATATTGTATTAGCATATAAAATAATAAAACCACCATTGTGTTCCGCTTCGTAAAAGCAGTGAATGATCAAAAAATCATATTAAAACTAGTGAAATGTTTCCCTATGAGCATAGTTTAGGAGGTGTGTAGTGTGGGATTTTACACTTTAAGTCGGCGATTTAGCACTAACGACTCAACAATAATAAAAGTCATAAACAATGAGAAAGAAACCCTTTGTGTCTAGCAGAATTCAAGACATCTCTTTAGTTTACAATCATAACCTGTGTACATGTTCACCCTGGCACTAGTACAGTGTCCATTGACCCTCACTATTTCTGCTTAATTGTTTTGCCCCACATGTTCCCACTCACTTACATAATTAAGAACCAATTGATGAAGAGCCTTGAGAATAAAATTAGAGCATCTGCCCTGGTAAGTCTGAGTCAACAATGGCTGCATTTTAATATCTTGTGCTGCACATGAGCAATTGGCAGAGAGCACAGGTCATGGTCGACAGAAACATGTCACTGGCACTTAAAAATACAATTTATGGTTGCTGCTCTCCTGCCTCGTACAACTCATTATTAAAACTATTAGGCAGTAATAACCAACAGGAATGGATTTTAAATCAGGGCTGCATTCCAGCATTTTCCACTGTGATGTTGCTTGTAAACATTGGCTTGTTTTGACCTTCAGAGTTCAGTGTTTTTGTTGTTTTTTTGTCATGTGCTGGTTTGCAAAATGTCCACCCCGTTGACATCAGTGAGGACAGACAAAATAATAGAAACACCTGTCAGTAGAAAATTATTCAACTGTTGATTGAACTCCATGAAGGACAATACTAACCTCACTAACCCTGGCTCTACCCTAGGTCTTTTAATGACCATGTAAAAATATGATTCCTAGATCAGAAGAGCAACAACTCTGAAAACGAAACATGAACATTTCAGATGAAACACTACAAGAGTACATAGTTACAAAACCATCCGATACTTGTCTTATCTTTAAAGACTACTTGGCTTGAGCCATGTATAAATTCATTGATTATCAGATCTAGTTTTCACACACGCACACACACACATACACATACAGACACAGTGACAGGAGATCACAGCAGGAGGTCTTTCATCTGTTCCACCCTGGAGCAGCTCCTGCTGTTAAGTGGTTTCAGGACTAAATGGATGATAGTGGATTGCAGAGTGAGAGGCGTTATTTATTCAGTGTCCACCTTCTTAACCTCACAGCTTCTCTTTTAGACAACAACTCATGATGTATAAAATCAGTCTTCTCTTGGTTGAATTATATTTCTTTGAGTTTGTTCAAAACATTACAAATACTGCCTTTTTAGCTGTGCCTATTTAAATTATTTGTTTGTTAACTTGTCTCTCCTGACCCCATAATACTCAGATACAGATGTGAGTCTCTTGTGATGTGAGTCTCTTGTGAATAGAATAGAATTATATAGTAACAATACCAATTATTAAATATGATAAATAAAAAACATTATCAGTTCAATCAAATATGGAAGAACTTGCTAATACTAATACTACACTTGATAGTCAAATATACCTAAAACAATTACTGGGTACAGCTTTGTTTTTCTTTTAGCCAGCACTTACCTGTGCATTTACCCCGTCCCTTTTACACACCACGGTTTGGGGTGCCTTGCTCATGGGCATTGAACCTTTCTGGTTACAAGCCCAATTACTTTCCTCTTGGCCATGGGCTGCCAGAGAGCAGCTGTTTGTAAATGGTATGATTTTTATGAGAAGGAATCTAAAGATTAATCAAAGTAATTCTTTCAAAAAATGTAATTATTAGTCACATTTTTCAGTTGTGTTCTCTGCATGTGATAGTTAATATGATTGCAGCTGGCATCTCTCCGCACACATTGTTTTCTGTAATCTATTACTATACAAAATGAATGAGTTAATCCTTGTACTTGGAGTAGTACCTAGAGTATATAAAACACCAGCCTGTGCAAATGGTCATCAACAGTCAGACTTTATCTGTCACAGGAAGTACGTATGCACCATCAGAAGAGTGAGTTAGAGGAGGGGAAAAACTGAAGAGTACAGCAGTAACCTTATTTTACAGTGAATCACCGATCGAGGGGAGGCTTGTTCTCAATTACCCCAAATTTCCTTTCTTGGTAGTCAAATACCGAAGCGGCCGTTCTGTTGTTCCCGGACCTGGACCCAAAGGAAAAGTTATCAACCCCCTAATTTGTCCCATATGAGAGTCCAGTGATGAACAGCAGCTTAGTGTGTAGAAAGCCTGGAAGTAATCAGATGCCATTTTTTAAGCTCCATATACAACTAGAGTTGGTATTTTTAAATGGCAGAGCTGTCACATTGAGTAGAATTTGATGGGAAAACATTTTCTCAAGTCAAATCGAATGAAAATGTATTGTCCACCAAGGTGGAAGTTTGCCTTCAGCTCATAAACATAAAATCATCTGAGGAAATTTTAACAGAAAGTCATCAAACAAACACAATTAACAGAAGATTAATAAAAACGGAATAAAAGGGTAGTTTTAAAAGACGGGAGAAAGAGAAAAACATTGGACCATGGGATGAATGGGAGCTACTGTATCTACCAGGACACTCCCCCCCCCCCCCCTTCTTTCTGTGAAAAGTTGAGTCAAAGGTTTCTTGGGGGGTATACCAATTATTTTGGTAAACCCAAAGTAGTACAAAAACCACTATACAACTATATGTCTTGGTTTACTTTTACTGGCGCTTTTATCGAAGGATCCAAGAACTGTGCAAAAATACTTCAATGCAAAAATAATGTAGTTCATACTTTGTAAGCTGCTGCCCCCCAGTGTTGGAATGCATGAACCACATCTGGGTATTCATTATACTATACCTACCAAGGCCTTCTCTGCACCACTAACTAACTAAACTGCACTAAAAAAAGAGAGAGAAAGAGACACATAATATGCACTGTTGAGTTTTCTGTTCACTATTTATTTTTGTGCACTGCACTTGATCATTATGTACATCCTGTAACCGTAAACAGAAACATGTTTTTTTTTTTGTTTTTTTTTTACACATTTTTAGTAATACTTGGAACAGCAGACAGGCAAACACATAACCTACAGTCGTCTGTATTCAAGTCTTTTTTTCAACATTTTTCATACATACCACAACAACACACATCCATTGACTACAATACCGAGATTAGCCTTTAAACACAGCCGTAAGATTGCAGGTAGAGAAGTCAGTCAATGAGGGATTATTTCACATGTAGGTCCTCAAAGTAAATGGGGCACAAAAGCACAAACTTACACTCTCCCTGTGTCTGGAGAATCCAAAGAGAGTACATGTTCTTCGTTAGCATCCTCTGATGGAAACCCACTTCAGTCAAAACACAGTTTTCCTCCTTAAATGATCCACACCTAAGCTCCAAACCAGTCAAGGAAACAGCACTTTATATCAGTCGCTCTTTTTGTTGTGGTCTATATTCCAAAGCAGGTGGAAAAAGAACAAATTCCAGTCAAGACAAAAGACATTATGATGTCTATGAAGAACTGAAGACATTCAGAAAACAGAGAGCGTGAAAACAGTTAAAAGCACTTAAAAGGTTCATGATCAGAATGTTTAAAATTGACAATTTTTCAACTGATAATAAAAGTAAAGCTGCCAGGAAATTGCAGAACTGCTTCTCTTCCAATTTGCAAATACATATATTTTCATTTTTGCACATTTGACACTGAAATATGTTAATTTAAAACATGGTCCAAAGGCAGGAGAGAAAATAAAAATACAGAGGAACAATCGCATCATTAAGAAAGTTATTGAAATTATGTGGAAAGATGTAGGCTCAAGGTCACACCTGCTCTCTGCACCTGCCACACATAACACACAGTGCTGTACAGTTAACATGGAGTATAAATTATTTAACTTACAAAAAAGAAAAGAACATTTTATAATTGTTGTAAAGAAAATAGTTTTGATAAATCTATTGTAATGACAACAGATACAACCTACAATATGTTGGACTTGAGTGAAATTGGGAATGTGAGATACAGAAGTCACTCCAACACAATCTGTCAAATAAAATTAATGTCTGTAAAATAAACCCACACCTTGTGATGCACCGAGGAACTTAATTGTTGTATTGCTTACACACATTAGTGCAGGGGTCTCAAACTCCTATATCCTGGGTGTCATTGAATGTTTAGTCAAGTTTCAGTGTCACAATGATATCGCAGTTGTTATTCATGATGATCTTTCACAGTATTTCAAAGTATAAGTCTTTGTTTTGATATAAAACTATATAGTTCACAATAAAAACACATTTATGGTGCAAAATTAATCTTTAAATAACACAGACTGAAATAAATAACATAAATTAAAAAAATAACTTATTAAGACAGTAAATGTGTAGTACATGTATTGCGTTGATAAATATATCCTTATGTGTTGGGGGGGGAGTAGTTTATGCCAATTGTTTTCATGATAACTTTATGCATGTTTGAGACCTCTGCATTCATGCGACCTCTGCAGTCTGCTGAGAAAAAGACACTACAAACTAAAATTTGCAATATAGGCCAACACATTATTCCTGTTTCACGGGCCCGACAAAAAAGAGAAAAGAAAACTAGCTAATAAAAGAATAAATAACCACAATTTTTCTTCAAAGCTGCACTGAGTGAAGTTGTCAGTTTGTGCTTTCATAGAGATCTGTGTAAAACATACAGTACCGTGTGAGTGAATTTGAAAGAGGCTGAAAAAGTGCTTCCGCAATGGAACTGTACATGTGCTAATCCAAAAATATACTGTTCAATCTCCCAGTTCTTTGCAAATACGATTCAGACACAGTCATGTTAAGCAGCTCTCCTAAACATCGTTTTAGTTGTTTTGTTATTATTTTGAATAGAGTTTTGGCTCATTGGCATTGAAGCCAAGACATATTCAAAACCAGTAATCGTCTGCTTCCATTTCCTCTATTTCTGCCAAACTCATTTCAAGATTGAAGAGATTATTGTTATTTTTGATAGGAAACATGTTTTGTCATGTTTCCATGTCATTTGACTCAAGTTAAAAATACACCATAACCTGGTGCTGCTGCTTATTTTCTGAAAAATCTGGACTTGATGTGACAGAGCTGATCGTGGATGTGATTTCCCCATAAACAACTAAACAAAATCTACTTTTCAAGCAAAACATATAGCGGTTAAATGCCTGTTGCAGATACTCAAAGACAATCTTGCAGTTAAAGCCGTCTGTGAAGTGTTTGTTCATGCCACTCCCTGATGTGTTTCACTCTTATCTTGCTCGACGTCCTTCGTCTCTGATGTTCCGTCTCCTCTCAATCAAACATTTGTCTTGTTCTCCTAGTCGTCCCGGTGACTCTGCTTTGATTAGTGGTTTGATAAGGACACTCAACAAGAGAGGACACACATGTTGCACCACATACATACAGTAGGTGAGAGCTTGGGGGGGGGGTCGTTTGTGCAGTTCACTGTTTCTGAGCACAGCAGTCCTGTCGTCTTTACAGATCAGAAGAGAAAGAAGTGTGGGTCAAAGCACAGGTATAAAGGCGGATGTTGAAGGGCGTGGCTGTATGTTGGACCAGTGGCTGCAAATTATTTCGTGAATTCATTGACGGGGATTTGCCTTTCCCTGTTTATTTTCTCGCACCGTTTGCTCAGTACAGAGGTTTTTGTCCTTGGCTATCAAATTCTGACCAGGCGTCATTTAGTTCCATGAAAATCATCTTGGCATATTGTTCATACGGTTGTCCTGTCGCCTGTGACGGAAGAAAGAAAACACACACACACGCAACAGTTAAACTCTCTCTGCACAAAGCAGCAGGTGTTTCGCTCCTGGGCAAACACCTGGATATCAACGCGTTGGACCATCTCCAGAAATCAACATGCTTTCAAAACACAAGAGTAGCAAAATTAAGCCAAATGTGAGTCAGTCATATTGAAATATAATAATGCAATATAACAAAGTACAAATACTTTGTTAGTGTACTTAAGTACAAAATTCACATATCTGTTCTGTACTTTACTTTTGTTATTCATATTTCTAGCAACTTTTACTCCACTACATTTCCTCTAACTCTCTTTGTTACTTGTTCAAATCAGAAGAAGAAGAGTTGGTAATGGTCTGTATTTATATAGAGCTTTTCTAGTCTTGAGGATCTGCTTTACACAACAGTTTTGCCATTCACATGCTTTAACATGGCGTTAAGGACACATACAGAAATCCAGTTGAAAGACAACTCGCCCTACCACTGCTCTATCCTACTTCTAAAACTTAAGTATTTTATATCACAAAATGACTTTTGATACTTAGGTACAGTAAATGTCCTATACTTTAAGACTTTTACTTGAGTAATATTATAAAAAGTGACTTGACTAAAGTCATTTTCTGGTAAGATACTTGCACTTTTACTTAAGTATCCCTTTAAGGTACTTTATACAAGACTGAAAAACAGATGCAGTTAGGGATACACACTCACAACATAATACAAACTTAACTTTATACAAAAACAAAGATGAGTTACTTTTATCTATATTATTAATAACTTTCATATTGTGTCTTTTTATGCTTAGAGCCTGTCTTGAGATATCTGACCTTTCCACTAAATATTGATTGAAAATGCTGTAGACCATATGTTTTAAACTCAAACTTTCATGCGGCCCTATAATGACTTACTTCTGTAACGGTTTTCCATCAACAGATACATTTATATGGTTAACTATTTATTGTTCCATATCAAAACAAATTTTATTTTAGAAATTATCTGAAATATCTTAAATATTATTATTTTTGATATATTTTTCATTAAAAAGAATCCCTACTAACCAATGTAGACACTCAGTGGCCCCCAGGTCATTTGAGTTAGAGACCTCAGTATAAATCAGCCTCTGAACTTCAGTTGCCACCAAGTCTACCCTGCCCTGATGTCTTACAGTGATTGATCAATGGTTATTGATCTCTCTCTGTTTGTGTGGGATGTACTGTCGCCTCTGTCCTTATAAAAGAGAGGATGAGAAGTATGCAAGAGTAATCCAACATCCATTTTACTCCGAGAAACAAACTACAAGGATAAAACAGGTGAGGTCCTTTTTCTCCAGCTGTTATTGTGACAACATTTTAACCTTACTGTTCTGTCACTCATCATTTTTTGTGTGTCACTCTGTTCACCTCAGGTAATAGGCTGAATCTAAACCTGCTGTAACTGCACAGCCATTTGTGATTATTTCAAGTTCAAGAATGCTCCTCATCCTACAAGTCCTGGTACTGATCCGGGTGGAGTCCATAATGGCAACTCCACAAGTCATGAAAGCCCAGGATAACAGAGCAGACAACATCAATGTATTTCTGACCATGGCGTGGCAAGTCGGTAAGCTCTTCCATCCAAATTCTAGCTGTTATGTCTGCAGTGTAATGCCTTACACAGCAGGACAAGGTCTGCCTCTGATGGCCTTACCAATGTCTGACTGTGACACCTGCCGTCTCATGCACATTCGCCTGTCTCAGTCCTCTGCTTGCCCAAGCATCTCCAAAATGAGACCTCTCAGCTGCTCCAAAGGCAACTGCAACAGATGTACAGAGACTCCAAAACCTGTTCCCATACTTGTTATTCCTCAGAGGTTCACGTGGTGCCTTGAGAATGACGGCGAGAGACCCGTCGGATATTCAGACTGCCTCCATACTTTTAAATGGGGCCCGGGACACACTTATAACAAATTCAAATCTCCGAATTCTCTTCCTCAGCAGTGTTTGGAGGCAGCAGGACAGACTCGCCTCAGCATTTTAGCTCGCCACTCCGCCAGCTGCTCCGTCTCCTCTCCTGAGGGAATGTACTGGGTGTGTGGAAACCTTGCATATCCATATCTTCCAGTGGATTACAAAGGACGCTGTGGCTTGGCACACGTAGTCCCAGCAATGAGAGTGGCTCACTCTTTACCCCAGAAAGCTCCTCTTAAACGTACGCGGCGCGGTGTGTCAGACATCTTCGGAACACATAGCCAGTCGCCCTTTAAGAACGCACTGGGCCCACTGCTTCCTTTTTATGGAGTTATGTCTGCATTGGATCAAATTTCCGACCTGTCTCGTGCTCTTGAGGTTATAGCCAATGAAACCGGAAAGGCTCTGACGCTGCTGTCGCATGAACTCGCCTCCGTTAGACTGCTGGCTTTACAAAACAGAGCTGCTTTGGATTTTCTTTTAGCAGCTCAGGGAGGAACTTGTGCCGTGATCGGTTCTGAATGTTGCACCTTTGTTCCTGACTACAGTGCAAACATCAGCGACATCGTCAGTCATCTTCATGACACGGCTAAAGCTGTCCACCAGGACAGTAGCTCGATATCTGACTGGTTGAGCAATATTTTTGGACCAATGAGTTACCACATTGTTGAAGTCCTGGTTATTTTGGCTGTTTTTATTGTATTATTTTCCTTGTTTATGTCATGTATGAAAAGGTTCCTGTGCAATATTTGAAGTATACAGACAAAGAGAAACTTTGTTAAATCTATTGCAGGGATTAATAGCTGTTTTTATTAATTGAAATCTAAATTTGACCTCAATCGGAATCACCTTTGCGGATTTCTCATTGTAAATAATAATAAAGCTTTTATTGTGTGGTTTAATAAATAAAACCTGAACGTTTCTTTTACTTGTATTTTTGTTGGTAACTGTTGTACCACCATTAGCTCGTTTTGGCCACCTGGGGGCAGCAAAGTCATGTCATGTTTAGGTCCATGTGATGATGAAAGTCTAATATTAACTCTTGTTTGATAAATATCAAGTACCCCAGCTGATTTACAGCTACTTTTTGGCAGTAATACTCTATGTGGACCTAAACGGAGGTAACTGCTTTAGGCTCGCATCGTTTTTTTTTCTCCTTTGTTGCTGGGTTGTACCTTAACAGATAATTGTTCCCTCTCTGAAATATAAAGATCCTCACTTTATTAGTTTTAGGTCCCCCATTCATTCCTCCCCTCTCTCTCTCTCTCTCTCTATCTATCTATCTCACCTTGTCTGGGTGGACGACCAGAACTGCTTTGCGGTACACCTTCTTGACCTGCTCCGGAGTGACCAGGTCAGCCATGCCCATAGGCTTCCAGCGTGTCTCTCCCTCCCACAGCACAGTGTGCATGGTGGACAGCAGGGCACGGATGTTACGCTCTTTCCCCTCAATCCAGTCCAGAATCTGGGTCAGGATGGAGAAGAGAAGCCATTAGCCACTATATTTGGAACATTTATTAAAAGAGACGCTTTCATGTTATTTTGGCTCTGATGAAATGTTTTTAAAAGTAATCATTAGAGGAACTTAATTATTCATTAATTCTATATTTTGAGTACACTATCCTAACTTTTGTCAATCACTGAACTGCTTCTGTCGTAGTAAAATGAATCGACAGAACACAAACTGATTTCATGTAGATCTTTTGCTGTTTTTTCAAAGATACTCTGGAACAAAAACAACACTTTATATTTTGTGTTTGCAGTTGTTGCTCTTTAGTCCTTGCCTTTAGTTTTTCAGGGTCCATCTCTTTGGCCATCTCCTCCTTCCTCATCTCTGCAATAGTCCTGGGCCCTTTCTTCTCTTTGGTCCCTGCAAAGCCTTGACCGGACAGCAAGTCATCAAAGTTGGCATGTGAGGCCTTTGGCTTAGAACCTGGCAGAGAAGAGACATACAAACACAAAGAGAGAATTTTCCAGGTAAGTCAAATCAATCCTTATATAACACATTTTCCACTTGAGTGCGTGCAGCTCGGTCCAAGTAATACAACCTTTCATAATACTCAGAAAATAGCACCCTTTACTGGTGCCATATAAAATAAAAATGTTCCCAGATCTGAATCGATGACCCCACATATTTTGTAATGAATCCAGCTCATGAGTAATGAGTAATTTATATTCATCATGCTGCTGCATTGCCTACTACAGGTGACATGCCATAAAATCTTTGCACAATCACTCATACTCACAATGAACAAATTTAATCTATCAGGAAATATGGCACTTGATTGCAAATATGGCAGTTCTGCAGGAATTTAACTCGTCAGCTAAGCAAAAGTCAAACTTCCTCTCACCCATGGCAGCTTGTGCTTTAGCGGCAGCACTGGGCGAGCCTCCTCCCATTGCAGAGAAGCTGACGTTGTAGTTGGGCCTGTTCTGAGGTGACGTGTGAGGCATGGAGGTGTGGCTGGGGCTGGGCTTTGGCTGTGGGGCAGGGCCTTGTCCTTGCCAACCGACATTGCCTCCAGCACCTGCCTGCCAAGAAGGAAAGCTGGCTCCTCCTGCATGAGGCTGCCACCCTCCTGCATGCTGGGGCGATGGAGGAGGCCTCGATGGGGAGCCCATGGGAGGAAAAGAGGGTGTTGCTCCAGTAGGAGTGGTTGGTTTGCTGTTGAAGCCAGAACCTCCTGAGTAGAGAGGGCCAGGGATTATGGCGGTGAGAAGGTGGCAGAAAAGACAAAAGACTGAAAAAAACATTTTGTGTGAATTTACCTCCAAGGTTTCCTCCCAGGTTGCCTATGTCTGCAAATGGATCTAGGGTGTTTGGCTTGGTTTGGTGGGTGGGGGTGCTGTGGACTGAGCCTGTGGGGCTGGTTGTGGCTGACCGGCTGCCCACACCAAAGCCTCCTGGATGAACAAATACATGCATGGTTATAGGAGAGAAAAAAGCTCACATTGATGCATAGAAAACACAGATGAACCGTTTCCCTACAGTAAAACTGCAGTGTAACTTTTAAAAATCTCTGCTTGTTCGCTCTCTGATAGATATCCTGTTGGATCTTCTCTAAACAGTTTGTTTGTTGAATTTCCTTCACATGCTCTGATTAAAACAGGTGATACACTTGATCTGTGACTTGTGGGGCTGCCTGCCATAGTGATACAGGCCTGAAAATAGTGCCAAATTGATAAGTGATGGACGGTGGTTTTTATTGTTCAAATGTGTTAACATGACATATGAATGCTTGTTTGAAGGTTGGAGAGCATTTCGAGTGATTTCTACTGCTCTAAAGTTTCATTTGATAGATGCCTCTTGCCCCAGCCCGCCCCAGCGCTGCAGGTGTACACATCCAGTAAAACACTACCTCGCAGGTTTAATAGAGGACAATAAAGGACATTATGTACAAATAATGTTACCTTCCAGAAAAACCAATTGTTATGCACTGCAGCCTTAAATAAATGATCACATGAACAGTCAATCCAGTGTATGTTTGTGTCGTGTGTGTGTGTGTGTGTGTGTGTGGTTGGCAGTACCTGCGCCAGTGTTAGCAGGTCTGTTCCAGTCCCATCCTCCCATGGCGTTTTGCTGCTGAATGTTGACGGTTGGGGTGGAGGGTGGAACAGGGGAACTGCGGCCTATTCAAACACATCAAGGTCATCACACACAGAGACACACAGTGAATGACAGACATAAACCCACACACAGCCAGAGAATATTATTATAATAATCATAATAATAATAATAATAACTGGTTTGAATTTCATGCGAAGGCATTTTTTCTGGGAGCTGCTGTTCATTGTTTAGGTTAGGTTCAGGCCAACAGTCTATATGTTATGGTTTTGTTATGGTAAGTAGTATTATACGCTGATTAATTATGTGATAACGTTGTGAAGGCTCTCAGTCATCCGTTGTATCCCAGTAGAGTGAGTGAAAACTGCACTTTCTTTGATTTCCTTGAAGATATTTTCAAGAGAAAACAAAAACTTAAGAGAAATGGATATTGATATATAACAATAATATTGTGATCCTTCCAAACTTCAGGTTAAAATATTGGCATTGGGACAAGTTCAGGTTTAAAAACTCTATTTGATATAGCAGAATGTTTCATGCTGGAGACAAAAATTTCAAGTCACTGAAGTTGTTACTATGCAAAACTACTTAGGTGCTGCAAATTCCGATCATACATCATGCAAATGTCAAACAAAGGATTGCAATTAAAAAAGGCAGAGCCAGTTTCAGAAAGCGATGAATGAAGCAAAGCTTATAAAGAGATGGGAAAAAGATTGGGATGCCATTTTTCACAATGCATGTTCATGTGTTAGAATGTGGCCACAGACTTGCAGACATGGTAAAAACACGCCTTACCCTGATTTTGGGGCACAGACTTCTGAAATGTGGTTATTACATTCACAATGCAGTGAGCAGGTGTCCAGCAGAAACATGCCTTACCGAGGCTTGTGGGCTGCAGGGTGGGTGAGGGAGAGCGAGCAGCATGCAGAAAGGGGTCTGGCTGCCCAACATTACCTGGTCCAAGAAATGAGCCCATCATGTCCTGAGGCTTAGACATTGGACCTGTCCCAAAGGGGTCAAATGCTGTGGAAAAGAAAATTGTCCACTATACTTATTGTCCAATTCTAACAAAATACCATTTACCTTTTTCCACCTTTACATTACAGAGTATTGCCTTTGGGATTGTGACTTGTTGACACACCGTAGGGTGGGATGACTGACCGAAGGCTCAACTACTGGTACACCTTTATCTATAATAAGGTAATTATTGGTCTACTGTGTAACTATATTTGTGATCTGATTGCACTGCAAAGTACTGGCTGTTACTCTTTTCGTTTTCTTTTTTTTTTTTTCAATTCTTCACCATTTACATGGAACATGCAGCAGAATGATTGGGAATTGATTTCATTGAGTGCTTTTAAATCCATATCAAGACTATATGAGGCTGATTCCATCACATTATATTGTGATATCATAATATAAACTGTATAACTTTGTTCTTTGTGTTTTTATGAGATGCTGTCTATCTTGGCCAGGTCTTTTATCCCATTGAGGTTTTTAATCTCAATGGGATTTACCTGGTTAAATAAAGGTTATTAAATAAATGAAAAAATAAAATGTACCTCACCTATTGCTGCCTTTACAAGGTACAAATAACAGGGGGAAAAAACAAACAGGCAACATTTTTAAGAGTTCTGGACTATTATCTACATGAACCCTGCCTCTTACACAGTATATTCCACCTTCAAGATTCTATTATTATTCACTGTGCCTCTGGTAGATTTCACTGTACTCCATACGAGTAAGTAGACTCACCATAGAAAACTTAATCTGTATACTTTTGTGAAAAGGCCATTTTGAGTCAACTGCAGTCTCTTTACACAAACCTCAAGTCTGAGGCATTTCTCCACCAGGTGGCACTCTTACCTGGTTCCAAGGGTTTACACTGAACTGGGGAAAAAGGGCTTTTCTTACTTTGTTTGCCCCCATTCATGAAACTGTTTGCAGAGCACGTTAAAGCTTTAAAATAATTGATCTGGAAATCTCAGTTCTAATGTGTTGTGGTAGAATATGACAGCTATTGTAATTGAATTGGTTCTGGACATACAATAGGTATAACTTTGTTATACCTACTGTATGCCTTGTCTTTCTATCTTCTGTATTGTATATCTGTTGTGTATTGTTTTTTTTCAGGGTTTCAGGATTTGACTCTGGTTCGGGTATTCTAGTGAATTAATTATATGTTATTCAATGCTTTGCAAATGTATCAACATTTATAACTTAGTTTAAGTCAACATGAAGTTTAAGATGATAAAATGCAAATCATCTGCTCAAAATCATGACATAATGGAGGAAAGTGCCAGAAAAAACAAGTAAACAAGTAACTTGTCAATTTTTTGGACTATTTCTGAGGTCAAGGAACCCTTTAAAATATGCTGTGTTTTTAAGTCAAATGTAATTTTAAAGCTGTTTTCTCACCTGGTGCAGGAGAGTGACATGGTGAAGCAGTGTTGGGCACTACTTTGTGTGGTGTGGACTGAGAGGATGACGGCCCACTGGCTGGCTGAGCTGTGGCCCCAAACAAGTCCCCGAGAAGGTCAGTGGCTGTGGCTGCAGCAGACGGGAGCTGTGGTGAAGCGTGTGGGTGCTTGATCTCCTCCCCGTCCAGGCCAAGCAGATCCACTTCCCCGGCAGGTGGAGGTGGCGCTGGTGCTGCAGCAGGCAGGTCGGGTTTATGGGAGGCTGTGCTCACACTGCTGCGCTGGCTGGAGAGAGACAGCATCTCGTCGTCAGAGGGCTCGCTTTCTTCGCAGTGACCCCGGCCGTGTGCACCTGTGCGGGGCATGCTTGGCTCTGCAGGACAAAAGAGACAGAAACAGAAAAAAGGACTGAAAGAAAGAAACATGACAGAAATCCAAAGCAGGTTTATGAGAAAAGGGGACAAGAGGAGATAGGAGATAATGGGCAACTATATATAGGTCATTATAAAAACACTACAAGCACCAGCTAATACTCCTAATATTGTATTCTACACATTTAAAGTCTGTCAATAGACAGGTCACTGCATTCATCTAATTGGAGGAGATATTATCTACAACAACACAAATAGCCATAGTTTATTATGCTTTCAAAGAAGTACAGGATAAATAGTGTGGCAATAGAAAAGTGTACTTGGCTATTATTAATTCACAGCAATATTTCACTTTGGTAGAACATTTTAATTTGAGAAACCCATGGCTGCATTGTTTTCCTTCCGCTTTCCATACCCAACCTTGTTTTGTCAAAGACATTTCACTGTTTACAAGGAAAAAAAACCCACAATGAATCCTGAAATTGTTTATTCAGGTCTCAAATTGGTTTGATATTTTGATTTAAGGCAAGTTTTCTACCAAAATGATATGTCACTGTTCAACAAGAGCAGGGTTGATATCAATTCAATCAAAACAAATCATAAATGTACAGTAATAACCAGCCAAGTGATTTTCTCAACAAATACAATTTATTATATGATTGAATTGCATCGAGCCCTGGTTAATTAACGTCACTGTCTTTCTCTAACAGATCTGTGGTCTCCTCTACCGTCTTACCCTCCAGATCCAAGCCCTCCATCTCATCTTGCAAGAATAAAAACAAGAGTCACATTAGTGGGTTTGTGAGCTTATGTGGCGATGTATGTATGCATTTATTGTTTTATCCTATTCTGTGCTATTTTGCAGTTATGTACCATCTTATGTATATGTGTTAAGCACAACTGCATAACAAGCATAACTGTACATGAATAAGCCAGTCTATATTAGTGCCCAATATTTATTATGTACAGAAAACCTTGGTTTGCTGACTCTAATCCCTTGACAATACAAAAAATCTAACGGACCATGAGTTTGGAGCTTTTTATATGTGATTACTATCATAACAGTGTCTTCCCCATCTTTAAAATTCCCACCACAGGCATCAGTATTTTACATTATTTAAAAATGTGTACCCATACTGAGCCATCATGTGTTCATTCCTACATTACCAGCAACAGCCAGTGCATCCTGATGTTCCTGGTGGCAGGAGAACAGCACGCTAGGACTGAGGTCTTTACAGGGAAACTGCTCCCACGGTGGCGTCAGGTCTTTCTGCTTGTCCACACCCTCTACCTCCATGTCCAGCATCACATGGAACAGCTGGGGATACTTCTCAGGAGAGTCACATGCATCAAGCTCTGGCCTGCAAGGAGAAACAAGCGTGAAGGTGACCGTATATAAGTATATATCCCATTATAGAACTGAAAAATCATGATTAGAAAGGTGGTGAAGAGAAGATAAATGTTCTCACTTGTTAAACTTTAGCACGGTGGTACCAGGGGCAATGAAGCCAGTGTGGAACTGAATCTGGAAGATCTGAGTGTTGGACACCTAACAGAAAAACAACAAATGTAATTTCTGTTTCTCTCAATAGATTTAGATTTTTTAGTTCTGTCAGTTCAACCAGCAAACATTTTGTGGAATATTTCAGTGACCATTTAAACCAGTTAAACAATAAGATAAACACAAAGGAATTTGCTACCACAAATAAGGCATGTCAGAAAATATAAAAGCTTTCGCTGCTTTTAAACTGAAAATGCACACATATTTTAAAAGAAGTTGCCGCCACATCCTCACACAGTTTGATGGCTGTTACTTCAGTCTACTAATATTCTGTGACCCATTCTGTCTAATCAGGATTCTGTGAGACGTGTCATCATGCGTCCATCAGTGTACCTTAGCCTGCAGACGTCCTCCGATGGTCGACCGCATGTGGTAGACCGAAACCACGACGTCGCCTTGCACACTGACGCCCAGAGGGAAAACCACCTTGGCATCTTGGACCCTGTGCTCTCTGGTGGGAGGCAAGGCACGTTGAAACAGAAGGAAGAAGGTGAAGTGAAGGGAAAATGTAATGTGGCAGAAATTGTAAAAACAAAAAACGGTTAACATTAAGGAGAAGAAAACACGATGTGCCACTACCTCATCCTCTCATACTCCTGTGCAGTGGTGAAGATCTTTGTCTCTCCAATGAGGACGTCACAGAAGGGCCGACAGCCACTGCGCTGCTTGTTGAAGCAGGGAACTGGACTCATGGTGAGGGACTTGATCACCAGGGGCTTAGAGTGGGGCAGACTGGGCTTCTCTGACACCATACTACACACATAGCCGATGTACCTGCGTGGGGGACACAAGGTTATGTCACAATCAGTTTCCTTTGTTAGTGTCTGAAAGCCTCAGGGCACTACCAATGTTGCTGCAAATATGAACACAAAAACCTCATTTGGAAGTGGTTTTAGGACACATGTGGCCACATTCCAGAGCAATCAATCCTCACGACAGACTAAAGACCACCTCTTCAGATGACGTCACCTAATCTGCAACTGTTTCGGGTATTTTACACTAGTCAGCAAGTTCTTTTTTTTGATATTTCCACCTTATTTCAGCTAGGTATAAAACATAAAATCAATAAAAATAGTAAAACAGTAAAATAGTGGCATAATAAAATAGTTAAAACTACACAGAAGTGTCCAGGTTGACTACTTTTATCCTGAAGTGAAGGCCATGGAGAAGAGGTGGATCTCTAAAAGCAATGTAAAATGTTCAATGGTGGGGATTTTATTTCCATGGGTAACTCCAAAGTTTAGGGGCAGCTACAGAAAAGGCCTGATTGATTTTGGCACATATAAAAGCAGCCTGTTATTAGACGTCAGAGCTCGGGATGGAGCGTGAAGAAAAAGAAGATCCGAGAGGTAAGATGGTTCCAAACCGTTAAGAACAATAAACAATAAGGTTTTAAAATCAATCCTAAAACGAAAAGGAAGCCAGTGAAGGGAGCGCAACACAGATGTGACGTGGTCTCTCTCTTCTTTTTTTCCTGTCTTATCATCGTGTCCAATCGTATGTGGGCCCAGGAGACACAGCGAGAATGCATTTTAATGCCAGGTGTGAACAGGCCTACTTAAGGTTGTCCACATGCTGAAAATGTGAGTAACTCCCGATATGTGCTGCCAAATCAAATTTGAGCTCTGCCCAGAAGGATGTCATTAATGCAGTTCTCCTAAACTCTGAGTCAACGTGTACCGAGACTCTGAATTACAAGGAAATTCTTTCATTAACATGCAAATATGACAGCCCGTGCATGAAAGGTAATTAAGTGTCAATCAAAGTGCAAGTTTATGCCAGCACTACAGGTTACACACATAAAACACGCACTAGTAATTTTGACAATGCTTCATATATGACAGGTCTTTCCACTCACTCTCTGCCTGAGTCATGAGTTGCTCTAACGTCACTTTTAGTAGTTTTACTAGATGGTTTGTGGTGTTTGTGTTGACAGGAAGTAAACACAGATGCATTGTGAACAACACGGTGCAGCAGAGACATCAAGAGCTTATTTGCAGCAGCCTCAGCAACAACAGTGCCACTTTCCTCCATTTTCTTCCTCTCACTTCCCCTCTTTTCTTCCCCCATTCTGTCCCACAATGGAGAATGCAAACCTGCGGTGTGAGGGCCAGAGGCCAGAACCGGGTCTCTTGGCGCTGAGCAGCTGCATGGCAGGAACTGGGTTGTTGAAGAGGTGGCAGAAGCAGAACATGGCACAGACCAAAACACCCGAGGGAGCGCGACCATCCTTAAAAACACATCGTGAGGGAGAAACATAGAATCTTTAGAAAGTAAGTAACTAAGTTTCACAAATGTACCTCTTTTGTCTTGTCATTTATAAATTATTGCCATCTGCTCTAGTTTATTGTAGGTTACAGAGAAATTAAAACATCTTGGTGATTCAAATTAAAACAAAAACTTGCCAAACCAGATACTCTACCACAGTGTGCAGCACTGTTGTCACTGAGTAAGAATAGGTTCACTGTTTCCCGGAATATATTAGTGGTTGTTCAAGTGAAAAAACACTTGTATTACTAAGTATTTAGCTGTGAGTAAGTTTGAAGACTTTCCCAAACACAAAATCGTACAGATTCAGAAGTCCTTTCTATCACTCCAAAGCTATATAATCAACAATTTATGTAGATTTTAGTCTTCAAAGACAACACGCAGGACAATAATGCTCCTCTACTTCATCAGGCATAATTCAAGTCTAATTCCAATTGCCAAGCAACCACAGAGGTAGAAAACTAAGTACGTGACAGAAACCTTTAGAAATATGAGGGGCCAATAATTCATTATACAGAGCTGGCGACTGTGAGACAAGATGGAGACCAAAGAAAAGGCATCATTTCCAAAACTGACTCAAAAGTGTCTCACGGGAGAATTAAAACAAAGCTTCACATCACGAGTGAATGCTGAGGGACTATTATTTGACAAGAGTGAATATTAAATAGAGGATGGACATGAAAGAGTTTTCTTACCGAACAGGTGATGACACACACGTTCTTGGGATTCTGTTTGAGCCAATTGTGCATGTTCTTACACACAGCAAAGAGGTTGTGGAGGCTGGGAGCCTGGCGGGAAGGCCAATTACACTCTGAAACCTGGAGGAGAGACAGAGAAACAGACATGAGCCGAGACAAAGAGGCCAAAGAAGAAGAATCATAAAGCAAGTGAGATGAAGGAAGGCAGGAGGAAAGCAGAGAGATGGGAAAGAGCGTGGAGGCGGTAAAATTGTTAAGAGCAAGAAAAAGATGGTGAAGGAAGGACAGGTGGAGGTTGGCAACAGCAGAAAAGCACTACAACACACACCAGTTGCCGCAGTGAGTCATCTGCAAGAGATACAGCAATTTCCATGCGCAAGTCACGCGAGTCAGTGGGGCCAACTCAGCAATGTTAACTCCACTGCTTGACTCCTCAGTGTAGAAGGTTCACAGCTTAAGGGTGGAAATCACTTATCTATACAGATCCCAGCTGTGCTGCCATGATACAAGGAACCAAAATAGCACCCCGAAATCTTCTGGCACGACAGTATATAACATTATTTGACTTCTACGGAGCATGTACTTCAAAATATGCTGTCGTGGAATAGAGCAGGAGTCTTAAGAAGTCAATAACGGGAAGAAACAACTTGATAAGCTCAGGGATCTGCTGGTGCTTAAAGTCTCTTTCGGTGTCCTGTATTTTTTACTGTCTGGACAAAAATGACTCGTTGCAGACGGAGGAGCAATGACAGGCCTGATGGGCAAATCTAATTAAAGGCTTTGCTATGGGTGCTTTAAAGGTTTATGAGTACATGAAGCAACAAATGCAGGCAGACCAAAAATAGCCAGCTACTTGGAAATAACTACTCATATCTCACCCTGGTGTTGTAATAAGGCAGTGTATGAAAATGGACCAGCAACCACTGACACGTACTTATGAGCAAATACTTTCTGCAATGGCTTAATCTCAAGTGGCCTCATAAAGCAGCGTCACACTCACCCTGTTGGAGAATTTGGCGCCACGGTAGTTGCGCTGGGACAGGTTGAAAACAGTGTAATGGTCGGCATGGCGACTGTCGAGGAAGGAGCGCATGTCCTCAATGTGGTTCTGATAGCCAATCTGCACCGACTCCGCTGGATATGTCATGACTGGGAAACAAAAGTCCACATTTCAGCTGCCATTGTGAGAAATGAAAGATTTTTAATTCAGATGTTTGAAAGCCTGATATATAAAACATCCATTAATGACTACAGGTCTACAGATGAATTTCCAAGGCTGTATACAAAGCCTTGTGGGATCAATGTACAGCAGACTACATGTCGTCTAAAGCCACGGTTCTCAAACTGTGGTATGTGTACCACCAGTGGTATGTGAGCGTCCTCTGGAGGCACTTGGAGGAAAATATGAAATACTAATAATAAGATGAGGAGGAGCCATAAGGGTGTGTGACTGTGTGTTTATGAATGCAACTGTCTGACTTCGTATACCACTAAAATAAATTGTCTCTGTGTTTGTGGACGCAGCTTACAAATGTGTTTACCTATGATGCGCGATGTGATGTAGGCAATGTCCAGCTCCCCTTTTGTGTACCTGAAAAAGAGAAAGAAATTCATTTTAAATCATACATATTATGTAGTCCAATATTAAAAAATATTCCAAATATTTTCACATTTACACAGAATGTAGTCGACCTACTGTACTGTCCTTTTTTGAAATGTACTTGCACATAATTTGTGGAATTCAACAGTATTATTCTCCCACTTTAGTATAACTAACAGCTTTTAGGATTGTGAAAGATAATGACCAACCTCCTTTGACTTGAATGACTAAAATAGAATGTATGGATGACATCTGATTTGGCCTTTTGCTTAGATTACATGTGGCCAACAGCGTCAAAGCTCACAAAGCTGTGCACATGCAGGCATAGTGAGTGGGGAGAGGTTTAAACAGAAGCTCACACACTCTGGTGCTTTAACTGAGTCTCTACTCTCTAGTGACCAAAACACACACAATGTACGTGATTCTCTACATGCAGATGAAGACAATCTCCTCTACATGTCCCTCTAGTGGACCTGGTGAGCAGTTGTTCTAATATTATCTGAGCCGTGGGGAAGATTTTGGTATCAGCATTTTCAAATTGTATCATGTTCTCCCAATTTAGCCAAACAATCATATCTATGTAACAGAGATCAATGACGTAGCTGGACTAGTTTCTTGTGTCTGTTTATACAAAGACTGTCAATGTAATAGAGTTGTGATGTGAGCTTGTGACCAGGTTGTTAAACAGCAGGTGATGTGAGGAAAGAACATAGAGTACATGTGCATGTTAGCTGCCACGGTAATCACAAATAAACCCAAAGAAATTAGAATTAAACATAAATAAACAGAGTCCACACACACACAGGGCCCTGATGAAATGAATCCTTCTGTATCAGCAATGCACTGGCTATTTGGCACAATGAACCCACATGAATAATTCAGCAAGGAGAGGTGTGAGAGACAGAGAGACGAGAGGAAAGGAGAGGAGAGGAGAGGAAAGATTAAGATTAGTCAAATGTGTGTGTGCGCATGCGTGCGTGTGTGTGAAATGTTTCCTCATAGTGCTGCTGTGTCAGCACCTCAGACAGACACCGGTGTTGTTGTTGTACCCACAGAGGAAATATTTGTTTCAATGTGTGTCTCTGTTGCCTGTGTCATTAATGTTGTAAGCGTTTTCTTTCCATCTTCCCCAAACTCCCTTCCCCATTTCCGGTCGATGGCCTGCCGTTTACAGCGAAGAATTTACCCGACTCTTCACTGTTGCAGGACAGGACATATCTATGAAAACCCGGCCTTGATACACACTCTGTTCCTGTTTGTCTGGCGAGGAAAGGAGACGAGGAGAGAGGAGAGGATGAGTGCGGGAGCAGCATCAGTCTTTGCAGGACGGAGACAATAAAGTCAATTTTTCTCAGTTTGATTCAGCGACAGATTCTGTGTGTTTCTATGTGTTCACAGAAAACGGTGTCCATAAACCAGCAGCAAAACACATGGACCGGATTACACTGACTGACTGGACTGGACTTTGTTTACCTTTGTGAGTAGACAGAGGGATTTCTTTCTTTTTTGTTCATTCCTTATTTCTTTCCTTTCAGTCCCCTCTTTTCAATGGTTCTGTCTCTTCTTTCATCCAATTTTCACCCAATTGCTTCCCTGCTTGGCGTCCCTTCACTCTCTCCCTCTTTCTTTCCTCCTTCATTTCTTTCCATCCTTCTTCATTTCTTAAAAGTTTTCCTTTTGTTCTTTCATTCCTTTGTTCTTTCATCTCCTTTTTCTGTTCTACTTCACTTATTGCTTTGCTCCTTACGTCCCTTCATTCCATCCTTTGTTTTCATTCCAGTCCCTTTCTTTCCCTTTCTGTACTTTAATCTACAGTAGAATGTATACGTAACTTGGATTTTCAGAACTTCACCTGTGTTTTAGTTTAATTTCTACTGAAACTTTCTCGTCAATTTGTGTAAAAGTTGGACGATTTTCCTCACAATGTTCAAAATTATTAGTGTTTTAGTGCAACCAGCAGGGGGCGTCACAGCCACTTCAGCCTCAAATACAGTGTGTGAAGTTCTCCTTTCACTCAGTGTCTCCACCTGCACCACACACACACCTGCACAGACGTTTGAATAACTTTTATTAAGTTTTCTATTAATATAAATTTTAAACGTTGGCTGATTCTTGACACTTTAACCTGCTAAATTTATTATAAGTTTTCATTTATAATTCACATTTGTAAGTATTGTATTTCGTGTCCTTTTATAGATATGCATTAAAGGTCAGGTCGATCAAACTAAATGTGCGAGTTTGGAAGATCACTTACAAACATTAGCTTGTTTTTATGGTCGAGGACTAAAACCAGAAGCATCAGCTTCTACCGCATCAGTTTGAAAGAGCAGTGGACAAAACTGCTTCTTCTTCTCTGGGGTTTTAACAGCAGTTTGTATCTATGATGTTGCTTTACTGCCATCTTCTGGATGGAAATAAATAAGGAAACACTCCCCACTGTGTCTTATCCCTGACAAATCTGACAAATCTGCAGAAACCACGTTTCCCCCTCATCAACATGAAGCAGAGTCTCCAACATCGAGTGAAATCGTTGTCAGCAATAAATGAATCTGCTTAACGACTAGATGATGTCACGTCTGTGTGACATGAAATTAACTCTTGTGGGTGACATTTGGACTGAATGAAACTCTCATATTATGATGAAAATAAATTAACAAAGTTAAAAGCCACATCGGTGTCGAGTCTCAGTGTGTACGAGAGGAACTTTAATAGCTGCCAGCGTGTGGCACTGATCATCCGAGCACATCAGCATAGAGTAGTGAGACTCAATATGTCACCACCACGCAGTGTGTACGTGTGTGTCTGTGTGTCTGTGTCTAGTACAGAGCCCCCTTTGTGCTGCCCTGTGCAGATGCCTGTGCACAAACACACTGGGACAACTGAGCTGTGCCAGACTCTGCTGCCTCTCTTCTCCTCCTTCTAGAGCTCATTTTAGGTTCAGTGGCTGCAACAACATTCAGTTTACCAGTGACGTATACATGATCATACAATAAATATCTTTTACAGGATGAAAATATCATTCATATATATATATATAGCATATGTCTGAATAATATAATATGACACATCACAATATTCTGTAGATGCATTTCTTAAATGTAACTTTGTAGTGGATCTGTTTTTCACAGTTACATTAAGCTGGTTGTCGGCTTGATTTGTAAATGTGGGTCACAGTCACTGAGCTGTGGCGCTGGCACTTTGGTAAATTACGAGTGAAACAAGGACATTTTCCAAACTCAATGACAAATTATGTCTTTTGTCCTCTGAGACCATCCACAAAGACTTATGGGTGAAGCTCTTAATCACATGATATACACACAAATGTAATGGAATAATACTAAAGCAAAGAAGAGCTGAATGATCGCACCTTTTGATTCAGCTACTGTATCCATATAATGTGAGCCTTAGGTTCATTGTTAAAGTAAAATCATTGGTTATAAAATAAAACATTCCAAATCCAACATTTCTGTTAACTATAGACTTCATAATTTTCTAGTAATTTAATGATAAACATGGTGCTGTTGTTGGCAATTACAGCAAAGAAAATAACACCAGAGTTTGTACTGATATTGCTGGAAAACATGCATTTCAACCATTACACATAATTTAAAACAAAAGCCCTTATCCAAACAGTACAAAGATCTATGTGCCTGAATAAAGACGTCACTTACGTGGCAACCTGATGCATGACCTTGGTCGATGTGTCCTTCAGCGTGTCCTTCAGGTTGTCCTTGAAGTTGCTGAAGAACTTCCCAGCTCCTCCTTTCACCATATCAAACAGTCCTCCTCCGTAATTTGCATCCATATCTGGGAATCACATCAGCCAATTCAGTTAATTTCAGTTAAATTCATCCACAACATTGAGGCCACTGACTGGTAATAAAAAGCAGGACTACTATTACTGTTAAAACGTACAGTGTGTGGGTGTGTCTTGCCAAATATGAATGATTAAAAAATGCTGCTTGTTTAAAATGATGTCAAATTCAGGAACATTCTCTGCTCTGTAACACTGGGGTGACATGTCCACTGGAGGAGACAAACCAGAGCTTTTTGAATCAAGACAAAGACATCTCATCTGTTTGTTCAGATTTCAGCCTTGCGACGAAGTCTGGAATGGTCAAACTTACTTTGACTCTGTCTTCATTGGCTAAGGCTACGGTTTACTCTGAGTTTGTACACATTGCACGAGAACACTACAATCATACTTATTCATCCATCCATCTTCTACCACGCAGGGTGGGGCGAAAGGTGGGGTACACCCTGGAGGATGAGCAAAGAGGTGAGAGAGGCAGCCCTGGCAGTGTGGAGTTGCTCAGTGACAGCAAGAAATCCTCAAATGATTGGATAAAACCCGCCTAAACTAAGCTAACAGTGAGTTTAAATGACTCCACCTGTAAGGTACAACTATTAAAACAAACACCACTACTGACATTTTCATACCTTGCAACCCTCACTTGACCTCAGGCCTTATTTTGTTTTTCATATCCTAGTCCTCGGCTTTTTTGGGGTGTGTTAATCTTAATTTATCTGTGGAACACTTCTGGCCTCATCCATTCACAATTCACTTGGCAACACCTACATGAAACAAGTAAAGCCCCCAACATTTTAAATAATTGTTTTATGTTTGTCAACCATTTTCCTTTTTTCCCCAGGCATGCCGCTGTAACGCACAGCCCTCCATCCTTTCCCCTCCCATCCCCTCTGTCACTGCACAGTTTTCGCAATTTCATCAGCTCCATCGTCAAGCATCTGGACTCTGTGGGGATTTGACGAGTTGCGATCGGGACCAGATGCCTTCTATCGCGATGTCTCCCCACTGAGTACGAGAGCCAAAGACACAATAAAGACTTCATCTGTAACTAATACATATTCCCGTTCACTTGCTGGTCCCGATTGAAACAGACATGTAAGTATAATAATGAGGCTTGATGGGCTGCGCCTTGGTGTGGCATAGACACCGATAACCTGGACTATAGATACTGCTGCTGCTGATGACACAAGGACTTTATGATTAATCATCTACTATACAGCTTAACCAGAGAAGAATTACACTGCTTTGAAAGCATGATAATCTAATACAGGACGTGAACGTGGTGAGACATTGATTCAAGCTCTGACAAACTGATGGTTTCATGTATATATACATTTTATTTTAATGATCATGAAACTACCTCTTCCACTTGGCGTTTGCATGTTCTCCCTGTGTGTGTGTGCAGGTTCTCCGGTTTCCTCCCACAGTGCAAAAACATGTAATATGGGGATTAGGTAAAGTAGACACTCTAAATTGACCGTAGGTGTGAGAGTGGATGGTTATTTGTCTCTATATGTGGCCCTGTGATGGACTGGTGAACTGTCCAGGATGTACCCCGCTTATCTCGACCCTCATTGTGGAGGATAGAGCGGTAGAAGATGGATGTATGCAACTACCTTTAAGAGAGATTCATTTTAGTTTTAATTACATGATTTTATGTTCAAACTTTTCTCCTAATTGGGTGCTGAAAGCTCAATATTATAATTTGCGAAAACAAAACTGTCTGATTGGCTTCATTGTTGACATTTATTATTCAAATCTCATAATAATAATTACATAAGCTCTCCGTGAGATGTGCACTGTCCTGAAATCCCATCGTGCGCAAACAAGTTAATGGATTTCTTTACTCTCTCTGATTACACTTTTGTTTTAACAGTCTCCAGTCACCCTCATGTGGAGCATAAAGCAGTAGACAATGAATGAATGCAACTAGTTTGTAAATAAATTTCCACTAACAAGCTTAAGTACAAAATTTGAACTTGTAACACAGCAGCCAGTTCCTGTCAAGACCATCTGTAAACTTTTTTTTCAAAACACTCACTCATCTTCTACCGCTTTATCCTCTACTCTCACACTTACAATTAAGGTCAATTTAGAGTGGCCAATTTACCTAATCCCCAAATCTGCATGGTTTTAGACTGTGGGAGGAAACCAGAAAGGAAGGAAAACCCATGCACACAGAACATGCAAAGTCTATGCTCTTGTTCCAACCGTTCTTCTTGCTGCAAAGGCAACAGTGTAAACCACTACTTTTCAAATACACTTACATTAAACATAATTTCCAGTAATTCAATATGGATAAGATTTGACACAATGACAGTTTCAACAATCATCATTTGATTCACGGTATAAATAAACCGGACTTTTACTCTGCATGTTAAAGCTGACGCGCTTTGTTTTTCTCTACATTCCTCTGCATATCTGTGTGAATCTGCTTCTCTGTTAGTCTGTTAGTCGGTCTATGTGTCAGTGACCAGATGGATGTGGGAGGGAGCAGCCTGGTTAGACGGCTACAGTAACAAAATCTCTGCACATACAGTGTTACAGATACCGGGAGAGGTTCACATACACAGCAGGGCTGAACAATTCTTCGAAATGTTATCGAAATCGCAGGAGGTGCAACATTTGTTAAAGCCAAAATGTCATTTGAGATTAATTATTGTCTTCATCTATGCACATCTTACTCCACAGACCTCACAGATCTGCACAGATATCACAAGTTTTTCCAGTGAAAAGTTGAATAATGATGTCAAAATTGACCACTCCCTCTGATATCGCGAATCGTATCGCAATTAGATATTTATTCAAAATCGTTCAGCCCTAATATACAGACACATTCAGGTAGTACAGTCGCAGACAGACAGACTGACCTCCAACGAAACGTAACTATGGTTCGTACACCCATAGGTACGTTTTTAAAATACACACCTCCTAGATGTAGACTCAATAACAGCAATCTGGTACATAAACCTATCTATGGGTCAATGGAGGACAGGTTGCAGACAGACAGAGCAAAACATAGGCATAGTGTTAGCTCAAGGCCTTTCTATAAAGATCAATGATTCCTTTGAACGTGTCTCCCTCCTTCCAGAGTGCCAACCTTTACCCTTTTCTCCTCTTCCTCTCAAATCCAGGTTTTTATGAATGGCACAGATGGATATCATAGACAGGAACAGGCACACATGTACATCAAAACAAGCAGCCTGGCACAGTCCACAAAGCTATCTGACACTATACCCCCGGACACACACACACACACACTCTCTACCCCCACCATCAACCAACCCCAATCCCCTTCCCTCACTGACCCTCCCGCCCTCCTCCTCCTCCTCCTCCTCCTCCATCTTCTTTTGTTTCACACAAATGTTCATCCCTGGAGGCGTGCTAACTCCACAGAACACTGCAGTGAGGTAAACACGGGGCAGAGACATGCAGACACAAGCCTCACCTTTAGTTACTGCATGTTGCCATTATTATTATTATTATTATTATGGCTCAATTCAATAAAGCACTTCAAGGAATTTGCCATCAGATTAGCGATAAACAGATGGACAGGACCACGCGCCATTACCGACGAAGATGATGTTTGTTATTGAGCCAACAGTCTATCATTCATGGTTGAAAACTTGAAAACATATACCTTTACAATCTATATGGAAGTAGTTGGATATTCCTCAACATTGACCAATTCCATATGTTATATGTTTCAATATTTACAGTCACTAGTGTTAAAACATAAGCTGGTATGGACCTTCAAAATAAACGTCAAAGACCTTTTAAAGCATATAAAATACACAGAATACACATTTCCTTCCATATGTTATATATTATGTTAACATATGGGCACGACAGTATGTATTACATTAAACATCAGCCTATGTTGACCTGCAAAATAAAGTAAATGTCAAAATACATTTGGATATTTAACTAACATAAACAGATTAAGTCTAGTAAATGCATTAGTATTCTTTCCCCAGCAGTAATAACACACACACATGTATATACAACAATATAATTATTTGAGATTACTTATAATAATAGTATAAATTGTGCTTGCAGGGACCCATAGTGCTTCCATCCAGGTATGTCTGGGAGCCACTAGAGAAGTTTCCAGTGGGTGCATACACACATACATGCATTTTTACTTTAATTATTTGCAGTCACACATAATCTGACCAGATATTAGTCATACTTAATCTGAATAGAGCCATTGTCGGTGCGTGGACTCTTACCTGAGCTGTCCATGGTGCTGCAGTCTTCCTCTCTCAGCGGGCCTATCTTCGCTCCCTGCAGGTTGTTGTTCGCAGCTGTGGAGGCTCCGTGTGCACCGCTGCTGCTGCCGCTGTTGCCGCTGCCGCTACCACTGCCGCTGCTGCTGCCGCCTCTGCCGACACTGAAGCTTTCTCCAGGGCTATCGACCAACTGCAAAGATTCATAGCCATCGTAACTGGTCTTTTTCTTGTAGGCCCCCAGCAAGCTCATTACCGAAGGAAGGGCACAGAAAACGGGGGGAATTAAAGACAAAAGAAGCCCCAGAAGACGCGCTGTAATAGTCTCTGCACCATGTAGGCGCCGCCACCACAACCACAGCCGCTGCTGCTGATGCTATTGCTGCTACTGTAGCCTACAGCCTGTGCTACTACTACAACTGCTGCTGCTACTGCTGCTGCTACTGAGTACACCACATGTCCGAGCAGGAGAGCACGACCAGTCTCATAAGAGATATTCCGAATGTTCTCCTCCTCTCTCCCTCTCTGTGTGTCTCTGTGTATCGCCGCCCGTTTTCCTCAGCACCGCATTTTTACGACACTGCTGCTGCTGCTGCTGCTCCTGTGTCCCAGTCTGACTAAATAAGGGAAATCCGCACCCCAACAGTCCTCTAATGTTATTGGTGCATCTATTATTCACACAGTCACTGAGTTGTCAGTGTGAGGGTATACTGGGTATGTATGTGAAACTGGACTATTTTTATTTTAAAAACAATAAAATACAGCAATGTAACTGGGGGTTAACCCCCAGACAACAATGTCTGGTTCCCAAATGTTGTGGGAGCGTCACCTTTTGGTTGTGGGAACGTTCCCTGTAGACAATTTTGTCTGGGATACAGGGATAATGGTATCTAAAAAATGTAATGAAGCTTATTGAAATACAAACACACAAACCTCCAGACAACGTTTTCAGAACGTTCTCTTTTTTAATACAACCAAACGGGAACGTTTCAGCTTTTAGGCTCCTACCTAAGCTGAGACAACATTTCTTTGAATGTTGTGTGTAAGTAGGGTTAACACTGCAAGTCACATCGTAAATTCACAGTCCAACAGCGATGTTATGGGATTGTATATTACAGTCCATATTGTTCCTTCTGTGAGTTTTAATTTGCTTCCACAACAAATGGGCCAACAAATATTTGGCTTTTTTTTTCCTTTAATGGTCCAGTATGGAAGAGTATTAGAGCCAGAAATAAGACCCCTGTTCGAAGGCAACAAATACCAACCATTTTATATATATTTAAAGTGACAAAAACACAAAATATTGAAATCCTGCCCAAATTAAAAATCCTTTAAAAAACCTTTAAATGTGAATTAAATCTGTTTCACAAACCACTTCATTCTCACAGTTGACCAAAATAACTGTCCGACACATTATGACATGACAGGTGCTATCTGCACAATAACAGCGTCTTGTATTATTGGAGGCACAGAAGATGAAGCGTGATTAAACTCTCTGTAGCATCTATTTAAATAACAAGTCCCAAGTGACTGTGCTTAAATTAAGACACTCTAAAAAGCTCCTCCTGCTCCAGAATGACCTGCTTTTTTTCATCATAAATATAATATATGGTCAACTGTGAGACTACAGTTCTATCACAGAGAGTTTTGCATGTTTATAATCTTTACATTATATTAAAAACCCATCCATAGATTTGCAATTCTAGCTGCTCATTATTTTAATTTAATTTAATATTTTTATTAATTTTTTATTTATTTTTTAAACTCCCAATTTTTCAGTTATGACCCACGGACCAAGCAGGACAAAACACTGTCCACTGATGGCATGGTTCCTTCCTTGGCCTTGTCTCCCTAGCAACGGACACCCTGCATGGTTCTGAAAAGAGGACATGAGCCTGGGAAACTCTTTTTTTGGGGGGGAGCAGGCGGCTCAAAGCACAGTGTGAACGGAATGTCCATTAGGGAGGAAAAGCTGGACCCTGCCACAACCGGACGCAACATGCTCCCGCTCCATTCTTGTGATTGAGCTTCCTGTCTTGTTCCTGACCATGCCTACTAATATTTGCCCTTTGATGCCCTCATGGTACGTGTTTATCATACAGAAAGTACATTATCACTGCCACAACACGGCAACACAGTTGATCAAACTCTTTGATTGTTGCCTGGTGGTTAAAGGGGCGATTTGGAAGAAATGTATTATATTAAGTCATAAAATCAGCCTGATATGTCATTGGAGATAATATAATACTAGCTTCATTTATAACAATTGTACAACATCAAAAATGTCAGATTGATGGACTGTGAGCAGCTACTGAGCAGCACTCCGAGGAGAAATGGGGGTTTGGGAACCTTGCTCAGGGGTACACCAGCACTCTGACCTGGTGGGGACTCGAACAAGCAACCCTCCAGTTACAAGGTAAGTTCCCTTTCCACTTATCCATTTATATAAATAAAGGGTATGTGAATAGAGCGTTTTAAATTGAGTGTACACTACTAGTTACTTTCAAGCTAAATATAGCCATCAACTTTTTTTAACTATTTAATTGCAACTATATGTTAAAAAGAAAACATTTGATGCATTTCATTGACATACAATTGTAAACATTAAGTTTATGTATATATTTTGGGTCATTTTGAACGTTTTAGGTTCATTGAGCAATTATCAGTTATAAGTTATTAACTAATAATAAAAAATAATATGTTGGTTGTTACTGTAATGTAGGCTGCTAGATCTGTACAAGGTTTTCAGCAAAACTGGTTTTCTGAAGGTCTGCGTTTGTGTACAAAACAAAACAGAGAAAGACAGCTGAACTGAAAGCTGCCGTGTGTAACTTATTACTATATACAAATATATAACATTTGTTACTACAGTGTTACGTTGACACTAGCAGTGTTTTGGGGACAGAAGTTTCACAGTGGAACTTTCAGAGTGATTTCACCTGTTCACAGACGGCCTTGTCTTTTTGTTTTTTACCACCAGAAAGCACATTAATGATTATCCCACATCCTCATAACTGTTAAACTGGGGTTAGAGTTGAACTGTTAAAAGATCAGCTGCAAGTACTCACCTGACAATATAGTGGACTTAAATTCAGTCTGTGAGACTTTTATTTTTATACATCTGTTAACCTGAACAGCAACTTAAACAAATGCATCGACACAGCTTTCTTTAGTGGTCTATATGCAAACTGAAAACATCAACATGATTGAACACTACCCAACACATTTACTGACAACATAAAACAGCACACTCCTACTTTTACTATTAAAAAATAGAAACATTAGATTTGATGTTTAAGTCACACTTCAACGCTCTAAAACCTCATGGATGACATGAAAAGCCAAACCTCCTTTACTCTGGAGCTAAAGGTGAATGTGATCAGAACATGAAACCTCTCCAAGCTGCGTTAAGCTGCTCACGTGACACGCGTGACGACGACGGTGACGTAACCGCGCGCTATTGGACAACAGAGACAACACAGAGCTGTCCCTCTCAACCTACACTATTCATCATCCCGTGGCGGATGATGAAGAAGACGGTCAACATAGATGTAACAGGGATGTCTGCGTGTTTTTCACACACATGTCTTCTTCAAATGTGACTCATAAAACAGGTGTCACGCGCCTTTAAATGTTTTCTCCAGCGTGCCATCAGCTGACAAGAAAACCTTGACACTCGTCCGCTTCACTGAGCATCGATATCGACACGACATCAGCGCAGAGAATGTGTTATTAATGACGTGTAAAAACAACAAAAGCTAACTCGACAGCTCTGACACAAAATAATCGAAATAAATGATGTCATTGGTGATGCTCGCAGGCACGCGCGCGCGTCGACGGATCATCAGATCAAGGCCCCGGAGCGCGGACACAAGTTTGACATTTATGTCCAATAAATGTGGACATAAATGTGTCAGTGTCGTCCTGTAGCAGGTGCGTAATGGATGACCGGAAGTAGAATTTCCAGAGATATTATGTAACACACACACACACACACACATCACGATGCCCTCAAACATGGATTCAGGTGCGAGTCCATACAAACATCTCCGTTATTAAATAAGCAAATAAATAAGCAAATCGTGCGGGTGACAGTACCTTGCAGAGCGCTGTCTATCATCCTTCCAGGAGCGCAGTGTTGTGCTGTGGTGGTGATGCTCTGTGAACCCCGGCTACGCTCACACATACACACACACACACATATATATATATATATATATATATATATATATATATGTATATATACACACATACACACACACACACACACACACGCCGACCTTTGATTCAATGATTAAAGGTCAAAGCTTTAAACCTCCTCACTCACTGTCTGACCCGCAGCTGTGCGGACATTTACAGAGGCAGCAGCGGGGCTACGCTGTTATCCTCACACAGAATAATCTCATTTTGCCGAATGAGCAACAAACGAGTTACCGCGATGGCGAGTCGTAGATCTGTAGAAGATGTGGATGAGCACGCGCGGAGGTGTGGATGGTTCAGTGGGGAAGTGCGCCGCTCAGCGCATTCATCCATCCATCCATCCTGCCTGCCTGCAGCGCTCAGTGAGGTAAAACCTGGAGTGGACTTCAAACATGTTAACCTGGAAGCACCAGGGCCGACCCAAGCCTTTATGGGGCCTTAAGGTGAATTTGATTCGGCTCTCACCACAATTTGACTCTCACCACCTAAGAGTAGCCAGCAGAGGTGGAAAGTAATGGTACAGATACGTCCACAGAGCAGAGGACAAATTTGAGAAACCTTGAAAACGCCTTGAAAATTAATCCTTATTTAAAGTTACAAAACGGCAGAGCACTGATTCCCACATCAGAGGTCCCCATAACAAGACACTGATCATGACATGATGAGAGCAATAACATGACATTCAGCTGCAGTTCAGTTGTTGCACATACTGTAGTCAACACTAGGTGACAACACTGTGGTCTAGACTGCACCACAGATCCATGTGTGTGTGCATGTGCACACTCTGTGTGCATGCACCATCTGTCTAAAGATAAACACAGCTGATGTGTGTGTGTGTGTGTAATCCGTGGCACGGTTTATTTACAGATCTACAGAGAGGAGGATTAGGCCACAAAGATGAAGAAGGCGCTGACAATGTATTCATGTCCCACACTGAGCCAATAGTGTCAGAGCAGGTGAGCTGAGTTCAAGTTTGCACTCCGTGCTCTGTCCATTCCTGTTTTCCATTTTTGTGGTTGTAACTGAGAAAGAAAGATAGAAAGAAGATAGATTATACATTCTGGTGTGTATAATAATGCTTAGATTTCCTGTATTTGCTTCTCGTTTACTGCATGTTGGAAGAGAGAAGTGATGTTAAAAACATCTGTACTGATCAAAGTATTAGAACAAAAATAGAACAAAGTATATATATATATATATACAGTACTGTGCAAAGGTTTCAGGCACCACCAGCTTTGTTGTTTTTTCTCTCCGTCAAATTCTGTGATCATTGGAATTTGGAATGAAGTGATGCGACTTAAAGCTGGTCTTATTTATTAGTGAGCTGTCAATGAGTTTAACTCATGCAACATGTGTATGTAATGCTCAAGCATGTCTTGAATAAACCTGGCGTCATAGTTTTTTACAGCAGATATTTCTTTAAATGAAATAGTAGGACAAACACAGGATTTACCAGTATCATTAATTAAGGTTTCCACTCCAGTATTAACAGAGCTGTGTTATGTTCAAGTGTAAGGGTAGATCATGCTAAATACTTGACACCTGTAGAGGATGGGGTTTTCTTTCTGATTTTTTTTTTTTAAACAACAAAAAAGCGCATATTTTCTGGATGTGTTCCAGTAAAGTGAAATAGAAATAATTATCCTCTATTGTCGTTATAGCATTACTAAAACAACAAATCTAATGGTGGCCTAAGACTTTTGCACAGTACTGTATGTATATATATATATATATATTTATATATATATATATATATATATGTACATATATATATATATATTTGTCTTTTGCTGCTGCCTGTCATGGCCCTGATTCTTAATCTCAAGACAACTATCAACTAAATCAGCTGATCACAAGGTGTTCGAGTGACTCTGTGACACATACAACTATCCACACGCAATGAGAAAATAGTTTTATTGTTTTTGGACTGTGACATGTTCCAACAGCATGGTATAAAAATAGGGAAGAAGGAAAAACCCCAAGTGTTGTTGCACAACAGCAGTGGGGTGTGGTCAGTATTCCTTTCTCTCCAACAAATGAATCGACAGTCAGACGCAGAATATAGTTGCTGATATTTTTTTTTATCCACCTGTAGTCTTCTTCTTCCTACTTCAGTCGTGTCAACTGTACATACAAACAACCCACAATCCTTGGACCATGTATCATGAGAACAAAACAATCATTCAAAATACTTTGATACCAGTAAAAAGGGATAGAAACATTAAACATTTTTATGTATGGTTGACAAATATCACAATATTTTTCTCTTAGTGAGCACAAAGCTTTAAAATGAAGTGAAAAAAGAAGTTGAAAAAAAAGTTTTAAAATCAGCAGCATACATTTGAACAATGATAAAACCATCACTTTGCACAAATACAGGAAAACTGTTTCTCTTTTATAAAGTTGTTTTTAATATAATCATTCATACATTTAAGACACTTGTATCAATGAGAGCTTCACCTCCATAAGTTTTTTAAATTGTAAAATTAGTGATAAATCACTTCCTCGTCCACAGTTTCTCTCTTTCTTTTTTTTACATTCTAAAAACAACATGAATCTCAAGGCAAACATTTTGGTGCATTTAATAAAGGAACGTAACAACACTGACGAGACTACGACGTGCACTCGTCCTCGTCCCAGCCAGAGTGTGCTGAAGAGCAGCTGCATGCAATTCTGCATGGCTGCATTTACATGTGTAACAGTTTAAGATAGAAATAAAATGAATGAAAAGGAAAAAGCAGGTTGATTTTGGTTTTATGTATCAGCACAAATACAGCGGTGTCAGTAAATCAACGAGTCTGAAATTTAAAAGCTGCGTTTAGACTGAAAATAAATTTTGTTGTGCGTATTCTACTCAGTAAAAACTACACTTCATCAGTTTCAGAAAATCATAGACGTAACAACTATATACACAAAATGATGCACTCTTGATAAATCTTTGCCTTTGGCTGGAGGCGTGGTGTTTTTGGGGTTATCTGTACGTGCGTTTCATTTAATTTTTGTTCAAATTTGGTAAAAAATATTCAGTGAATGAGCTGATTTGTATGAAAGAGTATTAGTGCCACATGTAAAAAATGTTTTAAAGAAAAAATAAAACGCCATCAATTTTGACTTTGATCTCAGAATTCTGACTTTTTCTTTAATCTCAGAATTCTGACTTTTTCTTTAATCTCAGAAGTCTGATTTTTTCTTTATTCTGACTTTAATCTCAGAATTCAGACTTTAATCTCAGAATTCAGACTTTAATCACAGAATTCAGACTTTTTCTTTAATCTCAGAATTCAGACTTTAATCTCAGAATTCGGACTTTTTCTTTAATCTCAGAATTCAGACTTTAATCTCAGAATTCAGACTTTAATCCCAGAATTCAGATTGTTTTCCTCAGAGTTCTGACATTAATTTACTTTAAGTTCTGACTTTTCCTTTCAATTTTTTTTACATGTGGCACTAATACTCCTCCGCAGCTTATATTGTCCAAACAAAGTCAAAACTACTGTGACCTACCTACCATACCTTTCTTTCTTTTTTGCATGATGAATACAATATCTCAGAAACAGTTTAAACAGGAATATTTTCCATTCTTAAATATGGAGGTAACAAACAGGTACATTCACTTCTCTTATTCACATCACTCACACTGTTCACGTCACCGGATCATTTGTGTTTGATCACTTTACTCACCCATGTAACAATCTACCTGTAGGAGCCATGTCTAATTTTTTATTCCCCCCCCCCCCAAACCACTAAGGAGTTGTATTTCATTTCTTACATTTTGCCTGAGGCTGACAGCGGCCCAGGGTCATGCTGGGTTATTTGAGGTCACCTGTCAATTTACTCAGATGTTGATGATTGAGAGGCAAACAGTTTTCTACTGTGCTCGGTTTATGTTTCGTTTTTGATTACTGGAAATGGGAAATAAGCAGACACTGGAAGAAAATCAATCGCTGATATCGTTTCAGACACTAAGGAAGAACCTGGTCGTGATTTATAACTGAATGCATGTAAAAACAAACAATCAGCAGCCAGTAGCGCCACAGTATAAGACTGAGTCGCTACACTACCAGCAACAGTGCAACCAACAGCTATAATCAAACACATACATATATTTTCAGACGTTAATAGGGAGACTCATTTCCTCACTCACTTTTTGCCCACACCCACTCCTTCTTCGCTCATTCTTTACTCACTCAGTGTGCACATAAACACCAACACACCACCTATCATTTCTGATAAACCACCTGGATGTTGAAAGAATCTCTCGATGCCAGTTGGCTATTGCGACATTCCCTCACTCATCTTTTACCGCTTTATCCTACACATGGGGGGGGGGGGGGGGGTTCAGCTGACATAGGGCGACACACCTACGCTCAATTTAGAGTGTTCAATTTGCCTAATCCCCAAATCTGCATGTTTTTGGTCTGTGGGAGGAAACCGGAGAACCCAGAGAAAACCCACACGCACACACGGGAGAACATGTAAACTCCATGCAGAAACAGAGTGGGTCACGAACCCAGGACTTTTTTTTACTGCAAAGCTAAGAGCGCTAACCACTACATCAACCGCGTGGCCCCTCGCTGTCACCACATTACCTCATGCAAATCTTTTGCTCGTGGTCACACATTTGCGCTCGAGTGACTGAAGCAAATGACAAGAACGTTCATATTCATGCAGGATTTGCTTCGCGCAAAAGGATTCACCCTGCGTTTAGAAATTGGAGGACAAAGGACAAAAGAAATGGTTTCCTGTAACTTTAAATATGTGCTTGATTTCGTGAAAGCAATGTGTGGGAATCAAATTTTGTACAAATAGTTGGCCTCTTGAATGTCAAACTCTTAAAGTTAATAAGAGCAGGCAGACAGAAACTGCATGACCAGAAGAGGCATACAAGCACTTTAAGCATTGAGCCTTACACAGATATTTTCTGATCATGAATTATATTTAGGTTTAAACAACTACAATATAAAAAGTTGAATGTGTGTATAAAGCCACTAGCCTTTTAAAAAAGTGCCTATTTTTTGATATAAAGAATCTTGACATCTCACTATGATTACATGTGATTCACAACAACCTGCTCTATTATTTGGTCGACAGCCCTTTCTTTCACAAAGAACAAACAAAAAAGGTGATTCATTGAGAAAGATACCGGCTGCCTATGGCTTTTGCTCAAGTCCATTTCTCTAAAACCCCGACATTAATGAACGAGCTGAAAACTGACGCTGAGACCAGCATTTAAAAAAACACCAACCCACTTCCTCTCAAGGCCACTTGATGTTTCCCTCCTCTCTCGTACGTCAGAGTACCGTCACGGTGTGTGAGTGTGGCACGTGTCTGACGGCTGTGTGTGCATCTTGGTGCTGAGGAGAGAGTTGATGTAAGGCCAAATCCGGTCTGTGTCTGTTCCTGAAAACGAGTGCAGGACGCCCCGAGACCTTTTATGAAGAAAGAAAGCAGAAAAAAAGAGGAAAAGCAGATTATGGAGATGGTTACAATAGTGAAGTTATTTATAACATGTTGTGTATTTACTGTTTCAGTCTTATATAAAGAACCTACTAGAATAAAAGTACAAGTATCTTACCAGAAAATGACTTTGGTAGAAGTTGAAGCCACTTGTTTATAATATTACTTAAGTAAAAGTCTTAAAGTGACATTTACTGTAGTATATCAAATGTGATTTTCTGACGTAAAATGTACTTCAGTTTTTAGAAGTAAAAGTATTAAAACAGTGAGGAGTAAGGATTGAGCCGTGGTAGCTCAGTGGTAGGGCGATTTGTCTTTCAACTGGAAGGTTGTGGGTTCTATTCCTGGCTCTGCTACTCTATATGTGTCCTTGAGCAAGACACTTAACCCCAAGTTGAATCGTTGAATGACCATTACCAACTCTTCTTCTTCTGACTTTATTTGGTAGTAAGATAGTTAGAGGAAATGTAGTAAATAACAAAGTACTTAGATATGTCAGTGTTGTACTTAAGTACAGTAACAAAGTATTTGTACTCTTTTAATTTACTTAAGTACAACCTTTTCGGTCAAAAGGTCAAGAATTGGCTGCAAGTTGTTGTTATTGAAGTTGTTGGAAATGACTGGTCAAAAACCAACATTACAAGTATTCACTCACTTGTACAAGTCTATGACAGGCTTGGCCACGTCCTTGTAGTGTCTCAGTCTGGCCATCAGGGCTTCTGGTTTGTCGTCGTCATGCTGGATCAGCGGCTCGCCAGTAATGTCGTCCTTACCCTGAGGAGGGCGACAGGTGGTCACACATGCAGCGAAGGCAATGAAGGGAAACGTCAGGATAAAGCACTAGAGTCTGATAGCAGAGGTGACCATAACACAAGATAAAAGAACGTATGGTGATAAACGGATAACACGTGTTTGTTTTTCCTTATCCCTTTAACTCCCGTATTCATGAACACACATTAGGAACAAGCACGGTCAATGAACTTCAAATAAAACAAGTCACCTCAGCCCCATCATATTGACATACTTGTTATGTCATAGTTTTAAGCGATTACACTCCCTGTATGTGTACACAGTTTCCACATCACGTGTGTGGGCTGCATACTGGACATACTTTCTCTTGTCGACTCATTGTGTGTCTGTTTTCATCTCCGTCCAGCCCTTTGTATATAATTAGAACACACGTAACTGCACTTTCTAGTAAAGCAAAATAATGTTGCTTAGTGTATCATTAAAATAGTCTGCAAAAATGACATAATAAGTAGCAGTTTGTTGTTGTATAAGGAGGGCGGGGCAGGGGGGCGAGGGTGTGCGAGGGTGTGCAAAATATTAAATCTAAACAGTTTCCAAACACTTGAAGGATCTGTGATTTTACAAAGAAATCTGCAAAAATGGCATGACGACTACTGTGAACCCTGTAACTACGTTATCACATCTACACAAGGTAGACTTCTGTGACCTGTGCTCGTGGCGGGTTGAAGCCCAAGTTGTAGACTCTGCCACTCGCTGGATGGATCCAGCGGTCGCTCAGTCTCTCTCTCAGGGTCTCGTACGGTATGTTGAGGCTGATGACCAAGTCCAGCTGATACAAGTTGTTCAAGGCCTGGGCCTGTGTCAGTGTCCGAGGGAAACCTAGAACCAAAAGAGCAGAAGGAATAGGGTGAATATTCTGGTAACGTAATCAACTTATACTGTAGCTCTAATGTCATCTGCTGTGCTGTTCTACTATGTCAGTACTCTACTTTTGAAGCCGTGAGAATCACATTGGTGTCCACTCATATGTGCTGTGCTTTATTGTCTGTTTTCCTCAAACATAGGAACATAATGGGCCACACGTTTGGACCTTTCTGCATGGAGTCTGCATGTTCTCCCCATGTGTGCTTGGGTTTTCTCCAGGTCCTCCGGTGTCCTCCCACAGTCCAAAAACGCGAGTGCGTGAGATGTTGAATGGTTATTTGTCTCTATTGGCCCTTTTTGCCAGTTTCACAATCTTTTCAAAGTGATGCTCATGTGCCAAAAAAGATAAAAGATGAAGTATTTCTTTAATTGTGAAGCACGAAATGCTCCTCTTTCTCATCTTGACGCAGTTTGCAGCTGATCGTCTGAGATTTTGCTTGAATAATAATTGCGATTTTTACGAAGTTTATTCTCGAAGGATATTAAAAAAAAAGGTTTGGCCCTTATACTCGTACCTTCGCTTAAAGTGCACTGAAACTTATTATTCTAAATGATTCTAAGGCTATGTTATTTTGTTTTTTAAAAACAAGTATGCACATGTACTAGCATAATTATTATGGGTAGGGTTCAGTGTCTGCCAGTAAACCCTATTAAATGTTACACAATGGACCTTTAAGCAGTTGTTGACATATTTCACAAAAAAATGGGTAGATACCCGGAACGTCCATGCAAAAAAAAGTCATGACAATTGCAAAAAATGGTGGTAAACATAAAAGAGAAGCAGAAGTAGAACTACTGGTATTTTGTTAGTCTTTAACTCCACTTTTCACACATGATATATATCAAATTTTGTGATTGACTCATTTCTCAGATATGTTTGCATGAAATCTAAATAAAAGGAAAAGAACAATCTGACATATTATAATCCACTAGCTACACACAGGGAGTCAGAATTCAGTGACTTATCTCTGGGATCAAGGTGAACGCCTGATCAATCATTCCTCAGCGTGGTGGATGTTTGTTGGCATGGAAAAAGTTAAAAAAAAAATTCAGGTCATTGTCTCCCAGAACCCACAGCACCTTTTGTGTGCTTGTTTGTTTGGATTAATCGCAGTTTGCTGTACATGTACATTAGGGTTTGTCTTCACTTTATTGCTTCCTTACATATTAGAGTGGAGAGTGGCCCGTCTGTAAAACGCTTCCTTTGTTTGATTAATAAAGAGCTGTGGAAAGTCTTTTAAACGCCGGAGCGTCACGTTACCACGACGTGAGTGGCTGCATCACGGCACCAATCAGTGGCTCATTGTACAGAGGCAGTAATGTACGAACAAGAATGACTCTATGCAAATCAATGTAATGACAGTCATGGGATTAACTCAATGAGCCTGACATATCAAATGTGTATGTGCGCGACCTTGAGTTCCACTCCCTCTCCTCTTGCTAAATGTGCTTGTTTGCGGGCCATGTCGTGTTTCAAGGTTTAAACTTGTTGAACACTAACCACTTTGTTTAACCAGTGCTTGGGCGTCTTATAATGTTTAACTGCACACCATGATCTCCAGGAACCAAACCAGATCTTCTACTTTTGCAGAAAGGTGTTAAATAAATTAATCTCAAAGGTGGTAATTTGAGACTTAACTTGTTTGACATGGCTGCAGGGACATCTTCTGTAATCTGATGACTGATTTACACTAAATCCTCCATTATTATTGTAATCTGAGTTGAGGGGATTCACAAACGTGCTGGTACTGGGCAGTGCTGTAATGTACAAAAACTAAAGTAACTTTTACCTTTACTCCACTACATTCCCTCTAACTAGCGTTACTACCAAATAAATCAGAAGAAGAGTTGGTAATGGTTTATATTCATATAGAGCTTCGAGTCTTGATGAGCTGCTTTACACTACAGTTTTACCATTCTCTCATTCACACACTGCAACATGGGGTTAAGTGTCTTGCTCAAGGACACATATAGACTAACAGAGCCAGAAACTGAACCCACAACCTTCCAGTTGAAAGAGAACTTGCCCTATGGCTCAATCCTAACTCCTCACTTTTTTTTTTTTATAAAAAACTCTTTCTGACATTTCATATCAGAAAATTACTTTTGATACTTAAATACAGTAAATGTCATATACTTTAAGGCTTTTAATTAAGTAATATTATAAAAAAAAAGTGACCACTTCTACCAAAGTAATTTTCCGGTAATAAACTGTACTCTGTATACTAAAAGTATCCCTTTAAGTACTTTATTCAGGACTGGTACTGAGCTCAGTGCGTCAGAGTAATTCCCTATTACTCACAGATGTGGAGTCACATTCTTTCACTCAGACTCCAGTTAAATGTATAAGGCTCTTTGAGAATTTGAGGTGTAATTTTCTGCCTCTCCAGCACTCCTTTGAGGTCTGTTTCACAGAGTCAGGGGTGTGGGGGTGGTACCTGCTGCAGCCAATCACTATTAAGGAGTGGATGGCAGTTCTGCCCATGATGACGCTGCATAATTAAAAACATACTCCCTCAAAACAAACAACTGGTGTGTGTGTGTGTGTACATAAGTGGTTTGTCATAGAGCACAGCACAGTGGAAGAATGCACCGAACACATAATACAAACACAAAAACACTGCTTCTCTTACCGTCCAGCAGCCAGCTGTGCCCGCTCACTTGCTCCAGTCTGGACAGCATCAGCCCAGTCATCACGTGGTCAGGCACTAGCATGCTTCTTTCCACATAGGACTTTACCAGCACACCTGCCTCTGACACACAACACACAGGTATAGAGATACAGGCGCTGCATATAATGACACACACAAAATGACTGGGAATAATTAAATGAGTTGTAGAATGACACCGTCCACCGATTTATGAATGTGTGAACTTGTTTCAAAAGAGAAGGAAATAGTAAACAAACGTGCTTCAATACGAGCAAACCACTGATTTGTGTCCTCTTGTCATTTTTGCATGACACAAGAATGAATCCCAACCTTGTTGTTAAAAAAAAAAGAAGTAAGTTTTACTCTGAATACATTTTAAACAAGCTACTTTTTTTTTAACTTTAACCTGAGTACATTTTTAGACCAGTACTTTTACTTAGTAAAATAGTGGTACTTTTACTTGCGTAGTACTCTTTCCACCTCTGGTTACAGCACACATGTTTTTACTTAGTACTTTTTATTTTTCATGACACATGCTGTGGATGTTTAAAGACACACACACACACTAGTTTACGGTGGTGTTTGAAGACATTGGACCATTCATTCAGTCTCAGAGTGAAACGGAATAACAAAATGTTTTTGTTGACATCCAGATGTCTTTGATAGAGGGAAGAACATTTTCCTGTGAAACTGGCAACAGCGGACCAAAAACTCCACACACCTCACACACAACCTCTCGTCTATTCTGCACTTTTTCCATCTTTTGTTTGAGTAATCCAAGTTAATGTACATGTATGATCACTGTAGTGGTAGTAAATAGAGCTAAAACACTGTGCTGGTGTAAATTGCACATATGCAGCACGGAAAATTACGCTGTTTGCACGACTTTTTCTCTCCCCCCCCCCCCCCCCCCGCAGACTCTTGTGCTCTTCCTGGTGTTGACTCCACAGCACTGATATTAGGATAACTGTGCTGTACATGGCTAAAAATGATGTCGCCTACCTGTTTTTGCTGCCATGCTTTCTCGTAGATAGTGACCACTAGACAGATACAGCAAGCCAAAGCTTTGCGCAATCCTCTTGGATATGGTTCCTTTCCCTGATCCTGGTGGACCCATGATAGCAGCTCTGAATAATTTAGCCATGTCGTCCTCTAAAACAGGCTGCTGCTGCTGCTGCTGCCGTTGTTGTTGTGTGTTTCGGGGGTTTCCTGTTTGTGAGAGCGACAGAGCTAAGTTGCCCACATGCAGTTGTGAGCAGTCTAACGGCTATAAAAGTGTTAAAGGCTCACAAACTAGTCGTGCCAAAGTCAATTTCAGCGTTATCTGTTCCGTCTACGGGTTTTTACGCAGAGCCAACTGTCTGTATACATTGGCACTGACGCGCTCGTATGCCGGAGCAACTCAAAAACGCCCTTTTCTCTTTTATCCCCCCCCCGGTTCAGCTGCTCTCAAGTTGGTATATTATTCACCCACGTCTATAAGAGCGGAGACTTTTCTCTGCGAATGAATGATTTAGTCTCCACTACGCCCTATTTCTCCGCGCTCATCATCCAAGAAAAATGCGGATGCCGATTTTGCACGAACGCCGCGGGGTAAACTGGTTACTGTAGTTTTTCTGTATACATAAAAAAAATTAAAAAAAGTATTATATATATATATATATATATATATATATATATATATATATATATATATATATATATATATATATGTATATGTATGTGTGTGTATATATGTATATAATTATCTCTCTCTTTAGCTTTCAACTGCATGACAAAGTCATAAACAGGGCCGGCACTAACTTTCATGGGGCCCTAAGCAAAATTAGATGTTGGGGTCCTTTATCCACGCCTGTAATAAAGCAGTACATTTCTAAATGGTTGAATAACTGCCAGATATTGAAAGTGAAAGTTATCTTGGAAAATGGGCAGAAGCACATTTTTCGACAGTTCTACACCCATAAAATCAAAATAAATAAAAATAAAATAAATAATAAGATGGCCTGATTATCATGGTCTTCATAAGAGGGTTAAATAATTATATGAAGTAAAAATAAAAATAACACTACTATGAAAGTGAGTTGGTTTCCTAAACAGTATCTCATTAATTCACAGATACGTGCACAACAATGTAAACTAAAAGCAATATAAAAAACCCCAATAAAAACTGAATATAAAACCATATATATACGTGTGTGTAAAACACTAAAACTGCCAACTGTTCTACATGGTCAGGGAATGCCAAGTGGATATTATATATAATATTAAATAAAGAGATGGAAGTGTAACAAAATAGGTAAATGGTTTAAGAACAAAATATGTTAAGAATTTTTGACTGAAAGCTATGTGAAATGTGCACAAAAAAAACCTCACCGTTATCTTCATGCACAAACGGAATAATATTATTAAATGCTCTTGGGGGCCCTCTGGTGGTCATGAGGCCCTAAGCAGGTTCTGGTTATGCCTTGGTGGCTCTGGTCATGAAGCAGATGGGTGTGTGTACAGTTTTCCTTCACAGAGGCAGAAGACTTTATTTCTTACATTATAGAAGTGAAGAATGTAACAACCACAACAGTGTTCTACTCTCTACTCTCTCAGTTTATTTAGTTTGCCATCATTCAATCCACCAATTAGACTTTATAAATAATATAGCATCTCACCCACTCCAAACCAAACCCAACACATGTATATATATATATATATATGTATGTGTATATATATATATATATATATATGAGATGAACAAATATTGAACATAAAACGGAGATGAGGAAGTGAGGAAACGCTAACATGGATCACAAAATAATCAGCCGAGGGCAAAAACAGGAAACTAAAAACAAATCAACAACTGATGAATTACCAGAAAACATGATCACAGAAGAGGATTAGGGCCAAATATATAAAAAAAATAAAATAAATGGCAAATAAAACAGCCTGACTTGTGAGATTAAATTTCAGAAGTTTTTATTTTTAAAATTTTATTTCCACAATGTTGCCCTAAATGTCTTCTGTACATCAGGAATATAAAATTAAACATTTCAACATAGCAAACAAGATAAGATAAGGGAAGATAAAGGTCATAAATAATAAACGTCTATTTTCACATCTGTGAATGTACGAGAATACAAAAATATTGACAATAAGACTATATACAAATGTAAATGTAAATGTGTATTTTATACAGATGTTAATGTACATCTATCTATGAGGTCTCACACTCTAGTGAAAAAAAGTATATTTGAGTTTAAAATGATATCATGATATTCCATCAATACGCTATTCATGACGATATTCCACAGTATTTCTTTGTTTTTACATGTAACAATTAAAAAATATTTAGAATGCAAAAGTAATCTATGAATAACAAAAACAGACAGAAATAGCTCAGTATAAAACCAGTTTTTTTTAGTTTAAGACCTCTGATCAACTGTTTGAATGCAAATAGATGCAGAAGAAATAGAAGGAGGAGTAAGTTTCAAAATAATAGTGTCACATGTTACTAATTTATAAGCAGCGAGCACAAGGGCGGGTCTCATGATTATTCCGTCAACTGTAAATGTTTTTCTTTGGGTTGCATTAGTACAGATATATCACATAATGATATTTTCTTTTAGACTTTTATTTTATTTTTATTTTATTTAGAAGAAGTCGTGCAGGATTCCAGTCTCTAGTTTTTTTGTGTGTGACTGGAGCTGCATTTGGATTCCACCACTTGTTGACAGCGCTGTGATCGGATTATGGATATGATGGCAAACGGTTCGCTTGGTTTTCTGCTTCTTTATTTTGGAGGGAGGGGAGGTTGTTCTGTTGGCGCAGATGGCGGCACATGAGTCGCCTGTCACTCCGCGCAACATTTACAGACAAGGAGGAGGACAGACTGGTTGCGAAGCTTGCGGCTGCAGACAGACAGACAGAGAGACAGTGTCCCGCCCGGAGCTGTCAAACACTGCGCACGTACCGCGCACAGTCTTCAGTCAGTGGAGTAAACCAGACTAATCCATCAACTCACAAGATTAACCTTTTTTATTATTATTCCAGACGCGCGAAATTACTTGCTGTCTTTTTTTGTTAAAAGAAAAAGAAAAAAAATCATCCTCTTTTTTCCTTTCTCTTGTCACATGGCTTTGGAGAATTCAATAACAAAAAATGGCGACAATCACGTTGCTCCGTGTGCTCTTGCTGCGTCATTAAAAATATTCATGTAAACACGCAGGATTAAGCGGCGGATTGGCAGCTAAATGAGTGGAACAAGTGCCCCGCACTCCACGCAAACTGCACGTGAGTGACAATGATCGATTAAGTGCGTGTTATTCGAGTTTCCGATCAGCATGCTGTTTGTTTTTGCCCAGAAAAAGGGGTGTGCGTGCAATGCTGGGCGTTAACGATTGGCTGCACAGTGCTCTTCGCGGACTATGCACTTGTATTTGTGCTGCTGGTTTTCAAAGTAAGTGTGCATGTTGTTTTTGGTGGGGGCGCAAATAAAGGTGGGGTTTTTGTTTAGATGAAGGCAACTTTTGTTTATTTTGTAGGAGGCAGCAACAAGCATGAGTGTGCGCGTGCCTATCTGTGCGTTCGTTGTTGTGTTCGTTGTTGTGTTCAGGAACGTCAACTTCGTGAATCTGCCTTTTACTTTCACAGGTCATTTTAAAGCTTTACTGTACATTGAAGGTTTGTGTAATATGGACGTAACTATTCTTTTTTTGTCCGACAGACACGGATGACAGTGAACGTCGCACTCGGCCCTGACTGCGTGTGTGTGTGTGTCCGTCTACGTTGTTCTCGTACGCTGCTCAGCTGTTGCACATGTTGCTTTGCTTGGGTTAACGTACATGTTTTTTCGAACAGTGCGCTGAGCAGCGGAGCTAATGGAGTTGTTTACAAAGAAGTGCGGAGGACGAGGAGGAGGCGCAGGAGGAGGAGGAGCCGCGACGCCGACCAGCGACGCGACCTGACTGCTCGAGAGGCTTCTCGCGCTGAAGGGGGCGGAGCGTGCCAGGATCATAACAAGTCTGACGTCACTGTGGTTTGTATGAATAATAGACAGGTTTGTATGAATAATACACAGTAGTTTACTTATACAACAATTTTTAGCTTGATGTTCAACAAATAAATGAAAACAGCAGGAAGAATCATCGGTTTACAGCAAACAAGATATTTCAAATTTACTCAGTCAGTAAGTTAAATATAAATATAATGTATAGACATCATTCAATTTTTATTTTAACTCAGGTAGAATGTACAGTGGTTAACACATTTATTTAGACCACCTGTCATAGGAAACAAATATATTGTAGTCTTTCAAAAACTTGTTTAAAACTAAAAAAAATGTATTTGACAAATAACAAACGGAATTCAACTTTTTATGTCTGAATTTGAGCTTCTTCTCTGAGAAGTTAATCAAACATAACATTCAACCACACAGGAATGCAAGTAAATAGAAATAATAATGTGCTTTACTATTTTTCCTGTGTTTTCTTTTGTAAAACAGTAATTTTGTAAAGTCATAGACAACAATAATAATTAGATTTTAGCATTAAAAATATAATTTTGGGTTAAGGAGCTTCTACATACTGGTGTATGAACCACGACAGAAACATAAGAAATTATTTTGATAATTACCAAATGTTGTTAATTTAGGGCAGCTGTGGCATAAACCTTACATGGGGTGTACTATTTATTCTCTATTTATCCCCTGCATTAATGTTTTTTGATTCTGTAAATATGTTTGCTTAATTAAAAAATAATTAGAAAATGCATATATGCAGTAGTTAAATAATGAAATGCACATTATTTACTCTCTACCATTTAGACACAGGAATTAATAACTTCACTATTTGAATAGTCAGTCAAACAACCAATTATTTTATAATTTTAGACATTTTACAAGCTATATTTACTGATATCTGCTTTGCATTGTATTATAAGAACATTGTCCTAATTGTTTTTTTGTTTTTTTTTACAGCACTGGAGTTTGTCAAACCTCGTCAAATTGATTTTCATTTGTGTTTTTTTAAACGTAAGACAAGCAGTTACTGTTTTTTACAACGTTCATGTGACTGGGTGAATAGAAAGTCTGTGCAACATCCGAAAATACCCTTATATACACAAGCACAACTGAGCTTTTATTTTGCATGATGGATCAATAAATGGAAGATACATTAACTGCTAAAATCACTTGTAGGACTGTTATTCCGGACTGCTGATCCACTTTCAATAAATTTTAATTTGTTATTTTTCTGGACACAAGCAGTAGAATACGATATAAAGGAAACCAAGGACAAGTGGGATTCCTTGAGTCCTACACAGCTTTGTTTTCTTTGACCCATATGTCTATAGATCATGGATATTACTGGTTGATGATGAGTGGACTGAAGGTACGCACTGCTAGATTTGACAGGCTGCCCTGGTTCAGTTATCACAGTGCTGATGCTGTCCCCATCGAAGGTACAGTACTGTGATAACTGAAGGATGGCTGCCAACTTGACACCAGACCGGATCAAGGCACCAAACAACAGATGAGATGCTCCACAAAGTGTATGTGTTTAAGTGAGTAAAACATTCAACTCTTAATTTGTATTTTAATGTTGACGATGTAATCTTTAAATAACAAAGGAAATAAAATTATTTCTGTTAAATTTGGCCGTGTACATTCATTTATTAACCTCTGCTTTAAAAAGAAAAAGGTGGATCTTAACTTGGCATTACTCCATAAATCACACAAAAAAAGCAATGCTTTGTTATTATTAATAATAATAATAATAATAATAATGATAATAATAGGAACAAGAGCCTTTCTGCATGGAGTTTGCATGTTCTCCCCGTGTATGCGTGGGTTTTCTCTGGGTTCTCCGGCTTCCTCCCACAGTCCAAAAACATGCACTATGGGGATTGGGTAAATTGGTCACTCTAAATTGACCATAGGTGTGAATGTGAGAGTGAATGGTTTTTTGTCTCTATGTGTGAAGATCAGGTTTGAAGGTTTGTAGCATTAAATCCTAATCAATCCAATCAATCCAATCCTACTTTATTTTTAAAGCACTTTAAAAAACAACAGCTGAAACAAATTGTTTTTACATCAGAGATAAATAAAACTAATAAAATATAAAAATGTGTGACCTAATAGACCTAAGAACAAACAATAAAAACTAAAAATACTGTAGAAAGTATAAATACAAAGGTTGCTGGTTGAAATCCCGGGAAGTCCCCCCCGAGCAAGGCACCCCATCGCAGATAAGTGCTGCCCACTGCTCCTGCACTCGGCTTGTGTGTAATAAGGATGGGTTAAATGCAGAGTTCAAAATCACAATCACTATTTTGTGTGTGCGTAAAAATGACTTAATTCTAAGTGGTTGTCCTCATTAATGTCAGCAGAGGGAGCTAATGCTCCACCATTGATGCCCTCCATAGATCACATGGATTTCAGCAACCTTTGTTAATGTGCACTCTTGTTTCTGCAAGTTAACTCTTTCTTTTTAAAAAAAATCCACATTTGTCATGATTCATGTTATTTACAACCCAAACTTATAAGCTAAATCCAGTTTTGGTGACACACACAAACAAAGTATTTACATTGCTCCTTAAGAGTGTGGATAATTTTTCCCTCAATACAAACTGAATAAATGATATAAATGAGATTCACAACGTAGGCAGCTATCCTCTCCGTTCCTATGGACATTACTGTTTTTAGGGACTGTTGGGTATTTTCACATTTTAATATTACCAAGATATTTCACCTATAACAAAAACATGCCTTACTTGTGATCTGGGATTTCCAAACACTGAAATGAATCACATTTTTCTGAACACACCTATATGATGAAGCTTGGGTTATGACAGCTGTCCTGTATGGAAATCCCCCAAAGTGTCATGATACTTGTTTTGTTTTTTCTCTCACTCTAACTAAGCTTCATCCCCACTGCCTTGAATCACATGTGTTTTTTCTGACTCATCATTTTAATATCCAGGCACTTCACTTAAAGTGAGTTTTATCACTTCTTTTATGACTTCTAAATTAAAATCAGACTGACTCAGATTCATTATATTCTGCGCATTCTCTGCTGTTTTTGCATACATTCAAAGCTCTGAGGGCGGTGATGATGATCATGGGGACTTTCTGCCATTGTTAGCTAATAAATGATCACTGGGATGTGACATGGGAAACCCCCGCCCCCCGCCATTTCATTGTTACACAGAAATCCCATCCTTGTTCCTCCATTTTTATGGGATGACAGATCAAGTGGGATACAGTTTATAACAGCAACTCACTCCAGGTTTAACTATGTTTTCACTTCCTGTGTCCACCGGTAAATGGAATTATTTAAGGGGATTATTTCCTTACATGTGTGTTGTAGGATTGTATTAACTTTGACAGCCAGTTATTATAAAAATGTTATTCATAAAACTTAACATACAGCACTATCTATACAAACATTCCCCTTGTCTGATCGTTTGTCTGTAGTCAGCAGGGGAACCCCACTGTTTTTTCATATGACATGGTTGACCTGCTGATTCCTGCCTTTAAGGAAAGAATTGTCTTTTCTTTTTTTTTTTAATGCATCTGTCTAAGATTCCTGACTTCCTCTTCTTAAAAGGAAAACAAAGCAGCATTCATGAAACTGATATGCTATGATGTAAACAGGAGTGGAGTGGAGGAGTGGTCATACATTTCAATAAACGAACCACATAGAGAACAGTTATGCAAATTTGCCAGATATGTGCGGCCTTGCATCTGTGGTTATAAACGGACAATAACAACACGTTGTCATGTTTTTGAAGCACAAGCACATGTTTTACATTTCATACAAGCAAAGACCTTGAAGCAAGCACAATATTTATTAGTTTATTATTTCCTTCATCAACTGATTTGTGTAGACAGACAGACGACTTTATTAATCCCTTTGGGAGGTTCCCTCTGGGAAATTAACAGCTCCAACATCCACACACAGCACTGTTAAAATTAGAGTCACACTTTACAGGAGACTGGAAAGAGAAACACCCCAGGTACCAAACACCATAAAATATAGAATAAAATATAGAATAGAATAAAATAAGATAAAAATAAAAATATAAAAATAAAAATGAAAGTGACCTATGCTATATATATATATGTATGTATACACACATACATATATATATATATATATATATATATACATACATATACATATAAATATGCATATACATACATACATACACACATACACACATATATACATATTATATAGACACATACATACATATACATATACACACACATAGGTACACACACACCTACAGTTACCCCGTATTGCCCAGGGTTTTATTGCACATGTCTTTATGGTTTTATTGCACATGTTATTATGAGTTTTGTTGTGGTTATTGTTGTGGTTATTGCACATTTCAGTGAGTTGTGATTATGGACAGTTGTTTGTTTTAGTTCGTACTTTTAGTTTTGTACAGTTTGATGGCCCGGGGGACAAACGAGTCCCCCAGCCTGTTGGTCATGTACTTTGGGAGGAGCAGCCTGTTGCTGAGGCTTCTGTGGCTCCTCTGGCTGCTGATGACAGTGTGTATAGAAATTATAAATATACTAAACAATTTTTTTTTTTCAAATAAAGAAGCTTGCATTTAAAAAAAAAAAAAAAAAAAAAAACTTAATTTAATGTAACAAATGTAATTAAGTCACAGCAGTTAACATTTTCAAGATAGATCGATAGATGTGTTCTGCACCCCTGAGTGTAACAAGAGGTTAATAGCGTCATCTTGACTGACAGGCCCAGTAGCCAATCAGCGTCCGTGTTCTATTGACCGTCTCTGCGTGGCTTTCGGGAAGGGGGCTGCTACTTGTCAGGAAGCGTTAGCAAGAACCGAGAACCACTACGTCTCCCCACATCCGAAACATCAAGGTTTTCCTTGGACTTAACGTCGATTCTTTTTTCTCTGGATACTGAATATTCGTCCTGGCAAGCGTTGGAATTAAACTGTCGCTAAGCGAAAGTCAAAGTTGCCCCAGGGAGGGAGCTTCAACTTGGCCCGAGCGTCCAATGTACTGAACGAAACGGAAGCAACTTGCCAGCTGTCTGGCTAAAGCTCGCTAGGTGAGTAAATAAATCCGCGTCTGTTAGATGCTCCTCCATCGAAGTGAAGGCCAATCGTCGGGTCTACCGAACACAGCCGATTGTTTGTTAAGTTTCTCCGTTGTTGTCATTTCGGTAAACATCCGATCTCGGGTGGCTTTAGCTTTCAAAAAAAACAAAAAAGAAAGGAAAAGGACCGGGCTTAGCTAATGCGAGCACACGCAGATCGATGGTCTTGTCTGACGTAATAGGGGCGACACAATATACTATTATTTCCAGTCATCCAGTCATAAAAAAATACCCCCACAATTTTGATCAGTGTGAATGTCTATAATTGGGAAAATCACGTTTAGTAGAAATCAATGTGTAGCTCGTCAACATACAGTTCTAGTGATTGTTTTTGAAGCGCCACAAAGAGGAGCCATATTATTTTACAATGAACCCATTCTACTTCATATTATTTTTCACTGTAACATTTTCACGGTAAAATATGTACTGATAGTGTCTCAATTCTTTTGAACAACTCTCTGTCAACGTCAGCAATACTGCTTATAACAATAATAACATTAATTCTATCTCTTTCCTGTGTATCTGGAACTAACAAACACAGACACATTTGTATTCAATTTGCTATACAATTACAGTCACGAGCCAAATCAAGGTAGACGGTCCTGTATTAATGACGTTTAAAGCACTTTTTTTTTTTTTACAGTTATCATCATGTCATGTCATAATATTTCAAGAGAAACGCGCCTGACAAAAATATTCAACTCAGTGTTTCAGTGCTGTATTAAAATTTAAAAATGAATTGCAAGTATATTATTTTTATGTTTACTCCTCCCTCCTCCCTGCTCCATTCTGTTTTTGTCTGGGGAATAAAACTGAAAGCTACTGTTATTTTTAATTTTTAGTGTTTGTGGCCAATTCCTTGAGTAATGGAGACGTCAATGATATTTTGCATCATCTGCTGTACAAAGTCAAAGACCATATTCTCGCATTAGTAAAAATCTCATTAATGATCAAATTAGGAATGAGAAAAACATGTTATTTGTTATGTTAATCTCAACTCATCATTTAATTTGCCAGTTTCACCGATAGATATCAACTTTATGGTTTTAAACCAGTTAATCATTACAATCACTGTGCAGTGGTTGGCCTCACAGCAGCAATATTCAAAGGTTTGCATATTCTCCTTGTGTCAGCATGGACTTTCCTCCAGGTACTATGGCTTTCTCCCACAGTCCAAACTCATTAGACATGGGCTGTCCTCTCTAAAATGTCCTTTACGGGGGTGTGAATAGAAGTGACTGGTTCATAGGTGATAAGCTACACCCCCAAATACACACATACACTGCTTTTCAGAGGATATGGTGTTGTGACTCTCTGCTTAGGATAGTTTTGTTCCATTGGTTCGTACATTTTTGTAGCAAGCAGTATAATATAACTAGGAAAAAGAGCAATATGGCATGAAATAAGCTTCAAAGCTGACATGAGATGATAAGAAGAGAAGTTATCAAACATCTGCTATGTCAACAGTCTGTACGAGCTTGTTGACTCTAAACAGGTAGTTACAGTTTTAACATTAACTCTATAATGTATTCACATACATTTTTCTGCAAATGAATAAAATAAAAAATACTTTCCTAAATACTAATATTGACAAACATGAGTGAAAGGGAATATTGAAGATCAGTGTATGCACTCTATTATATTAGTCAACACTAATTTGATAAAGCTCTTTTTTTATTGATACCATATTTTTTAATATGTTGTTGAATAATGATTGGCAGAATGTGACCAAGAGCAGTAGCAGTAACCCAAAGCTAAGCATGGTGACTCAATGGCTTTTCCATTATACAATGGTAGCACTACTGGACTCAACTTGATCTGGTAAGGTTCCAAGCGAGCTGAGCTGATACTGAAATGTGACGTCAACAGACTGCCGCCCACTGATTGGCAGTCTGGAGAGTGTTGTCACTGGAAGAGTCATGAGCGCGGCGATCTGCACACCCACCATTTGTTTTAAAAAACAACAAAAGCTTTACAACGAGCATAGCTCATGGTTGCTGTCCGCTAAAACACACCGTGGTCCGTGGAAGAGGTGCAGATGTTCCTGTGTTTGGTGGCCGATGAGAGGATTATGTTGAGGAGGTACTATGAATTAATGGAAAACGAATTGCCTGATACTCAAACTGAGCCGAGTTGAGTCGAGCTAGAACTGTATAGCAAAAAAGATTTTGTTACATTTTCTACGTGGTCCGTTCCAAAGTTCCTTCAGCTCCACTCGGATCACATACCCTGGTATATACAGTGGAACAGTATTTTGGATTTTCCTCCTCGTACCACCAGTACATGTACCGCAGTTTGAGAGTCATGGATCTAACCTTTCTCTCTTATTCATTATCAGCTGGCTTTGGCTCCCACATAGTATATAGGATCATGGATGGATGGATTTTAGTAACCAGCAAGTACATTATGAAATATTTTGTTAAACGTGGGTAGAAAGAGGAAGAGACATTGACTCAACGATGGAATCACAGACATGTGAAAGGTGGACTCAGCTGAATTTCTTGAGAATTCAGAAATGCATGCTGTTACAGAGTCCTTGGCACAATGACTGCTTTGCTTACTCATAGGTATGGGGTGATTAATGTTCCAGCAATATAATTAAGCGCTCAGGGTGAAACCTGTCAATACATTTACATATTTGTCTACATCTTGGTCACACAAACACACCCAATACACCTGATGTACCTGATAAGCTACTTAATATTAACCAACAGTGCACACAATAATATAATAAACACTCAAATGGGAAATAGCAATATAATTATTCAATGACTCCTCATCTAATACTCAGATATTTGGTCAGCATTTTGTTTTTTTTTGCTCCTAGATAGATAGATGATAGATAGATAGATCGATAGATATTTTATTGATCCCGAAGGAAATTCAAGCATCCAGTAGCAGTAACATACATTGAACATACATTAAACATGCATTAGAGTTAACTTATAACACAGTAACCATACGCTGAAATTGACCTGAGATAAATGTAAATTTAAATGTGTACAGAAAATGACAGAAAATACGACAGTAAATGAATATCTTTTCATTTAATGTGACCTAATTACAGTTGTTACTGTCAGTTATCAGATAAACTGGAGATTCTAACACTGTTCAAAGGTGCGATAATCTTGATCCACAGAATTATAGACTTGTTGCAACAATAGCCTATTGTTAACTAATGTGTCTTTAATAGGTTAATGTTTTTTCGTAATTGATGCGGTTTATGCAAATTGTGAATGAATGATTTTTAATATAACTGCCCCTCTGTTTTGTTTCACAATCTTGTAACCAGTTTCTGAATGCCAACTCTGGGGGTGATGGAGTTGAGCAGGCAACTCTGTGGGAAGATGAGGAGGTCCAGCAAGAGAGCACAACTCTCCTCTTCTCCTTCTTCCACTTGGGGCCTGGAAATCCACTTTTACACACCAGACCTGCATCAGCTTGAGTACTTTAAAGGGTGCTACACTGTTGAGGAGCTCTGCGTGGATGCTGCCAAAAAAAGCTGTGAGTGTCTGCACACTAGCTCCTCTGCCTGTTATTAAGCCAGAGCAACATATTCTGGCCACAGATACTTGAAGTCTAACTGTTAATTTATTCTCCTTACTCTGATCTATTAATATTTTGGAGCATATTTCAACAAAACTAGCAGGAGACACTTGTATCAGATTTAAAGGGCAACCATTCAGCTGTCAAAGTAGGGAATTACGTGTAGGAAATTCCAAAGAAGAATGACAATCACAAATGTTTCCTCATGAGTTTTACAGGAAATGCGCTAAACCATTATTAATCTTAGTGGTTACAAGTTTGCTTGCAATAGTTGGCTGAGTAAAGGTTAAAACAATTACAGGCATTTGAAGACCTCCATTAAATATAGGCATTACATACACAATATGGACAAAAGTTTGTATTTGGCCACACCTGTTAGGTGTTTCAATCAGGCTTTGGACTAGGCCCCAATCTCCAATGAAGGGCAATCTTAACACTTCAGCATACCATACATTTTTAACAATGCTTAGCTTCCCACTTTGTGGTAACAGTTTGAGGAAGGCCCTTTTTCATTTGAATATGACTTTAACAACATGGTTTGACGAGATTGGTGAGGAAGGACCTGACTGGCATCTTTGGAATGAACTGGAACAGAGATTATAAGCCACCCCTTCTCGTCGTCCAACATCGGTGTCTGAATTTATAAATGCTCTATAGAATGAATGGGCACAGATTCCCATAGAAACACTTCAAAATCTTGAGGAAATTCTTCCAAGAAGTGTGGAAGCTGCAAAAGGGGATCACTTACCCATTAAAGTCCTGTATATGTAGTTAAATATGTCATTATACTCCCTTTTGGTGTAATTATCAGGTGTCCCAATACTTTTGTCCATATAGTATTAGTATATCAAACAGATGCTTGAACTAGTTAGTTTGCCTTTGCTCTTCTCTTTGAACAGATCTTGGTTGATCACCTTTTCTCTTTTCTATTCCCTTTCTCAGTAATCTCCCCCTTGTGCCATAATCTATTTTCCCTGTACAACGAGACGACCCACACATGGTACCCCCCCAACTATGAGTTCAAGATCACAGATTTGACCAGTATCAAGTTGCACTATCGCATGAGGTAAGAATGCCGTCACAGCAGAGCCTGACAACAATGGAGTTGCCAGTTTGAAACTGGAATATAACTACTAAAGTAGTTGTCAAATCAGTATATTTGACCTCTTTCTGTTGAGAGCTCACAAACCAGCAGCAGCCACATTTGATTAATGACAGCTGAAATGATTGAGTAGTGGTAAAACCAGGTATAGCAATGCAAAGAACTGGCTAAAAGTGTTAAGCTTCAGCTGAATGCTTTGGTTTACTTATGAGTATTTGCAGTAGAGCTTTGTGAATATGTGTGTCTCTCCAGTAAATAACTTTGCTCAAATAATAATGTTATTTTGGTTGAATTAAAATAATTAATTATTTTAAATTTACGCATTCCAAGGTGCAGTGACAGTGCAGTGTTAAAATAGTCGAAACAGCTTCCGTCTGTTTAGACACAAAGGTTGACACTGATTCACCGGCTTTTATAAGCATTTTATCTGACTCACTTTGAGCTCGACCAGTGTCACCATGGCATCATCACTAATGTCTTATCAGCCTCCTAACTGAGAAGAATTGAGGCTTGTGGTGAAATTTGTTTTGTGCAGATGCTCCCTAATTCGTTTTACATTTTGCACACTTTTACTCAAAACATGTGCATTGTTGAGCCCTGCTGTATAGAATATTGATTTTAGGAAAGACTGTCCTTGCCTGAAACATTGATTTTGAGACTAAATCCTGGAACCTGGGCAATGAATAAGACCCAAAGAAGTCAAACTCTCTTTATGGTACCTACTCTATATGTTAGGTGCTATTTCATGCAAAGACAGGAAAAACGCACTTTACTGTGGTGTCAGATGCACTTCCTTTATTTCTGCTCTCTGCTTTGACTATAGCTAATGGAGAGAGAAGTAAGTGTACAAAGAGTAACTTTGTTGAAATGTTGTGTGTGTATTTTCTAGCTGCTGCTTGCTTTGCATCTGTAGCACATTCTTTCATACAAAGCTAAATGTGGTCAAGTCTTGAGATATATATATATATAAATACATTCTTTTGCATAAACAAATGCAAAGAAGGATTAACATGACAGCAGGATAGATTTCCAACAGGACTCAAAATCTGTCACATAACTACTAGGTCTATACATTTGTCATTTAGCTGAAGGCTGTTATCAGTATGCTAACACTCTGAACTAAACAGTGCCATACCAAGTTGGATTCATAATTTGGTGGTTGGCTGACTAATACACTTACTAGTGTTACCACACCTAGAGAAAAAGCTACAGAAAGATTGCCCCTTTACTGGGGCGAGGTAGGTTTATTCAAGGCAATTCAAAGTGCCTTACAAAGGCAGAAAATACATAACAAAGATGTTAGCATTTAAACTTTACATTAAAACATTGTAATTATATGGTCAAAGGCCAGAATTCAGTTAATATAGGCTCAATGCCATCCTTGTTATTCTAATGATGCTTCTTTTCACTTCACTTGTTTTCTTTGCAGTATTGTTTTTAAAATATTCTTGTTACATATTTTAAACCCCAGTGTGTAGCTTCTATTACCAAAACACTGCAGCCTCTCTGCCCCTTGGCCTCTCTCACGTCTTCACACACACACACACACAAAAATAGCTCCCAACTTCTGCCAGTGCTTCGGCAGAGTTATGAGTTGTCTTTCTGTGTTTTAACATAGCATTACTCATCCAGACTTGATCCAAGAAACGTGGAGCTGCATGGTGTAGTGAGCAGCAGCAGCAGCAGCTGTGTTGTGTTTGGCATATGCTGTTAGTTGGGAGTTTTTGTGGGTGTTTCTTATTGTTTTCAGCTAAAGTGCTGCTGTATAACGCTATCTTGTGTGTCTCGTTTCAGATTTTATTTCAGAAACTGGCATGGCACTACTGAAGAAGAGTCTCCAGTGTGGAGACACTGCATCAGTAAACTCAAAGGGGGACTTAGTCCACAGAAAACGCCAGAGGGAACACCCCTACTGGATGCTGCATCTCTTGACTACCTTTTTGCACAGGTGTGTCCTTGCATCATCCATCTATCCATTTGTTTAGATTATTGTGGCAGAAAGAGTCCTCGCTTACTTACATTGTTTTCTATATATAAGAATACAATATATTTTGGCACCACGTAAAATCATTTGATACTGTCAAAAACATTTTGAACACTTGTGTATCTTTACACATTCACTTGAAACCTTGAAGATCGACTTAACAGTTGAGTTTCAAAACATCAACAACTGAGAGGAAATAATATCAGGAAGTGCATTAAAGATCAGCAATAGGTTGGGTACCAATCAGACAATAGCTGAGCTCAAATCACTGAATATCCTGCAAGTTTATTTGTTAATTTAAACTTGGCAGCCTTTTGTTTATAGAGAGTTATTGGTTATGTGTATTTAAAATGTCCAAATGTTTGCTTTCTCCAATCTAAATATTATTGTTCAGGGCCAGCATGACTTTCAGAAGGGGTTGGTTTCACTGAGGACAGCCCAGACAGAGGCAGAGCAACACGAGATAGAAAATGAGTGTCTGGGCATGGCTGTGCTTGCCATCAGTCACTATGCAATGACCATGCCTGTGCCAGCTGTTCCCCATGAAGTCAGGTAATATAACTGCATACACAAGCAAATCGATGCATGTTTAATTGTCACATATTGTCATTCTGTAAAAATATTCTATTATCTAGCTGCATCTAACATACACTTCCTTATTTTTTGTTGATAAATCTGAACTGTACGTACATAGTATGTATTTATTTTAAAACATCATACTTCTTTGTTAAATAATTAAAGAAATATTGAATATAGTACAACTGTGGAAATCAAAGAAAACAATAATAGATTATTTTCCACAATCACATCAGTCATTAATAAATTTTTTGATTTCATTCACACCAGCTACAAACGTTTTATCCCGGAGTCACTGAACCGCAGCATTAAGCAGCGCAACATACTGACACGGATCCGCATCAACAATGTCTTCAAGAAATTCCTCAGTGAATTCAACGGCCGCACAGTCAAGGATAGCAACATCACTCCGTATGACCTGAAGATCAAGTACTTGGCCACACTGGAAGGCCTGACCAGTGGCCTGGGCAGCGAGCTGTTTGAGCCCATCTATCTCGTTGTCACACAGGAAGGAGAGCTTGCCAATGGAGGTTACCACGGTAAGATTTCAGGAAGTCGATTAGTCAGGGGTCTTGATTTAATGTTCTCAAGCACAGTGGCAGGTATGTCATATACAACAGCTTAATATGGGTTTTCATGTAAGATTAGATTTGTTAGTTACAAGAGGTTATAGATGAGGGAACTGGATAATCCCTCTGTAGAAACTGTAGTTGTGGCAAACCATGACAGAGAGACAGGTGAGACCGAGAGAAGTGGTCATTTGACATTTGATTTCTATCACAAACTTCTGATAATTTTTTTGGTTTATAATATAGCTGTATTGCCGCGTATGTGATAATTGTATTTGTTTGTTATGTTTATGTGTATATTGTCAGGGAACCACCCACAATTGTAAGTTTGCACTTTGTTGTCCCTACATTACATTACATGTCATTTGGCAGACGCTTTTATGCAAAGCGACGTACAATAAGTGCATTTCAAATACACAAATATACCAAAAACATTGTGAGACTTTGTGCAGATGAAGGAAACCAAAAGTGAAAGAATACAGATGTTTGTGTGACACATAAATCCACTAAAAGACCAAACCCTAGTGATTCAAACCTGTTTTCTATAGCTGCATAATGGGATGTTTTCATTTCACTTCAGTCGTTAAATAAAAAGTACAAGGGCTAAAACAATATTTCAAAACCAAACAACTACTGTGTTACTATTAAACAATTTAAATAGTTTGGCTCTCCTTGTAACTGCTCTGATGTAATGTTGAATTGCTTTTTTAGGGTACTATAACCAGAACCAGGGGCAGATTCAGAATAAGAACATGGAGGTATTGGTCACTGGTACCACTGGCATTTCCTGGAGGGAAAAATCTGCTGCAGTAAGTGAAATTGTGTATGAATTTTATGTTTTTGGAAGACAACCATAGAGAGTATTTGCAAATAAGCATGGTCCATTTTCTTGTTTAACATGTTAATATCTGCTCTGTTAATCTTTTAAAATAGGTCAAATGGGTGGTGTTCTGTGACTTCCATGAGATCATACACACCGCCATCAAAGAGGCAGTGGTCACCATCTATAGACAGGACAAGAGGATGGTGAGACAGACATGAAAGACATGAAAACAAATCAGAACGCACTCTATTTGGTCTGAAAATGTTGCCATTTAATTTGAAATGTATTTATTGTGACACCATTGTGATTTATTTCTGTATAGTCATAATGTGATTATCCCTTTTCATCATTAACTTTAGCAACCTGGATCACAGCCTCTACTTTTTGATGTTAATGTGATCATTGGGGAAGCTGTTTTGTTTTTTTGTTTTTTTCTTTTTGTTTAGAAAGGCACATTTCCATTAAAAAACATGACAGCTTCCACAATTTCTTATGATCTCTTGTAGGATATTTGTCCTTTGTTCGTGCCCCTCCCCCTCTTTTGAGATAGGGAGGATGGATGGAGAAGGCTGTAGCGATGTTGTTAATAATGCACTTCTAGGATTTTTACTTGTATACATATAGCCAAACAATACAGAGCAGGGGAGCACACCACTTCTGACAATCGAACCATCACCTGGAAAAGAGGGTGGATTTACACAAATCTAATAAATATAAAAGTCAAATAATATCAGATCTCATCACTTTTACATACTCTGTCCATTTGGTCCAATAGAATAGAATTTTTCTTCTTAGAGAAAATGATATCTTCTCCATAATGTAAATCTCATATATTACGTCAATCCATTTGTCGATCATGGGCGGTTTTGCTTGTAACCATTTTCTTGTGATGGATTTCTTTCTGGTTGCCAACAATATAGCCAGTAGTTTTTTGTCTGTAATATTCCAGGTTTCAAACTGTATATCGCCCAAATAAATAGTTTCACATTTAAATGGGATATTGACACCATTTGTAATATGTTTGTGGATCTCTTCCCAGTAAGTCTTTATCACCTGGCTGTCCCATGGGAGTGGTTTGCTCGATTAGACCCACAAAATCTCCAACAAGAATGCTGTTTTTATTTTTAACATAATTGAAGCCAGGGTTCATGATTAATTGTGATGTCATGCATCATCTGAAAGTAGATGTTAGTGTTGTAAAACATCACTGCTCTTTGAAATAGGCCTCTGGAGGTTTGTGGCTTTCTGTTTAGCCGCCACACATTTTGTTTTCCCTTTGTCTTTTGATTTATTTTTTCCCCCATCTTCTCTTTCAGGAGATGCAAATGAATTCTCGGACCGAAGCACTTTCCTTTCTCGCCCTCGTGGACGGTTACTTCAGGCTGACAGTCGATGCGCACCACTACCTTTGCAAGGAGGTGGCCCCGGCTTCAGTGGTGCACAACACCAGCAATGGCTGCCATGGTCCCATATGGTTTGTACTGGCAGGTTCATTGGCACTATATCCAAAAACACAGGCATTATCTTAAAGAAACCATTTTTTACTGACTAATTTATAGTTGATCTTAGCCTTTCTTGACATCCCTTGCACCGGCATCCTAGGTTATTTTTCATCCTCATTTAGCGTTAACCTACAGTTTTTAATCATGACTTTCTTAGTATTTGTCAGTAATATTTACATATAAACAATAATTATTAATCCTAGAGGGAATGTGGGGTACAGTGAAAAACATTGAAACATTGATTATTTAAGAGACTATTTTAAAACCTTAAACCTACTTTTATAAAAGCCCATTTCCACCCCCTGATCAACATGTTATTCACTCTACAGTACGGAATATGCCATCCACAAGCTGCGTCAAGAGGGCAATGAGGAGGGAACATACATCCTGCGCTGGAGCTGCACTGACTACCAGTACATCATCATCACTGTAGTGTGCACTGAGGTATTAGTATGTTCAAAACAGATACAAATATTACCATTAAACAATTGCCAAAAGCTGACTGACTGCAACCGGATTGAAATATATCATTTTCTTCAGGAAAAGTCAAAGTTGATACCTCTATTGTAAGTGTTTGTGTAGCAAAAACTGCAAGACATAGAAACTTGAAACCATTGGTGGTGCTGTGATAAGCTTATATCGCAATCACAATGTGACTTTGTATCACATTTCTTTTAAACTTTCATGCCTCTCTCTAATCTTTCTGAGGCTCCGTAAATTTAATATTTTCCCTATTACACTTAAACTAAAACTTCTATTAGTGTCCTCACCTTCTCCTTTTCCCAACCAGCTTGACCTGAAGGAATCTCGTCCTGTGCGCCAATATAAGAACTTCCAGATTGAGGTGGCATCCGAGGGGTACCGTCTGTATGGCACTGACACAGTACGGCCCTCTCTTAGGGAGCTGCTCGAGCATCTAGAGGGCCAGAGTCTTCGAACTGACCACCTGCAGTTCCATCTGCTGCGCTGCTGCCCCCCACAGCCCAGAGGTAAGCATAATGCAGCCAAAGTGAAAGACATGGTGATCTAAACAAAGGCAGCTGCAGTTGTGAGAAAGACACACAATGTATAAGTTACCTAAACATGACCTTTCGAGTTATACCCAGGGTACCTGTGCAAGTTTAAAATTGTCTACGTTTACATTGCCTTTTCCCAAATATAAAATCTACTGAATCATGCAAATATCCTTTACTCCAAATACTGAATCTATTTTGAATTGAAAAGAATTTCGAATTGAACATTTTTTTGAAATCGAAAATCGTTTTTTTTTTTTAATCGAATCGTAACCCAAGGGCTTGGAATTGGATCAAATTGTGACTTTCTGAAAGATTCACACCTGAGATGGATGTAAATGGCAGGTATGAACAAGGCCTGTGTTTATCTCTAGATCACTGAGAGAGCAGTGGTGGTAGCCAGGAAGAACTTGTGTCTGTGTGTCTGTGTGAAATGGTGTCAGGGAGGAAGAGAGTTGTAAATTATGGTTTCCGGAGCCAAAGAAACTCTTGTGTTTACTTCACTTAGGAGCGAAAATGTGGGGGAAAGGTGGAGTCATGTATGCATGTGTGCGATGGGCTGTTTATGTTTTGTTTACATGATTTTCTGGTTTTTGCTATTCACAATCATTTTGTGAAGACTGCTAGTTTTCTGTGAGTCATTAAGGAAGAGACGAGTGCTGTATTATTGTCAGTTTTAAAATACAAGAATAAGATAGAGACTGTTTGGTTTTACTTGTTGATGTGGGTCTATGACATATGATTTTTATGTTATAAGTTATGTGCATCACAAAAAAATGGATAAAAGGACTATGGGGTTTGAGAGTGAGTTGGTGTACATGTGTTTCTAGAATTTGGCTTTTCTTAAAATAAGCAAGGAAAGTGAAACATGTTATATTTAGTGCTCGGTGTGGGTCCATGCTGTGTTTGGCTTTTGCATTAAAACATGGATTTCAGGTAGAAAGAACTGAGTATTCAAAACACAGTGAATGTGGGTTAAAGCTGAGGGAGCGCAGATGCCTTTTACTCCTTTTGTAAACCACAGAGTGTTGTCACAACATTAGACACCCACAGACACATGCACAGACCCACGCACACACATAGTACAGCAACAGACATATTTTAACTTTGTCCTCCCACACATTGCTTCGTATATCAACAAAAAAAATACACACATAGTAACACAACCTGAATAGCTGTTCACATCAATGCCACATTGACGTAATTTTTGAGTGCTTGTTTTACCACATATAAACACAGGTTCACTTTCATGCTCTAAACCCGAGTTTATATGAGCATCTTATATCTCTAGCAATCTAAGGTGCTATGAAAAGCATTTCAACCCAGGTTAAGTGCAGTGAACATCATTTATTGATGTGTTTATTAAAATCAATACAACCTTTTACAGTTACAGTTAGACAACAATACAAGCACATGACACAATATCACTTAAAATAATCTGAAAATATACAATTTTGAGCATGCATTGCTTCATGTGAAGTCCACTGCATGGCCCTTTTATAAAAGTGTGTTTTTTGTGTTTGTGTTGCAGAGGTGTCCAACCTGCTGGTGGTCACTAAAGAGAGAGCATTGTCCCCACAGACGTCCATGCAGGACAGTCATCTCAGTTTCCATCGCATTCTCAAAGAGGAGATTCAACAGGTAACAGGTCATATTGCGGTGGCAATACAGCTACTAGGAAAAGTGTACGCAGGCATGCATATTCAATGTCAGTCATCACTGGGTGCTTCACGACATCAACAAAACAGCAAGTAGTAAAAGATTTCCACACAGGAAAGGAATGATGCAGTTCTTGTAATAATATTACAGGTAATCTATTGCTGTCAGTAAACGGTCATAATGTGTGTGTACGTGTCTGTCATTTTCATCACCATGGTTACTAAATTAACACAATCTCCACTTTAGTTTCATGGGGTTTACATCGTGTATACAGTGATGCTGTCTTTAAGAGCTTTACTGCAACTCTGCAAATCTTCTGCTCTCACTGTGTGTGGGGTCTCTGTCTGACTTGGTCTGCCTGAAGTTACCCTAACCATATATTCCTGATTGTTGTCTTGCTGAATGATGAAATATCATCTAGCTCTGAATCTGAGCTTCCACAGTGCTTGTACTTTTAGTGAGCATAGAGATCAACCACAAATGTCTTTGTGAGTTCCATTTGCACTCGGGTAGGCGATGGCATACAGTGAAGCAATAATTCTAGTTAAGAATGCATTCAACTGTTAATAATGGCAAACACTTTCAATATCTCTCTAATGGATTCTTGCTTGTTTGAGCCTCAATAGTATCTCCTCTTAACAGACAGACAACCTCCACCTAAGTCTAAATTCCAACTTGACCACAGAATTCCTGCTATTACCATAGCCATAAAGTTAATTCTCGATGTGGATATTTCATGTAATTCATGTAGTTTCATATTTTTATCTGTTCTCTGTTAACCAGGAGGAGCACCTCGGTCGGGGCACAAGAACCAACATCTACTCGGGCACACTCCGGGTGAAGAGCGAGGAGGATGAGGACGCAGGTTACTCATCTTTTCAGGAGGTCAAAGTTGTCCTGAAGGTGCTGGGATCTGGACACAGGGACATCTCCATGGTGAGATACCAGGCACATACTTATGAGGACTTTTTTGAGGACAATTTTTTACCCATCTTAAAATGCAACATTTATAAACATGTACACTGTATTAAGACATATTTGTCTTACTGTTGACAGGCCTTCTTTGAAACAGCCAGCATGATGCGACAAGTTTCCCAGAAACACATTGTTCTGCTGTACGGAGTGTGTGTCCGCCACCAGGAGAGTAAGTGCATGTCAAGATAAGTGTGGACACATGAGCGTCACTTATTGTGATGCCGTGTCTCTCATTTTTTTTTCTGTGTCTTTATATTTTAAGATATCATGGTGGAGGAGTTTGTCCAACTAGGACCCTTGGATGTGTTTATAAGGAGAGAGCAGGCTCAACTCGGCACACCATGGAAGTTCCAGGTTGCCAAGCAGCTGGCTTCAGCTCTCAGCTACTTGGTAAGAGACAACATGCACAAACATTATTGGAATGTGATCAAGGAAATCCTGTTCATTGTGTTTGACAATACTGGCACAATGCAAGGTTAGTTTTGTTTTATGTTGGGTATAATATTAGGTTATTTTACGTTTGTGTGTTTGCAGGAGGATAAAAAGCTTGTTCATGGCTTCGTTTGTGCTAAGAACATCCTGCTGGCCAGAGACGGACTGGACCCTGAGGAAGGAGGGCCTTTCATCAAGCTCAGCGACCCAGGAATACCCATCACAGTGCTTACCAGAGAGGGTGAGGACAAAGTGCAGACAGCGACACATTCTTTCTCACTCTTACTTAAAGTGAAACCTAAATGTTGCGAAACAGCCACCAGACATTTACCAGTAAATTCCGCTTTCTTTTCCAATCAGCTGTACATTGGACCATTATATTATTTTTATTATATTTAGACAAAGACATCTTTGCTGTTAAATAATAAGTTACCCTAAAAAGCCAGTGACAGTGCCTTATTTTTTTTATCTTGTTTTTTTTTTTGTCTTTGTCTCCTGAAAGTCATCCTCTGAACTTTTCCCGATCAAGCAGATTGTCACTAATATGAAATTTGTCACAAAATCAATAACATCGCAGTGAGCACATTTCCCCTTTCAGAGTGACAATACAGCAAGGACATTTCTCCGATTGCACAGTTCCCCTCAAATGGCTGCCTCATGTTTCTGTTTATCTATCAGAGCCAGAAATGGTGTGCTACCGCACAATGTGGCTGTTAGCTGATGGATTTGCAAACCACAGTTTGGACTGGAAATGTTTCTGTGCAAATGTCCATTGTTGTACACTCTTGGGGATACTCCTCCTCTCTCGCTCTTGGTTCCCAGAACTCTCAAACATCACTTCCGCCGTCTCCAACACTTTGCCAATCAACCAGTCTTCCAGTTACACATCAATGTCCTTATACATGGATTTGATTGAACACATAATGGGTAAAGTGCTCAGAAATCCACTGGGAGTGGGAGCACTCCTCTTTTCTTCCCAGCATCCTCTGATGACTCAAATCATCAAATCTATTCAATACAGTTTACTTTCTTTTGTCGTGTTTCCAGTTCAATTTTGCACAGTATGGGGAGAAAAGTACCTTTACCTGCTAGGTGGAGTGTGTTGTTCACTCTCTGTTGACAGACAACACAACATAGGACATCCTGCAGCTCTTGTTTTAACTGCTCGTTTGTCACCGTTTGTCTCAACAAGATCTCAAGCTTTGTATGAGAAGAGACTGCGGGCATTGAAGAAACACCGGTCGCAAGGGAGTTAAGTCTGTCTGCCAGTCAGCTGACTGTCATTGGTGGAGCTCCATCCAAACCGTACTGTACCATTTTCCCCTATTACCCCAAGGGAAGGGTGCCAAAAGAGGAAAGGTTAAGGCCGGTTATTTTGGTACTATTGCTAATGGAAAGCAAAAGAAAACACTACTTTGTGGAAACCCAGCTTTTTTTGGTCCACTTTAGTAGTCCCCTGCTTATTCTCAATTATCTCCTTTCTGCTCCAGTTTCTGTGCACGTTCAGCCCCTTCACTGTTTCTCCTCCTCTTCACTCCTCATCATCTTTCCCCGCCATCGGTCGAGCTGTTTTCCAGTCATGGCTGCCTGCACTTGTTAACATACACATCTTATCATCTGATGCTATGAATTTGTAGACGTTGGCCTTTGTTTCAGTCTGTGACGTACAATACGACCTTGTACATGCAGTGGATGTTGTCAGTGAACCTGTTAATCCTGACAGCTCTCTGCTTTACTGTTGAGAGTGATTAGGCTGAATACATGCACTTACATACTATTACCTTGAGTGTGTTTATATACAATATGTTTTTAGAATGTTAGCATGTAGTAAAATAGATGATATGGAACATATTGGTCCTTTAAAAGTATAAAACAAACAATTGTGACTTTCAGTTCTGCAATTTTAGGGCTTTCTTGCTCATTGCGTGCAACAGAAAAAGGCACAGCCACAACAGAAAAAACAGCGACCGGTTTTAATGTTGTCTGACTATGCAAATCAGGGACTATTAAGTTACCACATCATTCAAAAGCACATCATTGATTGTTCAGTGTGAATTCTTTCAGAATAGATATTCACAGATATTTACTGACGAGCCACAACGGTAAAGACAGTTTGAGGTTTTAATGTTGGGGCTGATTTGGGTATTTTTTAAACATGAATGAGTCCATCGTATAAGCTACAGCTGCCACTGCCTGGTAATACACAGCGACATAATATTACAGAGCAAAGTGCAGCATAAACATGTATCAGAAAAAGCATCAAGTCATCTCCATGTGAGACTGCGCACTTTTTCTTTCTGTCCTAATTGGGCCATATCTTTCCCTCAGCCAACAAACTGTAGATGACATATAGACTTTCATGTGACTGTAACACATGAGTGTTTTCCTGCCACTAAAGTTGACACTGTTGACTGTTCCAGAGTGTGTGCATCGTATCCCATGGATCGCTCCAGAGTGCGTCAAGAGTATGTCTGCCCTGAGTATTGCAGCAGACAAGTGGGGCTTTGGTACCACCCTGTGGGAGATCTGCTATAATGGAGAAGTCCCCCTCAAAGAGAAGAAACTCACAGAGGTATTTGGGACACAGGCACATAAGCACAACACAAGCCCTTCACACACGTCTACAATGTATGTTTTTAGTTTCAAATGTGTTAGCTTGTCTTTCTCTTTTGTCAAACACTAATAAACACTGGGAATCACATAATCTTGGTTTGCACTCTCCCTATTCATATGTGTGTCTCTGTGCTGAGCAGAAGGAGAGATTCTATGAAAAGGAGTGCCAGCTGGCCACGCCAGACTGTACAGAGCTGGCTGAACTGATGACCCACTGCATGAACTACGACCCAAAGAAGAGGCCTTTCTTCAGGGCTATTGTCAGAGACATTGACATGCTGGAAGAAAAAAGTGAGTGTGAGAGAAATGTGCTTTACACACAGCAACATCCAAAAACTTAACTCATTAAAGTTCAAGTGTGTGTACTTGCGTGAATCAAATACCTAGATATTGCATAATGGGCGCAAACATTTTACGGATTCAAAAATGTGCGTTTCCTGTTTGAATCTCGGTTTGAATGTTTTTTTGTGTGTCTCAGCTAATGGCAGCCGTGCAAGTGGTGCAAGCAGAGTTGTTTACTGAACTAAAATGCTCATGAGGAAGTTCACTGGGTACATTATCACTGATCTGCCCCTGAGCTGGGCCCCATAGCAAATGGATGACTGAAGAGACTCTGTTCTTCCACCTGCTGGTCAGAATTAAATACTACACTCAGTCACAAAACTAAAACTCAACTCAAACAGATACAAAACACTGCAACGCTATCGATCTATTTCAGAGAGGTTGAATAAAATGTTGTATGATACATGATGATGACTATGATGACTCAGAATGAGGTCACTTTAATAATGAATTGTCATCAGAAAAGAAGCATTTGTGTGGATGTGGAAACCAGAGCAAGTGAACAGTTACGTAACAGTTACACAGAATCTTTGGGTGGAAACTTTGACACTGTCAACCACAGTACACTTCCTATGATGTAAGTTTGCTATATGTTGAAGAAAAGCTACTCCAGGTTTACATATTCTTTCTTTTTTCTTTTTTCTTTTTCCATTCCTCAGACCCATCTATCAAACCCCAACCTACAGCAGTGGTGGACCCAACTATGTTTGAAAAGAGATTCCTGAGGAAGATTCGAGACCTAGGAGAGGTAATTAATTAACAAATGAATGAATTGATTGATTTAATTAGTTCCAATGCCTCATAAAAATAACTTGGACATTTGTAAATGTTAAACATATTTTTAGGTACCTTGGTGATAACGGATTTTTCTTTTAGGGTCCACTTAAGTGTCACCACTTGTGCTTTATGTCCAAAAACGAGCTGTGAAAATGAAATAAAATTAAGTTGATCTTATTGTCTGAACGGTGTTGATGCATATCAATGCACATTTTTAATAGGTAAGTAAATCCTGGGTACTTTTGTAGTGGGTACACGCTGTATATCTGCAAATTGACGAAGACTACACCCCCGGTAATAATAATAATAATAATAATAATAATAATAGCAATAATAATAATTATATATTATATATATTATTAAGAGCGGAGCTAACTTATCTGTCTTACTAAAAATCAATATGGCATTCGCTCACATAGTATTCTAAAGATGATGGTCCAGAGAGTGAGAGCAGAACTTGGAAAAAAGCTTTTAAATATGCTGCTCCTTACAGAGTGATCTGATCAGAACTGATCTCTCACCTTAAACAGTGGGAGTTACAGGCAATTTTAAAGGTTGGAGAGGAGAAACTCCCTTAATCGATGTGACTGCCTGTAATTCATATCATAATTGCTTTTGTTCTTTATCCTGCGATGGTCTGATGCTGACATTTCTCATGTTCCTCATGCAGGGCCACTTCGGGAAGGTGGAGCTGTGCCGCTATGACCCTCGGGGAGACAAAACTGGGGAACTGGTGGCAGTGAAGTCACTGAAGCCTGAGAATCGGGAAGAGCAGTGCAACAACCTCTCGAGTGAGATCGACATCCTGAAAGCACTTTACCATGAAAACATTGTCAAATACAAGGGCATTTGCCAAGAGGAAGGTAAGAGAGAGCGTGTGTGTGTGTTCGTGTTTGTGGACAGAAATTCTCACAAACATTGACAAATATGCCGTCAATGAAATGTCTTTCTGACTCCAGCTGTTTTGCATAGACGTAGTGTTGGTTTTATATTTTTCTCTATTAGGAGTTTCAGCTTTTCAAGCTTGTAAATATATACGTATTAGGGAGGTAGACAGCAGAGTAAAAGTTTGAGTGTGTCTAGAGCTGAACAGTCAATCCTTTTCAAATGAAAATAAAGCAACTGGCAAATGGCAACAGCTTTAATTCAGCAGTTCGGATTTGGCTCAATCACCTTTTCAGTTCAAACTGCAGATTTTAACATTAATAAAGTACATTGCAAATCAAATCACATCACAGTGCGTGTCAAAAAACAAAATCACATTAAGACCTTTCAGTGGCAGTTTCTCTGAAACTCTGAAACCTATGCCCCTTTTCCCTTTTATATTGGCTGTACTTACTTCTCTTAGAGCAGAGGCGAATTACATTTAGTGTATATGTTTGTGCTTTACCGTTTTTATAAAACACCAAGTTCCTCCTACTCTATCTGTGGTTTATGCTGTACAACTTGACAACACACACTCAATGCAAACTAAACTGTCAATCTGTTGTAAGGCATCTTTTCAGCTGTTAAATCACCGACTGCATCTGTGTGTAAATGTGTTTCTAGGTGGTCAGGCAATTAAGCTGATCATGGAGTATCTTCCACTGGGCAGTTTGAAAGAGTATCTACCCAGAAACAAGAGCAAGACCAACCTCTGCACCCTGCTGAGCTATTCCATCCAGATATGCAAGGTAATAACATGGGTTTGTCTTCACAGAGCTGCACGCACCTGATTACATTTCACTGACTAACATCAGCTGACAAACTGTTTTCTTACACTAAGTAATGTCATGTGATTTGATCAAAAAACATCTCAATGATCCGACAAATGAATTATCCCGTTAATCATTGATGTAAATGGTTTTTGGAGATAGAGCCAACATGATTGGCAGTACAGTAGGTACTCAATGATTGCGCTTGTATTTTTTCTGTTTTAGGGAATGGAATATTTGGGAACAAGGAATTACATCCACAGAGACCTGGCCGCCCGAAATGTGCTGGTGGAGAACGAGAGGACGGTGAAGATTGGAGACTTTGGCCTCACCAAGAGCATCAAGGAAAACGAGGGATATTACACCGTCAAGGATGACCACGACTGCCCTGTGTTCTGGTGAGTCAACAAGCGAGAAATGAGGACAAACACACAGTAATAAAAAAAGTTTTAATCTTTCTGAGTCAAACATGATCACCAAGACCATGGGAAAAAAAAGAGGAACCATAGTGGAATTCTATGTCATTTGGAAAGAATCACAGTAAGAGAGAAATGATCTTCAGACGGATGTTATGTGAATGATTTACTGAGATTTATTGAGACAGAACCTTTTACTCTCATATAATCTTAGACACTCAGATTTGTTTTTTTTTGGGTTGGAATAATTTGTGAATGATGCTGGTTTGTCTTTAGAAGATTTTGTGTGAACAATCAACCATTTTTCATGAAGGACATGAGCTCACGATAACTCCACTGACACAGGCGCCGCTTATAGATTAACAATCTATATAAAAGAGGATATTTAAATATATGATTTGTAACATTTCTGCATTAAAATACCCTAAAAACATATTTTGTTGAATAGTTTACTAACATGAGCCAGCACTTTCCCAGCAATCCATTAAAATCTGTATTTATATTCAAGGTAACATAGTTAACAGTTAGATTTTTAATGATGTCATCAGCTTTACAGTCTCTGCTGTCACTTCTGGCAGCTCTCCTTATTAAGTGCAAACACACAGGGGAACCAAATTAGCCTTTAGAATCCCCATGATCCCTCACTGCTTCCTCACATCCTCCCACTAGGTCTTGTGTTTTTGTTTTTTGTTTTTTGTTTTTTGTTTTTGACTGAGAGACCCCTAGTGACAGATATAACACAATGTGCATTTAAGTACATTCTTTAGAAATGATATACTGTAAATGAAATACATGTGAACACTGAACACAGAGAGCCTGATCACATTAACACAAAAAGTACGACGGACACTCAACGTTTTTTATTTTCCAGGTACGCCCCGGAGTGTCTGACTCTGTGCAAGTTTTACCTGGCTTCAGACGTTTGGTCCTTTGGCGTGACGATGTACGAGCTCATCACGTACTGTGACTCCACCAAGAGCCCAATGACGGTCAGTGAGGTCATCACTCTCTCACTATTGAGAACAGCAACATTTGATGTCATTAACATAAATGAATCAATATACTTTTGCGTAATGATTCTATATTTAATCACTTAATACTAAATGATTAATTCCATCTATGCTCTCATCAGCCTGTTGCTGTTATTTTATAACCCATCTCTTTCTTCGTCAACCACACAGCTCTTCCTCAGTATGATTGGTCAGACTCAGGGTCAGATGACCATCATCCGACTGGTGAATTTGTTGCAAGACGGGAGGAGGCTGCCGCGTCCTGAGGGTTGTCCCGAGCGCGTAAGAAACTCTCCTCTTATATTCAACGTGAACAATGACATCGCGATGGGTAGAATTTTTGTTTTTCACATGTGCTACTGATGAAGACGCAATTTTAGAAATGTTTGGCCAAAGCGAGTGAAGAAGAGAGTGAAGAAAGCAAGATGTCTTACGGGGGGGTGTACCAGTTTTTATGCTTGTATGAGTCGAAAGACTTTTAAACAGACTTTATGTGATTCAAATGTCACCTACCCACATAAATCCAATGTCTAACCCAAAGAAAGAGAGGATATAAAAAGCAGACAGACAAGAAGAGTAGAGAGAGAGTGTCACCGGAGATTTAAATATCACTTTGAATGTGACTGGCCATGCTGGTAGACTTGTTTTACAAGTTAAAGTTTGATGATTTAGCCACAACGATCTCTGGCTTTATGTTGCATTCAGGGTTTCCACAGGACATTGCCCTTAATAGGCACGGGTCATTGAAATTGCTTGAATTTTGGGCAAGAAAGAAGTCAAGTTGGTATTTAGGTCAATTTCTCTGAAAAGTCCTTGAATTTGATGTCAACCAAGGTGTTAGAACACTGTATATTTCAGAAGAATGTGAAATTCATATATTTAGAATAACCACTATAAAAACTTGGACACAAAACAATCGTACCAGTGCATTTCTGATTTTAAAAGTTTGAATCTCTCTTGTGCTACTTGTAGGAATAACGTGACGTAAACATGTCCATGTCAACACATTTTGTATGTTTTCCTCAGCTTTTTTGTGACCTCACTCGATCCTTGTTTGACACAGGTATATGAGCTGATGCGCAGGTGCTGGGAGCAATCGCCCGATAGGAGAATCGCCTTCAAGTGCCTGATCGAGGAACTCACCAACATGATGCAACAGCTCCAACCCTTGAACAGCTCCTGAACATCCGACTGTTGGAGGTCATGGGAGTGACAGGGACTCGTGCATGCAGACATGGACAATGACGAACAGATGCTTCAAGGCAAAAAAAAAAAAAAAAAACAACACCTGCCTGTGTTCTTTTTACTGAGAGACAGTACAGAGGGCGTCACCCTGCTGCTTATTCACATATAATCCGTATTCATAACATCGTTTTTAGCCCACCACACTTTTTAAATGTTTTATTTGACGGCAGGATATTCGCCACTTATTCATATTTTTTTTCACATTTGTGTTGATTGTGGATGAAATGAGATGATCCGCGTCAAACCCTGTAGCCTTATCCCGTGCTAAATGTGACCTTATATTATCTTTCAGCAAAAAAAATATATCTAAACACATTCATATATAAAGTAGCCACACGTGGACCTGTCAAAAGGGGCTCTGAAGGACTTGTACGCGGACGGAGACCGAAAAGAAAGACGTGGAACAAGAGGACTGTTCTAACACTCACTTGTACACAGTTTAAACGGTCATGCGTCAGACGTCCGAGTGACCGCTGATAAATCATGGCGAGAGACGCTCGAGCTGACGACGCACAGACAATAACGCAACTAAAGGAGAAGATGTGGCTCTGCACTCTGTGTCATTGAGTCGTCTGGTTTCATGGAGTGATCGGTGATTGATGGGCAGACGCTGTCGCCAGAGGACTGGTTGTAATTGAGCCGCAGCAGTTTCCCCTTTCTACTGCATTTTTGTCATCATTTTCGATTTCAAACTGTCACGCGGTCGATCAACGGAGAAACTGAAATCGTTTTTTTCTTGTTCTTTTTATGTTTTTTTTCTGCTTTCGTGTCTTGTCTTTGTAACGTGTACCTTTGGGTTTTTGGACACAATCCGTCTTTTAGACGTCATTTTTAACTTGCAAGTTTTTCCTCGCGTTTGTTTCAGTTTCTTACATTTCAGATGGACAGAGCGAGACGAGCGTGTCACTGTTCCGATCGTTTGAGTGTTTCTGTAACGATTTATGAGCGTGACCATCTTCAGCCCACCAAAGACGGATAGTGTGAACTCCACACTTCAGATGAATGAACGCAAGGAGTTTGGTTTTGGATCAGATCAAGAGGGCAGCCCTTGTTTAGAGGTGTTAGGATTAAAAGTCATATATAGATACTTGCCACTAGAGGGCAACATAACTTCACTTTTACTGTCAGCTCTCAGCCTTTACTGTGTGTACAAGAGCTGATTCTCATAGTTGTGTCAGTTGAGGAACTGATGATGGGGAGAGATAAATCACTGATAATTCACATGGCATTTTTGTTTTAGATAAATATTCTATTTCTTTAATTGACATTCATAGTTATTTGTTTTTTTATATAAAACATTTTACTTTTCATTCTTCATTATGCCAGAAAGTCTATCTGTATGTGAGAAAACAAACATTTGAGCAGAGGATATTGTAGCTGCTTTCACTCAGTTAATCTCCAACTATGATTTTTGAGTATCTATGAGTATTGGCAAAATGTTAGTTGGGAAAAACAAAAAAAAACACAGGTATGCTTTGATCCACATTTTATTTAGGAATGTAAAAGACAATTCCTTCTGCTCAGAGAAAAGACATATATATTTTCAAAATATAAGACAAAAGTATGAACTATGGAAGGTAAAAGTATCCATAAATACACAATGAAAAAATAAATAAAATCAATGTCTCATTTGTTCCATCTGTGTCACTCCAAAGCCAACGTTATTTCATCACCACCAATGTCGCCATCTACTGAAAACTTATTTGTGCTATTTGTTATACAGTTGTAAATAAGCATGCTAAAATTGCTCTATAATTACCTATATATACATATATATATATATATACATATATATATATATATATATATATATATATATATATTCACAGTAAAACAATATCAATGTCATTTTAATAATTTTTTTTGCAAAATCTACAGTATGTTTCAGGTCGGGAAAAAAAATGAAATCCACATATTTGAAAAGCAAATAAAACGAGAAGCCCAGCAAATCTAAATGTATCTACAGTCGTCGACGTGTGTCAAGAAAATCAGACACGCCTCAGTATTGCTAAGCTTTGTGATCGACGCACAACAAACACGCCACGTGGATTCATCTTTCACTATTGCAAAGTCCAGCCTCACCACTGACCATGAGTGTGTTATTAGTAGTACTCATACTGGGTCCAGTGGCAGCACAAAGAAGCTTAGGTGCAGCGCAGTTTACACAAGAACCGAAAAAATCAGGATTTCAAGCTAAATGTATTTATTTGTTTCTAAAAAGTCACCCCATAAAAAAGGCAAAATATTTTGTTCTGCTATAAATGAACACAAAAACGAAATATGATCCACACTGTCCTGCGTCAGTCTTATAACGACAAAAGGCCTGACATTCAACACACACACAAAAAACCACTGACCACTGACACAGAACTATTTCACCCCCAGCTGTGTAATGTACTTAATTTTTAGAAGTATTAGTATTAAAGTACGGAGTTGGTATTGAGCCATGGTGGCTCAGTGGTAGGGTGAGTTGTCTTTCAACTGAAAGGTTGTGGGTTAATTTCCTGCCCCTGCTAGTCTATATGTGTCCCTGAGCAAGACCCCATGTTGAAGCGTGTGAATGGCAAAAATATAGTGTAAAGCAGCTCATTAAGACTAGAAAAGCTCTATGTAAATACAGACCGTTACCAACTCTTTTTCTTCTGATTTTATTTGGTAGTAACAAGTAACAAAGATAAGTTAAAGGAAATGTAGTGGCGTAAAAGTCAAAGTTGCTAGAAATATAAATAACAAAGTAAAGTACAGATATGTGAATGTTGGACTCTAGTACAGTAATGAAGTATTTGTACTTTGTTATATTACAACACTGTTAAATATCAGTGACGATGTCCAACAGGGACACAGCAACTGTTATGTCAAAAGCTCAGACACTCAGACACATTATGTCACATGATCGTCCTCTTACATAAAGAAAGAGTTTATAAGGTGAATAAATAGATTTAAGTGCCACGTTTCATGTAAACAAAAAGTAAAAAGGGAGTAAGAGTATGATAGCTTCCTTAAAATCAAAATAATTTTGGGTAACGTCTAATTAATCATTTCGAGGCAAAATGGTGGCTAAATTCAAAATGGCTGACTTCATGTTTGCAGGCGTATTTGGGTTTCGTGTCGGTTTAAGTCACGTATGATCTGCTTGAAACGTCATACATGAGACAAGAGACCCTGCCAGAATAACATCAGCAGATTAAAGGTAAGTCAAGGGCATGCTCCACCTGCTGGGAGCATGGAAGCTGCAAGGGCCAGCACAATGCTGCTTGCTTAACTGTTTTTGGTTGCTCTGTGTGTATGTCTGTCTGTCTGTGCTTCCGCACTTGCCAATATGAGCAAGAGAGGCCGACAAAGGCTTGTTGAGTTTGTGATAGACGCACACACCAGGAACATGTTAAGGTAAGTTGCCTAAGTCTATTACACATATAGGCCCATAGGGGCTTGTTGCGTGAAAGGGATGTCTGCCATTTCTGATTGCCTTGTTCAGTATTTCGTCCAAAATAACATCAAAATGTCATAGTTTAGTATGTCGTCCAAAACTGCACCAAAATGTCATAGTTTAAAATGGTGAAAAAATGTCATAGTTTAGTATGTCGTCCAAAATGTGACAAAATGTCATAGTTTAGTATGTCGTCCAAAATCATGAAAAAATGTCATAGTTTAGTATGTCGTCCAAAATCATGAAAAAATGTCATAGTTTAGTATGTCGTCCAAAATCATGAAAAAATGTCAAAGTTTAGTATGTCGTTCAAAATGTGACAAAAATGTCATAGTTTAGTATGTCGTCCAAAATGTGACAAAATGTCATAGTTTAGTATGTCGTCCAAAATCATGAAAAAATGTCATAGTTTAGTATGTCGTCCAAAATCATGAAAAACTGTCATAGTTTAGTATGTCGTTCAAAATGTGACAAAAATGTCATAGTTCAGTATGTCGTCCAAAATGTGACAAAAATGTCATAGTTTAGTATGTCATCCAAATCATGACAAAATGTCATAGTTTAGTATGTCGTCCAAAATCATGACAAAATGTCATAGTTTAGTATGTCGTCCAAAATCATGAAAAAATGTCATAGTTTAGTATGTCGTTCAAAATGTGACAAAAATGTCATAGTTTAGTATGTCGTCCAAAATGTGACAAAAATGTCATAGTTTAGTATGTCGTCCAAAATGTGACAAAATGTCATAGTTTAGTATGTCGTCCAAAATCATGAAAAAATGTCATAGTTTAGTATGTCGTTCAAAATGTGACAAAAATGTCATAGTTTAGTATGTCGTTCAAAATGTGACAAAAATGTCATAGTTTAGTATGTCGTCCAAAATGTGACAAAAATGTCATAGTTTAGTATGTCGTCCAAAATGTGACAAAAAAGTCATAGTTTAGTATGTTGTCCAAAATGTAACCAAAATGTCATAGTTTAGTATGTCGTCCAAAATTGCACCAATTTGCCATAGATTAGTATGTCGTCCAAAATGTGACAAAAATGTCATAGTTTAGTATGTCATCCAAATCATGACAAAATGTCATAGTTTAGTATGTCGTCCAAAATCATGACAAAATGTCATAGTTTAGTATGTCGTCCAAAATCATGAAAAAATGTCATAGTTTAGTATGTCGTTCAAAATGTGACAAAAATGTCATAGTTTAGTATGTCGTCCAAAATGTGACAAAAATGTCATAGTTTAGTATGTCGTCCAAAATGTGACAAAATGTCATAGTTTAGTATGTCGTCCAAAATCATGAAAAAATGTCATAGTTTAGTATGTCGTTCAAAATGTGACAAAAATGTCATAGTTTAGTATGTCGTTCAAAATGTGACAAAAATGTCATAGTTTAGTATGTCGTCCAAAATGTGACAAAAATGTCATAGTTTAGTATGTCGTCCAAAATGTGACAAAAAAGTCATAGTTTAGTATGTTGTCCAAAATGTAACCAAAATGTCATAGTTTAGTATGTCGTCCAAAATTGCACCAATTTGCCATAGATTAGTATGTTGTCCAAAATGTGACAAAAATGTCATAGTTTAGTATGTCGTCCAAAATCTTGAAAAAAAGTCATAGTTTATGTCGTCCAAATTGTGACAAAAATGTCATAGTTTAGTATGTTGTCCAAAATCTTGAAAAAATGTCACATAGTTTAGTATGTCGTCCAAAATGTGACAAAAATGTCATAGTTTAGTATGTCGTCCAAAATCGTGAAAAAATGTCATAGTTTAGTATGTCGTCCAAAATGTGACCAAAATGCCATAGTTTAGTATGTTGTCCAAAATGTGACCAAAATGTCATAGTTTAGTATGTCGTCCAAAATTGCATCAAAATGCCATAGTTTAGTATGCCGTCCAAAATGTGACCAAAATGTCATAGTTTAGTATGTCGTCCAAATTGTGACAAAATGTTATAGTTTAGTATGTCGTCCAAAATGTGACAAAAATGTCATAGTTTGGTATGTCGTCCAAAATGTGACCAAAATGTCATAGTTTAGTATGTCGTCCAAAATCATGAAAAAATGTCATAGTTTAGTATGTCGTCCAAAATGTGACCAAAATGCCATAGTTTAGTATGTTGTCCAAAATGTGACCAAAATGTCATAGTTTAGTATGTCGTCCAAAATTGCATCAAAATGCCATAGTTTAGTATGCCGTCCAAAATGTGACCAAAATGCCATAGTTTAGTATGTTGTCCAAAATGTGACCAAAATGCCATAGTTTAGTATGTCGTCCAAAATGTGACAAAAATGTCATAGTTTAGTATGTCGTCCAAATTGTGACAAAAATGTCATAGTTTAGTATGTCGTCCAAAATGTGACAAAAATGTCATAGTTTAGTATGTCGTTCAAAATGTGACAAAAATGTCATAGTTTAGTATGTCGTCCAAAATTGCATCAAAATGCCATAGTTTAGTATGCCGTCCAAAATGTGACCAAAATGTCATAGTTTAGTATGTCGTCCAAAATCATGAAAAACTGTCATAGTTTAGTATGTCGTTCAAAATGTGACAAAAATGTCATAGTTCAGTATGTCGTCCAAAATGTGACAAAAATGTCATAGTTTAGTATGTCATCCAAATCATGACAAAATGTCATAGTTTAGTATGTCGTCCAAAATCATGACAAAATGTCATAGTTTAGTATGTCGTCCAAAATCATGAAAAAATGTCATAGTTTAGTATGTCGTTCAAAATGTGACAAAAATGTCATAGTTTAGTATGTCGTCCAAAATGTGACAAAAATGTCATAGTTTAGTATGTCGTCCAAAATGTGACAAAATGTCATAGTTTAGTATGTCGTCCAAAATCATGACAAAATGTCATAGTTTAGTATGTCGTCCAAAATCATGAAAAAATGTCATAGTTTAGTATGTCGTTCAAAATGTGACAAAAATGTCATAGTTTAGTATGTCGTCCAAAATGTGACAAAAATGTCATATTTTAGTATGTCATCCAAAATGTGACAAAAAAGTCATAGTTTAGTATGTTGTCCAAAATGTAACCAAAATGTCATAGTTTAGTATGTCGTCCAAAATTGCACCAATTTGCCATAGATTAGTATGTTGTCCAAAATGTGACAAAAATGTCATAGTTTAGTATGTCGTCCAAAATCTTGAAAAAAAGTCATAGTTTATGTCGTCCAAATTGTGACAAAAATGTCATAGTTTAGTATGTTGTCCAAAATCTTGAAAAAATGTCACATAGTTTAGTATGTCGTCCAAAATGTGACAAAAATGTCATAGTTTAGTATGTCGTCCAAAATCGTGAAAAAATGTCATAGTTTAGTATGTCGTCCAAAATGTGACCAAAATGCCATAGTTTAGTATGTTGTCCAAAATGTGACCAAAATGTCATAGTTTAGTATGTCGTCCAAAATTGCATCAAAATGCCATAGTTTAGTATGCCGTCCAAAATGTGACCAAAATGTCATAGTTTAGTATGTCGTCCAAATTGTGACAAAATGTTATAGTTTAGTATGTCGTCCAAAATGTGACAAAAATGTCATAGTTTAGTATGTCGTCCAAAATGTGACCAAAATGTCATAGTTTAGTATGTCGTCCAAAATCATGAAAAAATGTCATAGTTTAGTATGTCGTCCAAAATGTGACCAAAATGCCATAGTTTAGTATGTTGTCCAAAATGTGACCAAAATGTCATAGTTTAGTATGTCGTCCAAAATTGCATCAAAATGCCATAGTTTAGTATGCCGTCCAAAATGTGACCAAAATGCCATAGTTTAGTATGTTGTCCAAAATGTGACCAAAATGTCATAGTTTAGTATGTCGTCCAAAATTGCACCAAAATGTCATAGTTTAGTATGTCGTCCAAAATGTGACAAAAATGTCATAGTTTAGTATGTCGTCCAAATTGTGACAAAAATGTCATAGTTTAGTATGTCGTCCAAAATGTGACAAAAATGTCATAGTTTAGTATGTCGTCCAAAATGTGACAAAAATGTCATAGTTTAGTATGTCGTCCAAATTGTGACAAAAATGTCATAGTTTAGTATGTCGTCCAAATTGCGACAAAAATGTCATAGTTTAGTATGTCGTCCAAAATCATGAAAAAAAGTCATAGTTTAGTATGTCATCCAAAATCATGAAAAAAAGTCATAGTTTAGTATGTCGTCCAAAATTGCACCAAAATGCCATAGTTAAGTATGTCGTCCAAAATTGTACCAAAATGTCATAGTTTAGTATGTCGTCCAAAATGTGACAAATATGTCATAGTTTAGTATGTCGTCCAAAATCATGAAAAAAAGTCATAGTTTAGTATGTCGTCCAAAATCATGAAAAAAATGTCACAGTTTAGTATGTCGTCCAAAATCGTGAAAAAATGTCATAGTTTAGTGCGTCGTCCAAAATGTGACCAAAATGTCATAGTTTAGTATGTCGTCCAAAATGTGACAAAAATGTCATAGTTTAGTATGTCGTCCAAATTGTGACAAAATGTTATAGTTTATTACGTTGTCCAAAATCTTGAAAAAATGTCATAGTTTAGTATGTCGTCCAAAATGTGACAAAAATGTCATAGTTTAGTATGTCGTCCAAAATGTGACTAAAATGTCATAGTTTAGTATGTCGTCCAAAATTGCAACAAAATGCTATAGTTTAGTATGCTGTCCAAAATGTGACAAAAATGTCATAGTTTAGTATGTCTTCCAAAATTGCACCAAAATGCCATAGTTTAGTATGTCGTCCAAAATTGCACCAAAATGCCATAGTTTAGTATGTCGTCCAAAATGTGACAAAAATGTCATAGTTTAGTATGTCGTCCAAAATTGCACCAAAATGCCATAGTTTAGTATGTCGTCCAAAATGTGACAAAAATGTCATAGTTTAGTATGTCGTCCAAAATCATGAAAAAAATGTCATAGTTTAGTATGTCGTCCAAAATCGTGAAAAAATGTCATAGTTTAGTGCGTCGTCCAAAATGTGACAAAAATGTCATAGTTTAGTATGTCGTCCAAAATGTGACAAAAATGTCATAGTTTAGTATGTCGTCCAAATTGTGACAAAATGTTATAGTTTATTACGTTGTGCAAAATCTTGAAAAAATGTCATAGTTTAGTATGTCGTCCAAAATGTGACAAAAATGTCATAGTTTAGTATGTCGTCCAAATTGTGACAAAATGTTATAGTTTATTACGTTGTCCAAAATCTTGAAAAAATGTCATAGTTTAGTATGTCGTCCAAAATGTGACAAAAATGTCATAGTTTAGTATGTCTTCCAAAATTGCACCAAAATGCCATAGTTTAGTATGCTGTCCAAAATGTGACAAAAATGTCATAGTTTAGTATGTCTTCCAAAATTGCACCAAAATGCCATAGTTTAGTATGTCGTCCAAAATTGCACCAAAATGCCATAGTTTAGTATGTCGTCCAAAATGTGACAAAAATGTCATAGTTTAGTATGTCGTCCAAAATTGCACCAAAATGCCATAGTTTAGTATGTCGTCCAAAATTGCACCAAAATGCCATAGTTTAGTATGTCGTCCAAAATGTGACAAAAATGTCATAGTTTAGTATGTCGTCCAAAATTGCATCAAAATGCCATAGTTTAGTATGCCGTCCAAAATGTGACCAAAATGCCATAGTTTAGTATGTCGTCCAAAATCATGAAAAAAAGTCATAGTTTAGTATGTCATCCAAAATCATGAAAAAAAGTCATAGTTTAGTATGTCGTCCAAAATTGCACCAAAATGCCATAATTTAGTATGTCGTCCAAAATTGCACCAAAATGCCATAGTTAAGTATGTCGTCCAAAATTGTACCAAAATGTCATAGTTTAGTATGTCGTCCAAAATGTGACAAAAATGTCATAGTTTAAGTATGTCGTCCAAAATCATGAAAAAAAGTCATAGTTTAGTATGTCGTCCAAAATCATGAAAAAAATGTCATAGTTTAGTATGTCGTCCAAAATCGTGAAAAAATTTCGTAGTTTAGTGCGTCGTCCAAAATGTGACAAAAATGTCATAGTTTAGTATGTCGTCCAAAATGTGACAAAAATGTCATAGTTTAGTATGTCGTCCAAATTGTGACAAAATGTTATAGTTTATTGAGTTGTCCAAAATCTTGAAAAAATGTCATAGTTTAGTATGTCGTCCAAAATGTGACAAAAATGTCATAGTTTAGTATGTCGTCCAAAATGTGACCAAAATGTCATAGTTTAGTATGTCGTCCAAAATTGCACCAAAATGCCATAGTTTAGTATGCTGTCCAAAATGTGACAAAAATGTCATAGTTTAGTATGTCTTCCAAAATTGCACCAAAATGCCATAGTTTAGTATGTCGTCCAAAATTGCACCAAAATGCCATAGTTTAGTATGTCGTCCAAAATGTGACAAAAATGTCATAGTTTAGTATGTCGTCTAAAATTGCACCAAAATGCCATAGTTTAGTATGTCGTCCAAAATTGCACCAAAATGCCATAGTTTAGTATGTCGTCCAAAATGTGACAAAAATGTCATAGTTTAGTATGTCGTCCAAAATCTTGAAAAAAAGTCATAGTTTATGTCGTCCAAATTGTGACAAAAATGTCATAGTTTAGTATGTTGTCCAAAATCTTGAAAAAATGTCACATAGTTTAGTATGTCGTCCAAAATGTGACAAAAATGTCATAGTTTAGTATGTCGTCCAAAATTGTGAAAAAATGTCATAGTTTAGTATGTCGTCCAAAATGTGACCAAAATGCCATAGTTTAGTATGTTGTCCAAAATGTGACCAAAATGTCATAGTTTAGTATGTCGTCCAAAATTGCATCAAAATGCCATAATTTAGTATGCCGTCCAAAATGTGACCAAAATGCCATAGTTTAGTATGTTGTCCAAAATGTGACCAAAATGTCATAGTTTAGTATGTCGTCCAAAATTGCACCAAAATGCCATAGTTTAGTATGTCGCCCAAAATGTGACAAAAATGTCATAGTTTAGTATGTCGTCCAAAATGTAACAAAAAAGTCATAGTATAGTCAGTCAGTCATCATCTACCGCTGTATCCTCAACCAGAGGGTCGCGGGGGGTGCTGTGCCAATCTCAGCTACATCGGGCGATAGGCGGGGTACACCCTGGACAGTTCGCCAGTCCATCGCAGGGCCACACACAGATAGAGACAAACAACCATTCACTCTCACACTCACTCCTATGGTCAATTTGGAGTGTCCAATTTACCTATCCCCACATTGCATGTTTTTGGACTGTGGGAGGAAGCCGGAGTACCCGGAGAGAACCCACGCACACACGGGGAGAACATGCAAACTCCATGCAGAAAGGCCCTTGTTCCAACCGGGGCTCGAACCCGGGTCTTCTCGCTGCAAGGCCAGAGTGCTAACCACTACACCACCGTGTGGCCTGTCATAGTTTAGTATGTCGTCCAAAATGTGACAAAAATGTCATAGTTTAGTATGTCGTCCAAAATCATGAAAAAAAGTCATAGTTTAGTATGTCGTCCAAAATCATGAAAAAAATGTCATAGTTTAGTATGTTGTCCAAAATCGTGAAAAAATGTCATAGTTTAGTACGTCGTCCAAAATGTGACAAAAATGTCATAGTTTAGTATGTCGTCCAAAATGTGACAAAAATGTCATAGTTTAGTATGTCGTCCAAATTGTGACAAAATGTTATAGTTTATTACGTTGTCCAAAATCTTGAAAAAATGTCATAGTTTAGTATGTCGTCCAAAATGTGACAAAAATGTCATAGTTTAGTATGTCGTCCAAAATGTGACCAAAATGTCATAGTTTAGTATGTCGTCCAAAATTGCACCAAAATGCCATAGTTTAGTATGCTGTCCAAAATGTGACAAAAATGTCATAGTTTAGTATGTCTTCCAAAATTGCACCAAAATGCCATAGTTTAGTATGTCGTCCAAAATTGCACCAAAATGCCATAGTTTAGTATGTCGTCCAAAATGTGACAAAAATGTCATTGTTTAGTATGTCGTCCAAAATTGCACCAAAATGCCATAGTTCAGTATGTCGTCCAAAATGTGACCAAAATGTCATAGTATGTCGTCCAAAATGTCATACTTTAGTATGTCCCGGAGAGCACCCACGCACAGAACATGCAAACTCCATGCAGAAAGGCCCTTGTTCAAACCGGTGTTCGAACGCAGGTCTTCTCTCTGCAAGGTGAGAGCGTTAACCACTACACAACCGGCTGGCTCTCGTAGTTTAGTATGTCGTCCAAATTGTGACCAAAATGTCATAGTTTAGTATGTCGTCCAAAATTGTGACCAAAATGTCATAGTTTAGTATGTCGTCCAAAATGGTGAAAAAATGTCATAGTTTAGTATGTCGTCCAAAATTGTGACCAAAATGTCATAGTTTAGTATGTCGTCCAAAATGGTGAAAAAATGTCATAGTTTAGTATGTCGTCCAAAATTGTACCAAAATGTCATAGTTTAGTATGTCGTCCAAAATGTGACAAAAATGTCATAGTTTAGTATGTCGTCCAAAATCATGAAAAAAAGTCATAGTTTAGTATGTCGTCCAAAATCATGAAAAAAATGTCATAGTTTAGTATGTTGTCCAAAATCGTGAAAAAATGTCATAGTTTAGTACGTCGTCCAAAATGTGACAAAAATGTCATAGTTTAGTATGTCGTCCAAAATGTGACAAAAATGTCATAGTTTAGTATGTCGTCCAAATTGTGACAAAATGTTATAGTTTATTACGTTGTCCAAAATCTTGAAAAAATGTCATAGTTTAGTATGTCGTCCAAAATGTGACAAAAATGTCATAGTTTAGTATGTCGTCCAAAATGTGACCAAAATGTCATAGTTTAGTATGTCGTCCAAAATTGCACCAAAATGCCATAGTTTAGTATGCTGTCCAAAATGTGACAAAAATGTCATAGTTTAGTATGTCTTCCAAAATTGCACCAAAATGCCATAGTTTAGTATGTCGTCCAAAATTGCACCAAAATGCCATAGTTTAGTATGTCGTCCAAAATGTGACAAAAATGTCATAGTTTAGTATGTCGTCCAAAATTGCACCAAAATGCCATAGTTCAGTATGTCGTCCAAAATGTGACCAAAATGTCATAGTATGTCGTCCAAAATGTCATACTTTAGTATGTCCCGGAGAGCACCCACGCACAGAACATGCAAACTCCATGCAGAAAGGCCCTTGTTCAAACCGGTGTTCGAACGCAGGTCTTCTCTCTGCAAGGTGAGAGCGTTAACCACTACACAACCGGCTGGCTCTCGTAGTTTAGTATGTCGTCCAAATTGTGACCAAAATGTCATAGTTTAGTATGTCGTCCAAAATTGTGACCAAAATGTCATAGTTTAGTATGTCGTCCAAAATGGTGAAAAAATGTCATAGTTTAGTATGTCGTCCAAAATGTCATAGTTTAGTATGTCGTCCAAAATGGTGAAAAAATGTCATAGTTTAGTATGTCGTCCAAAATCATGAAAAAAAGTCATAGTTTAGGATGTCGTCCGAAATGTGAGAAAATGTCATAATTTAGTTTGTCGTCCAAAATCATGATAAAAAGTCATAGTTTAGTATGTCATCCAAAATCATGAAAAAAAGTCATAGTTTAGGATGTCGTCCGAAATGTGAGAAAATGTCATAATTTAGTTTGTCGTCCAAAATCATGATAAAAAGTCATAGTTTAGTATGTCATCCAAAATCATGAAAAAAAGTCATAGTTTAGTATGTGGTCCAAATTTGAACTCCCAACCTCAGACATTCAAGTTTTATTCTTGTAGCTCAAGCTATTCTTATTGAACTGCGGAGGAAAACCTTTTTTTTTGGTGTTTTTGAGTTCTGTTTTTGGTCTCAAGTTTTAAAGTTGTGTTAAGTTCCATTAATTTTTAAGATTCAACTTATAAAGTCAGATATAAGTCATCTTCTGACAGACTGAGCTATTTTTCTTGACATTCTTGGTGTTTTCAAAAACTGAACCAACTATCTCAGGATATTAGAAAAGCTGTAATGACAAACACAGACATTTATTTGGACATTTTGACGTCATACTTTACTTTTTTATACCAAGGCACTGAAAATGTCACATAAACCAAGTACTATTGGATATACTATTTCATAAAACTAAAATATTATTGTGGGACGAAAAGTGTAACTACATATTTCAAATTCTAAATATTATTTTGTAATTTGTATTGTGTTGAGATGACGACAATATGTTCATATTTTGTATCCTTGAAGTGTTGCATTTCACAGTTGGACACAAAATAATGAAGCACCCTTTCTTTCCAATATTTGACTCATGTTCCTTTACAAAACAGAAACCCTTCCTTTACTTTAATAAATGGTTTTAAGTCACTCACCGTGGTAGTACAGTACTTTTTTTAAATCACAAAATTAATAAAGCTGCAAGCAGCATTGTGTGGGCCCAGCAGGTGGAGCTATGCCCTTGACTTACTTTTCATGTGCTGATGTTTTCTTGCCGGATCTCTCATGTCACGTATGAAGTTTCTAGCAGATCGGTCAATGTACGACATAGTTGCAGGCCACTTCATGTTTTGTGGCGAACGGTTGCTGTGGTCGCGTCCTTTTGAATCTGCGAAATCTTTTGATAATTGTTTTTTTAATTACATCTTTTATTTGTCAAGTACAAATGAACACTTTTTTAATGTAATGTTTGAGTTTGTTCATTTAAGAAAGGTACGAATCACCAAGATGGACGCCAAATTCAAAAAGACCAACTTCCTCTTGAGTTGAGGCTATGATCGCAATAGACTTTTTTTGTGCGTCTTGGGCTGTGATACGTTTCCACCAAGATTTGTGAAATTTGGTGCAACTTAGTTTTGGTTTTTGTCCTACCGGGTTTCACCTTTGGGGGCGCGACTGAGCCATTTTGCACCACTTTCACCACCTATTCCTCTTATTTAATAAGATGTTTCGATCGCTTAAGATCGCTTCTGGTGCAGCAAAATCCTCGCCTGTCTTCACTAACAATTAGTGCCTCAAAAATGCGAAAAAACATACATTTCAAGACCAATAGGTCCTCTTAATACCTGCCCTAAGAGTGCATTCTTCTAGATGTTCACAGCAGGCAAGTGCAGAGTGTGTGAGAGTCTGGTGTCAACACTAATGACCAGAGCAGAGGGTGACAGTAAGAGACAGCTCTACAGGTACATGTGAGAAAAGCATGGTCAAACTCTTCAGCTGAGCGAGCAGACAGAGGAGGGGAAAGAACAAATAATACGGAAATAAATAATGAAATAAATAAAATGCCCTCTCTGCAGCTGAAACCTCCTCCAGTTGTTGTTTTTTACGCTCTCAGCCTGTCAAGTGTCGAGCAGCAACCTTTCAGTCACGGATCAAAAGGTGAAAAGGAAGGAGTCGTGCGCTATATTTGGACATTATTTATGTATGAAGTCGTCACACAGCCTGCTACCAACACTACGAACCACTAAATTAAAGGGCCAGTGTGTAACCTTTAGTAGGATTTATTGGCAGAAATTGGCCCTGAAACATAAACATGAACATTTTGGTTTCCACAGCCTTTTAAACGTACTTAAGTTAAGGGTTAGGTTTACGCAGCCCACACTGACAAATCAGCCAGAGTGCATGGTGTGTTTTCACCGTCACGTACTAAAAAATTTATTGATCCGTCTGAAACTGTAAATGGGAAGTCGCTAAAAGAAGGACAGACTTACAGATAAAGCCACACTGTCTCATCGGTAGGAAGACAGTCAGTCTGTAAAAGAGACAGCCAGGAAAACACACACACACACTTCTTCGACAGCTCATACCCTCACCTTAACCATTACAACTAACCCTAAAACAATGTCTTAACCAGTGGTCTCAAAGTTTCATTTCGTGTGGCCCTCCAAACAATATCATGTTTGGAGTCCTTTCTGTATTTTTTTTTTTTTTTTTTTTTTTAAATTAATAGATTTATTTTGCAACATAAATATTATTTTTTTTTATTATTGTGAATGTTGTTCGATATTAAAACAAGCACTTATATTTTGAAATGATCCAATCCAACTTTATTTGTAAAGCACTTTAAAACAAATAGTGGACCAAAGTGCTGTACGGAATAATGGATTAAAGACAGAAGAAGTAAAAGACAGAAAAGCTCACATGAGGCAATAGAGTACATATAAAAAAAGCAATCAATGCGGCATATTGATATGTAACTTTGAGCTGATATCGTCCACCGCATCTGTTGCTTTTCCCAAAAAAGATGGGCTTTTCTTTTTACTTGACTGGCCCCCAAATGACCAGATGAGACAGTCAGTGGCCCACAGGTAATTTGAGTTTGAGACCCCTGGTCTTAACCCTGACAAAGCCCAGACAAAATGTCCCCACCAGGATATACATGTGAGTGTAAACACACACACACACACACACACACACACACACACACACACACAACCTTCTGTCTCGCCTCTTTCAGAGACGTAAAGAGACGGAGAGAAGCGTCAACTTAACGTCTGCTCACACCAGCGAGCAAATCAGACCAGAACCACAGGCTCCAGGCAGGTCAGTCAGTCTGACCTGAAGCCACTCGTGCAGAGAAGCACGTCGCCATTAAATGAGCTCATAGATGATTCCGGTGAGATCAGGCTGATGAAAGTGTCATTTAATGGAGAGAAAAAAGCAAATTGGCTTTAACAGCCAAAGTGGGACATAGAGAAAGAGGTCTTGGGAAAGTAGATTTGCTACTGTCCGTCATTTAGTTTGAGAAAACACAGTCATTAAGAAAAAAGCAGCAGCTTTTTAACTGAACCATTTTGTTTCTTCTTTACAGGAGCAGTACTTTTGTGTTGTTACATGAGCATTGTTGTTTTAGTAAAAGCTGGTTATAGGTGATTGGTAACTGCATCAGCACATACAGTACGTGTTGTTAACTAGATTAGTGGTGTTACAGATGTAAAGTGGCTGTACGGTTGTGATATCAGTGTCAGAGAAAACAAATAATCCCAAATATTTCAGTATCAAAATTGAAATCACGATTACTTCAAACAAAAGGAATTTATTGCACGTAAAAAAAAGTGGATTTAAACATGAAATTTTAAATGAAACCTTTTGAATTTACCTTGAAATAACTATAAATTATATATATCTTTGTGTTCTATTTTTGCCAGATAGACAAGCGGGATAGGAAGTCAAACATCATAACAATCTAAATCTTTATTAATCATCTTAGGGAAATAATTATTTCTCTGCATTTGACCCATCCTAGAATTAGGAGCAGTGGGCAGCCACACTGAGTTGCGCCCGGGGAGCAATGGGGGTTGGGTACTGTCCAAAGGTAAAAGTATTACCTTCAGAATAAAAGCCTGTTCTGTAATAATCGTTTTGTTTTGATTATTTTGTTTTTGCAATCATTTGGGCCCAAAATCGAAGTTTAGATTAATTGCAGAGCCCTACAATCAAACACAAACAATTGTATGGAGCCATTCAACATCCTCGTCTGAACAGTCCACACGCATTTCTGTAAAAGTATGAATGACACCAAAAAATGTAACTGGGTGAACACAGGAACGTAAAGAAAAGAAATAAACTGGTGTGTTTGTGTGTGTTAGTGGTAAAAAGCACAGAGGGATGAGTTTAAGCAGTGTTTAATTCCACAGAACCCAGTCCTACTTTACTACTCAGCCGCATTAAATATCGTGTATACATCCTGTTTACACCTGCTGTTATTGTCATAGTGTGTGCACGTGTGGTTGCCATGGTGATGGAAGTAACACTCTGCTCTGACACATAATCAGGGAGGAGCTCTATACAAAACAAACAAAAAAACTACAAAATAGTTTTACATTCGACTTTCTACAGTAATACGAGCCTTAGTTATTGCCAGTTTGTTAGACCAGAGGCGTGTGTGCACGTCACAAACCTAATGTCACACTGTAATATATTAAAACACCAAACCCTCTCTTTAGTCGTGGACAGCAAACAAACCTTCTGGACACTAATTATTTTTCACTTCACAGCCTGTGCACTAGTATAAATAATGGTAAAAAGCAAATATGTATAGATATATATCAATATATATATATATATATATATATATATATATATATATACTGTATAGCAATATATACATATACAGAGATAAATATATATCTATATATATAGATAAAAAAGAAAAGTCAGCTCAATCACAATTGATAAAAAAAAAATATTCTACCAGTTCACATGAAAACACTGTCGGAGCCTCACGTGAGCCAAACATTAACAACTTCGCTAAAATGCCTCAATCTGAAAAAATCTGAAGAAAACAAAAAGACTGTGTTCCAATCCCACACTGCATACTCATTTTTTTTTTTTACACAGGACACAGACCAGTAATCCTTATAATATGCTTTTATACTGATTTAAGCTGTTTGTATTTGAAAAAAATGGCACAGAATAGTCAGAAATCAACATACTGGAAACCTGTTTTAAAATTATTTTGCAGTACGGTCTTAGGACACACAGGGAAAAAAAAATCCTGAAACCTCATGAAATGAGAGCACAAAATAGAAGTAAAGCTTCCGGTACAGAGGAGAGGATCTAATATTTGGCTCAAATGTCGGAAAAAAAAAATCACTTAAGTCAACACCAGATGAGTTTCTATTCATCGTTATTAAAATTACATTGATATCCTTGGATTATATTACAAATATATCAGTATTTGATTGAAAAAAACAACAACAAAAAAACGCTCACACAGGAGCCAGGAAACATCCATTATATACTGTATGTTATTGTACTGTACATTATGCATGGCTTTATACTGTATAGTCTGCATTAGACACTGTATATGAATATATACACAAGCCTTTTTGTTTTCTGGCCACTCTGTCAGAAAGTTTATTAAGGGAAGCTTCTGTATGTCGCCGCAATTAAGGGCTTTGATTTGTTCAGTCCCCCCTTTTCTTTTTCTTCCTGATTTGCTCCCAACCCTGGGATTTAAATGGCTGATGCTTCCTACAGATACAGCATATCAAACACACACACACACACACACAAACACATGTAGCACACACACTCACACACACACACGCACACACACCAGTCCTCCTACAAAAGCCTGTGCAGTAAAATGAAAAGAGGAAAAACAGTGAAGCAGAAAAAAAAGCACACACACACACCGGGGTGAATCCACGCGCGAGTGTGTGATACACATTTGTATCCTCTGGAAAAAAATAATATGAAACAACAGAAACACAGCGGAAGAGGATTGAGTGTCCTACTGTCCTACACACCGGAAATACAAAAGCAGCTTTTCACGTACAGATAATACCATAATATTTCACTTTACATGAGATTATAAAAGATTTACATGTTAATATAAGTTAAGTTACAGTCGACACGTTAGCTTAAGAGTTAAGGCTTGAACAGGACAAAAGCAACACCGAATGTGTGTGTGTGTGTGTGTACTTGTATGCATATCTTTGTGAGGACAAAAAAATAATAATGTATAAACCAAAGGAAGTCAGGACATTTTGGCTGGTCCTCAAAATGTTAAAGGGCTTCTTTAGGGTAAGGTTAAGGGGTTAGGGTTAAGTTAAGGGGCTTATGTCTACGAGTGTCCTCACTAAGATTGCTGTACAAGAATGTGTGTGTACATAAATGCCAGATTTGAAGAGCACTATGGCTTATTTTAACTTTTAAGCCACTTGCAACCCTATTTTCTATTAATACAGTACCTACTGTAGGGATGCAAAATGGCAGCCACAGAAAGGCCACTAGAGGGAGCTGTGACATCCAGCAGACACCGTTTGTGGGCTCCCTCCATAAGCTTTAGGCTTCAGGGTGTTCGGTTCATACTAGAGCCTCTTCCTCTTAAAGTAGTCGGCGTACTGGCCGCCCAGGCCCTGCGAGTGTTGACCGATGTAGGCGCCCTCTGATGAGGTCACTTCCTGCACAGCCAGCTGAGGATACTCTCTCTTGTGGCCCCTCGTCTGGTTCTGGGGAGACAGGAATGACAGAGGGAGAGTGAGCTGGAGGTAAAGGAAGGGTACATGCATTTCCCTTGTATAAGACAAGTCCACAGAGAAATGTAAATGCAGTTATCTGTAGTCCCTGGACAGATGTGAGGACATGTGAGGACATAAGGCAGACTTAAGACATGAGGACAAACAGGTGGCAGCAGGAGAAGTCAAACATTAAAAGAAAAATAATAACCATGCCTAAGTTTAAAATTTTACGAGCCATTTGTTCAGAAATTTAAATGAATGATGTGAATCCAAGCCCCTGATGTGATGTGATGTGTGTGCGACTGGTGTTGCATTCTTGTGCTGCTTTGTATAAGAACGTCGATTTAACCAAACTGACTTTTCCTCAGTGGAATTACAGTGCCTTGTGAAAGTATCCGGCCCCCTTGAACTTTTCAACCTTTTGCCACATTTGAGGCTTCAAACATAAAGATATAAAATTGAAATTTTTTGTCAAGAATCAACAACAAGTGGGACACAATCGTTAAGTGGAACGAAATTCATTGGATAATTTATACTTTTTTAACAAATAAAAAACTGAAAAGTGGGGCGTGCAATATTATTCGGCCCCCTTGCGTTAATACTTTGTAGCGCCACCTTTTGCTGCAATTACAGCTGCAAGTCGCTTGGGATATGTCTCTATCAGTTTTGCACATCGAGAGACTGAAATTCTTGCCCATTCTTCCTTGCAAAACAGCTCGAGCTCAGTGAGGTTGGATGGAGAGCGTTTGTGAACAGCAGTCTTCAGCTCTTTCCACAGATTCTCGATTGGATTCAGGTCTGGACTTTGACTGGGCCATTCTAACACCTGGATACGTTTATTTGTGAACCATTCCATTGTAGATTTGGCTTTATGTTTAGGATCATTGTCCTGTTGGAAGATAAATCTCCGTCCCAGTCTCAGGTCTTTTGCAGACTCCAACAGGTTTTCTTCCAGAATGGTCCTGTATTTGGCTCCATCCATCTTCCCATCAATTTTAACCATCTTCCCTGTCCCTGCTGAAGAAAAGCAGGCCCAAACCATGATGCTGCCGCCACCATGTTTGACAGTGGGGATGGTGTGTTCAGGGTGATGAGCTGTGTTGCTTTTACGCCAAACATATCATTTTGCATTGTGGCCAAAAAGTTCAATTTTGGTTTCATCTGACCAGAGCACCTTCTTCCACATGTTTGGTGTGTCTCCCAGGTGGCTTGTGGCAAACATTAAACGAGACTTTTTATGGATTTCTTTGGGAAATGGCTTTCTTCTTGCCACTCTTCCATAAAGGCCAGATTTGTGCAGTGTACGACTTATTGTTGTCCTATGGACAGACTCTCCCACCTCAGCTGTAGATCTCTGCAGTTCATCCAGAGTGATCATGGGCCTCTTGGCTGCATCTCTGATCAGTCTTCTCCTTGTTCGAGATGAAAGTTTGGAGGGACGGCCGGGTCTTGGTAGATTTGCAGTGGTCTGATACTCCTTCCATTTCAATATGATTGCTTGCACATTGCTCCGTGCAATGTTTAAAGCTTGGGAAATCTTTTTGTATCCAAATCCAGCTTTAAACTTCTCCACAACAGTATCTCGGACCTGCCTGGTGTGTTCCTTGGTCTTCATGATGCTCTCTGCGCTTTAAACAGAATCCTAAGACTATCACAGAGCAGGTGCATTTATACGGAGACCTGATTACACACTGGTGGATTCTATTTATCATCATCAGTCATTTAGGACAACATTGGATCATTCAGAGATCCTCACTGAACTTCTGGAGTGAGTTTGCTGCACTGAAAGTAAAGGGGCCGAATAATATTGCACGCCCCACTTTTCAGTTAAAAAAGTATAAATTATCCAATGAATTTCGTTCCACTTCACGATTGTGTCCCACTTGTTGTTGATTCTTGACAAAAAATTTCAATTTTATATCTTTATGTTTGAAGCCTCAAATGTGGCAAAAGGTTGAAAAGTTCAAGGGGGCCGGATACTTTCACAAGGCACTGTATACTTTACCTTGACCATCAGAAAACGAGTGTGTTAACCAAAACCTTAAACTTCGCTATAAGGCTACTGTTGAAAGTCTTGCCAGTGTTTCAGAGTGATACTTCAAAGTTAAATGCTTTATCTACAGGATATTATTTATGGGTGTGAGGCTTTCACATTTATTTCTATTTTCATGCAATAATCATAATTTCTTACACCTGCAATAATTTGTGCTGCAAAAAACCAGCGTCATTTACAACATGGACATGTCGCACAAGTTGGCACCTTGAAGGTGTTGATAAAATGTCACTTCTTTATGGATATTTATGCAGCAGCACGACCAACTACTGGATCTAAAAAAGCCACAAAAGTCTATCTTTCTCACATGTTTCACGTTGACATTAATAAATGATAACTTCCTCCATGGAGGTTATGCTTTTGCCGGCATTTGTCAGTTTGTAAGCAAAATGACTTAAACACGTAACAGTGGATTGTGATTACATTTTCCCTAGGGCTGTGTGTAATATCGCCTAAGGAAGAAATGCTTAGATTTTAGTGGAAACATATTGTCAACTTTTATCGGTAAAGAGGTTCAAACGGAGGCAGAAAAAATAGTTTCTTCCATTTCCTTTATGATCATTTAATGGTAATACCTATTTCCAAAGTTCTCGCGAACTGTTCTGACAAGGTTTTTTTTGCAGAAACGGCTGCAGAACGATGATAACTGGAACAAAAGTACTGATTATTGTTGAGCCTCATCCACACGGCTTATTCATTTTATGTTTATGTTCCATTTTTGGATCACGCCTCTGTGTCCTGAGCTCCTCTCATCAGATCATGTCCAGTGGTTTCATGTGAGACATCTTTGAAAATGCTGTTTTAATATCGCTGTGCTTTATTGTATTTATTGACTGACTCTAGTGACTGGAAACAGGAAGTGGGGGGAAAAGCTGACTAGTAATGGATGCTGCCAACAATGCAAACATCCTGTGTGTGTGTGTGTGTGTGTGTGTGTGTGTGTGTGTGTGTCTGAAGGTCTTAGCTCCAGTAAGAAAGAACCTAGGACCAAGACTTGGCTCATAGATCTGGATCCTGTCTCTCTACTGTTTTTTTTTTTTTTATAGCCTTTAACTATGAGGAAAACCTTTTTTTTTTGTATTGGAAAGTATCTCTACTGCCACCTCTGACGAAAGAAAATCCAAGAAGACAATGTTACATATTCTGTTATAAGAGAGACTATGAGGACAGAACACTGTCACAAATAGGTCTTCACGTCCTAGCAGATTACAGCAGTGGTCACTACAGTGAAGCAGATATTCAAAAGCTGTTTTCCTGTCTATAATGAGAAGAGCCCCATACACTGCCACCAAATGGCCGGCCACTGTAAGTGCAACAAAAGGTTCTAAAATCCAAGATGAGCGACAGGTGGCCGGAAATGTCTCGGGGAATATCTTTGATGGCAAAAAAGACGACATAATTGACATTAAAAACTAAATCAACAACACAATCTGTACCAACAACTACTGTAATTTTACTAGATGATTAAATACATATTTGTACATATTTCTAATAAAAAAAAAAAAACACAAATATTTTCATGAAACACATTGCTGCATCCAGCTCCACCCCCGGTTGGAACAAGGGCCTTTCTGCATGGAGTTTGCATGTTCTCCCCGTGTGTGTGTGGGTTTTCTCCGGGTTCAGTCCAAAAACACGCAATATGGGGATTAGGTAAATTGAACACTCTAAATTGACCGTAGGTGTGAGAGAGACAGTAAATGGTTGTTTGTCTCTATATGTGGCCCTGCGATGGACTGGCGAACTGTGTCAGCAGAGATTGGCCCCCCCCCGCGACCCTCCGGTGGAGGATAAAGCGGTAGATAATGGATGGATGGATGGAAGGTTAAGTAGATTCCTGTTAACAGACAGATGACAGTGAAAACACGTCGTCCTTGGCTGAAACTGAGATAACGCGATCCATCCCAGCAGCAGCCCATAATACCAGCGAGGCTGCGAGGAGAGGTGTTAGGACAAGATAATGCATCGTTCACCATGGATACAAATTTCGGTACAAAGACAAAGTGAAACGTCACCACTGCAAGCTGAATATTCTGCACTCACATAGTAGTAGGCGTTCCAGTCTGCGGCGGCGCTGTGTGTGTGCGCGACTGGGTTTGGAGTGGCCGCCGCCGGGTGTGGAGCCCCGAGGAAGCCAGGCATCAATGGCAGGGTGCTGTAGGCCGGGAGCACAGCAGCAGCTGGTAGGACAGCCGGCGGAGGAGCCGCACCGTTACTGACTGCGTGCAGGGAAACTCCTAGAGGCTTACACACATCCACCTCCTGTACAAGAACAACACAAACGTGTGGTTTACTGTGTAGATCAAGCGGGGAATAACATAATGAAGGCAATAAGGAAAATGTCCTGAGGAGTTCTAAATATACTAAGTGTTGTATGAGGTGACTTGAGGACACATTATCAAAACTGACGTTGCCTGGCATGCAAACACCTGTGCTGCCATTTCTGGGGACGAGCCCAGGAGCTGGACGCTCACTGGACAGAAGGACAAACAGATTGTAGCCATGTAAAAGATCAATGCCCATTTAAGTCTCTGATACCTTAGTGCTTTTTCTCATTGACGGCCTTTTCTGGCTTGAAACTAAAGTTTAAAAACAAAATCACTTTCCTGCACTAAAGTCCTGAGAGAAAACCAGTCTTTTTTGTTAGCTCACATGTGCAGAGAAGCTGCAGGTCTGCTGCTGCCATGTTTGGTAAGTTTGTGTCACTTGGGTAAACCCTACAGGCGACCTTTAAACTTTTCAAAGTCACAACAACATCTTAATGATGGAGCAGCAGTGGATTAAAGCGTAAAATCGTCAATTTTCTCCATGAGCTTTGGTGTGTGGGAGAGTGAGAGGTTTAAAACTTTACTTTTGAAGCAGAAGAGACTGTGTAACATTGATTGAATATATGTCAATAGCCCACACGGCCACACTTCAAAAACACTGAGCTTGAGGTCACATCTACAAAATGCCAGAGGTGTTTTTGACCGAGGCACTTGAGGGACACACTCCTGTCGTGTCTGTCGTTACTTGGCAACCAAAACCTAGGAGCTAGCGAATGATTCAGGAGGTTTGTCTGGATGATGGAGGTTCAGAGTTGGATAAAGACCAGTCTGATCTACTTCTTGAGCTCAGATATTAAAAGAAACATTGATAAAGAGATATTTTTATCCGTACAGAAGAACAGGAGCTTGGTTTGTGTGTCACAGGCTCCAACTCCACCAACACTGAGCTCTGCAGACCAGAATACAACTCTTACATGAAACAAAACTCTTTGAGGGGAAAACATGACTTCACAGTCACACACAGATAAGAGCGAGGAGGCCGGCCGGTCAGCGTGTGTAGAGATGACTGTGTGTGTGTGTGTGTGTGTGTGTGTGTACAGTATCAGCTGCTGGGCGCAGAGTGATGTTCTGCTGCCTCTGACAGGATATCAGTGTCTGAGAGACACCGTCACCGTCTCAAAATAAAAACACAGACAAACCGCACACTTCATGTGAAGGACAGGTTACAGCACTCATCTCAGGGAAACTACGTGGGGAGCCACAGGTTGTTTTAGGGGTCGCCAAACAAATTTGTGTGAACATGTTTCAATCACACAACATTTAAAAAAAAAAAAGTCTGGTTACAGAAATGATGGCGAAAACTTCATATTATGCACAAACTTGCACATGCACTTGTTTGAAAATATACTTTTTCTTTGCAATGATTGGAATTTTGTTTGCTCCAACTCTTTTGCGCTCGATGTCGACCGGGAAAACTTGGGGACCGAGTTCCCTGACGGACAGCGACTCCAAGCCTGTGACTACTCCCGGTCCCTTGAGCTGTCGCTCCATAACTCAGTAGCCAATCAGCAGGCAGCCACTAAGACCCGCCCATCAGAATCGCACACAAAAAACCACGGAGCAAAGAACAAGCAAGGGAGCGAAACTTAGAAATACGTCACATTTTACGTATTTCTAAATTTCGCAAATTCAATATGATTACATTTTTATTTGAAAAATGGAAAAAAAATCCCTTTTTTTTTTTTACACCTGTGTATAAGTTTTAATATACAGTAGTAATGGAAAAAAGCAGCCTAAATGCGCTATGTTCTAAGGGTTATTGAGTATATGTTTTAAACTTATATTCATTTAGCATAATTTAAGTTTTACCTGTTGTTAAATGACCTTATTCAGGTTGAAACTCTACAATAAATGTCAGTACAACACCACACACACACAACCAAAATGTAATCTGTTCAATAAACAATGACAAACTTCAATCCTGCATGCCTGTACCTTGCTGCCGTAGGCCTGGTTGGCTGTTGCAGGTTGGGAGTAGTACTGAGTGACCGCCTGCATGTAGGAGTTGTAATCCCCGTAGGTCGTCACTGGAGGAGGCTGGAACACAAGAAGGTCTGATGATTCATCATGTACAGGTGATTCGTAGTTCTATGCAAAGTTTAAGGACAATGTCTGCAGTACTGTGCAAAAGTTTTAGGCCTAGACACGCTTTATAAAAATGAAATTGAATTGTTATTTTAAGACTGGATACATAATTCCTGTATTTTCTGGTTGTTTTCCATTAAAAAGATGCAGAAATTATTATATACAGTATATGGTCATTATAGTATTGCTAAATCAACAAATCTAATGGTGGCAGACTTTTGCACAGTATTAAACTTTGTTTTGAGGTGGAAAACTACAGTGGCCTAGAAGTGCAAACCATTATTACAAATGTGAAACACTTATTCAATGATACAGTTCCGCTATAATCAAAAGAGCGTTTTTTTCTTCCAATGTTTATACAGTACCACTTCTTTTCAGCCTGGCTTTCAAAATAAGAGCCACTGACTTTAGCTTTTTAACTACTTCTTATTTTTTTTGCCATAACATTCACTGTATTAGCTGATTCTTGAAAATAAATTAAACGTTTTAATGTCATCGCACAAGCCTCGTTTTGGCAGTTTGTATGTTAAATATAATGCGTAAAAAAAAATGTGACCCCTCACTTTATCACTTCTGGGTTATTTTCAGCATTTGGTGCATTCCCTTTTCAGTAAGGTCATTGGCTTTTGTACATAATTGTGTTTAAGGATTTGTAGGAAGTGTTTCATGTTTTGTAATAATGGCGTGCACTCCATACATGCCACATATCATATTGGTGTGTGTGTGTGTGCGCTACCTGTGTGTGCTCCTTGCTGTAGTCTGTGGCCGTGCTGTCCTGTGGAGGAGCCGTGCTATAGGTGTGAGCTTGTGCTGCTTGGTAGTGCTGGTACCACTGCTGCATGGCCTCCTGCGTCACACACACACACACACACACATCAGGCAAAGAGCAGATGAATAAATGATTGTTTCTTCATTTCCTCTTCTTTGCTGATTTTGTAATTTGACTTTCTCTCTCTTTCGTTATTGTTCCGGCAGACCCCGCTCTCTCTCTCTCTCTCTCTATCTATAGAATGTGAGCCATCTATTGGTGATCTAATCATGACTCATTTGCTTGGACAACTAGATTGTAAATTAAAATGCTGCTGGAGAAAACATGCAGAGGCAGAGAGGGAATGAGGGACAGAAGGAAAAGAAAGAGAGACAAAGCCAGTGAGGAGGCTTCATGGCTTGTTGAGTGTCACAGGAGAGGAAGCAGTGGCAACTCATTCTATCACCGCTGCACTCATCCATTTATTTATTCAGCATCTTCCAATCAATCATCAACCCGGCAACAACCTCTCTCACACTGTTTAAAACCAGCAACACTTTGATACAATTTGAAAGAAAAGAGACCTCACATTCATTTTGTCTCCGTGTGTGTCTCTGTGTTGTGTTGCAGTACCTGTGTGTAGGCCTGGTTGTACTGACTGTAGTCAGCGGAGGGGTCAGTGCTGTACTGAGCATTTGTTGTAGCAGCAACGCTGTGGGAGAAGGAACCGGAGCCCTGAGACACAACAGGAGCAACTGAGCTGCTGTAAACTCCAGAGGTGGCCTGTCTTCCCTGTGCTTTACTCCCAACCGTCCCTGTAGAGCCACAGAGTGCACACAGAGTGTTAGGGTTGGCTTGGAATAGTTTCAAATTTGTTCTTTCATGGACAAAGGCAACTGTGGTTAGACATATGGCAACATACTGTAAGGCCCCAGGGCCAGATCTGGCCTAGGGCGAGCTTTATCTGCAACATCCTCGAAGGAAAAATTAGATTTATATCAAATTATGAAGCAAAGGATCTGTTACATCACATGATGTATGTGTTGTTATTGGAACCAGCAGCTTGACCCATGGTAAATTGCTGTCAAGTGAACTTGACGAAAATGAATTTCTTTTCATCCGATTGCCTAGGTTTAAACATAGTAATGGAAAAAAGCAGCCAAAATGCTCTGTGTTCTAAGCGTTAAACCAGACAGTGTATGATGAGAAGATGCTCAGTATCCGTTGAGTTATTGCAAACGTAGAGTGAACGGTTCAGTTCCTACTGCTGCATCTTCACATTAAAAGCAGGGGCGAAAAGCACAGCTTGACTTTTATTTTGAAGTAGCCACAGGGAGTTTAATATCTCAGTGATTTTACCAGTTACTGCTTTTTTTACTCTTTTTTTTATGTGAAAACAGAGCACCAGACGTGACATGGGGGAAAAATACTCCACTAAATAGGTATAACATGCACATGAAATACTAATCAAGCCAGCACACCTAGAGCACCAACATCAGTCCTCACCATACATACCAAACATTAATGCATTTTCAAAGTTTTTGTATTTATATTTATAATTAAGTTTTGTCATGATACATCAAACATGTTTGTGTTTAGGTGTGTGTTAGTGTGAGTGCTTTAGTCCACGTTGTTCACAATAGACTTGAAATTTAAAAAAAAAATACACTCAAAAATGCACAACCTGGCATAAAGTTATGCATGAAAAAATTATAAAATATTCTAGAAATTAAAAGCCAGAAATGCAAAAATGTGTCTAGGTGTATTAAAGGGTTAATATTTCATCTTTCATCCATTCCTATCTTCGTATGGCCCTCTGAGAATTTGTTTGGACAAATCTGGATTAGACTGACAATTGTTGTTATTATTATTATTATTTTTTATATTACTAGAGATTAAATGTTTTATAAGAATCAATTTAAGGGAGTGTTTCACAAAAGAACAACAGTGTCGACTGTGTGTACCTTGCAGAACGACTCCTGGCATTACACTGGCCAGGTTCAGGTAAGGATTAGAGGGCAGGCGGACTTCTTTAGGAGGATCTCCCAACAGAGAACTCTGACCACTGCTGACCTGAAGAGAGAGAGAGGGGGGGTGAAGCGGGATTTAAGCATAACTGGCACAAACATTGAGCTACAGTATCTATTCAATCATTTTATTCTTGATTATGACTTGGCTTTTACCTAGGACTACAAAAATAATACTGTGACCCCATGATTTTAAGCTCAGCACGCTGACTTGAAAATTACGGTTTTGAAGTTGCAAAAAATTGAAATGTACTAAACTAAAGAGGCAGTGGAATCCTGGGAGGGTTGCTCTCGTCGTTAATTACACTTTCCCTCCATTAGAGAGACTTTAGAGGAGACAGCGCTGGTGCTGGATTCAGTTCCCCTAAGAACTTCAGAGCTGTGATTATCTTTGAACAGCTCCTTATTACGCATGATGATGATGATGATGATGATGTTAGAGCAGCGGTGCTTTATTTAAACCAGGCCTGGTGGTAGAGGAGATGTAGATCAGCACAAACGCAGAGTGCAGAAAAATCTAACATAAAAGAAGAGTGCTCGTACTTTATCTGTAAATAAGGGTGAGACAGACGTGTGTGGACCAGTTTGATTCACACACTCGCGCTCGATAGGGTGGAAGACAGATAGGAAGTGGCACGGACAGCGAGAGTTAAGGTCAAGCAGAAAATCCAGCCCTGCATGTCCCATAAAAAAAACATGTCAGTTGATCATTATCTTGAAATACTTCTCTAGAAACATAAAAGGGATAATTCATTTTTCTTTTTATAGTGCTATGACGTACACACACAGTAGACAGCGTTCAGCACACTGCCTGTTTGAAAAGGTAGAGCAGGGAACTGGACCACAGTTTTACACATTACACCCCGTAAATGTCGACCAAACTGGGAGGAAAAACAATAACATTGTACCTTAAAGCTATATTTTGAATATTTTAGACGCACAACGGCGCCAAAGTTATGTTATGATGCGGAGGATTAGTTTTTGTATTGGAAATAAGTGTAGCAAATATAGCATACAGTGAGAATTATATTGATTTTTTTTAGTTGGGCCTTCTCATGTTTTTTTCTGTGCCCATTCACATCAAAACAACGTGTTAATCCTGTCGCTCTTCTCCCGCCTCCCTCTAACGACTGTCTATATGAAAATGCAACACAGTGACTCTGCATAAATACCTTCACATTCACATACACAACAAACATTGCTTTTGTGACAACCCCAGATATGCATTTAAAATCTCAAGGCAGAAAACAACAACAACAACAAAAAGAACGATAAATTAAAAGCAGAGTTGAAATAACTGTGTGTTTGTACAACATTGTGAGGACAATTCCTGCCCTCAAAGGACTTTATGAGGGTTTAGACTCAGTTTTAGGGTTAGACTCATTGTTACATTAACCCTTTAATACCTAGGCCTCAAAATGTTCGTCTGGACTTTTTTTTACCATAAAAGAAAAGTGTCCTGTGTGTAAGTGTTTTTGCTCATTTTTTCCAGAATACCTTTCAATATCTGGCAGTTATTTACAATTTACTGCATGTTAAAATAGTAATTTAAAATGAAGAAAAACAAAAAAGTTTAAGTTTATTTAAAACTAAAACACTGCTGTACATTAACACCAGATTGTGCGAGCTAGATTTGAAATGTGAACAGTATAAAACATATTTAAAATACAATTTGTTTGAGTTTTTGTCTCAATGTCCAAAAACTGGCCAAGAAATGGAAACTGTGTAACCAGTGCAAGTTAAATTGACGTGCAATTTCTCAGTTTTCAGAATCTGCTGGAACCGTCGCTTTATTACAGTGATCCAAAGTATGCTTACACAAACGTGCGATACGCTCTGTTTTAAAGGGTTTAATGGTTTGGCATGTAAACATTAGGGTAAGGGGCTAAGGACTGCATCATATCCACAAGTGTCCTCACTAAGAATGCTGTGCAAGAATGTGTTTGTAAAGGTGTGTGTGTGTGCGTTGTATTCACAGTTCTCACCATGTTAGCCAGGGTACAAGCATCTATGCTGGTGTGCTGGCCTGATGATGTGTAAACTCCTCCAGGAGGTTTAGGGGGAGGTGGGCCAAGGCCGGAGTTACTTATACCCAAGGAGTAGCTCTGTCCCTGCAGCTGGGAGGCCACCATGGTCCCTGGAGGAGCTGGCTGTCTGTCACAGGGGTAGGAGGAAGTGGAAGAGGTGGAGGAAGCAGAGGGGGTTGTGGAGATAGAATGGGTGCTGTTTTGTTCTCCCGCTCCAGCTCGACCCTGGAGGTATGGCATCATACCTGCTGCTGACACCACCACTGTGGCATTGTGGGCCGACACAGGCACGGACTCCTGGCTCAAATCTGCAAGGAGATACAGAGGATGGAAGAATAGATGGAGAAGATTAAGAAATAGGAGGTAAAGACACGACATTGGGGATAAGTGTGAGAGTGAGAGAGGATGGTTGTTTGTCTCTATGGAGTGACAATGTTCAGTAAAGAAAAATCCCTTAAAGGAAATTAAATAAGGGGAAATGAAAGCAAGGAGACGAGCGACTCCAGACTGACTCATAAAAAGGCTTTTCCAGATAACCATCAGTATCTCTGTCTCCTGAGGACAGGGACGAATCAGAACTGAGCTCCGTCCCCATCATCTGTGTGGAGCTGCTGCACTATTTGAGAGTAGGTTTTCCTGCTCGTACATGATCACTTATCATGTTTATGTGCAGCCTGGCACATTATTCCACTCACTCCGGGGGCTTTTTTTTAATAATCACAAACACATGCACACACACACACACACACACACACACACACACACACACACACACACACATACACACACACATATACACAAGCACACACATATACACATACTATACACGAGCACACAGAAAACATACAGAAACAAAAGGACACACTTCAAAGATGCACATGCACAATAAAGGCAAACTCACACTAACACATACATACACAATCGCACTTATTATAAATCTGATATTGCTGTGAAAGTTGGCCTCTGCAGAACAATAAAAACAATCAGCTCTAATAGCCTTAAGCTAACAATCTCAGCTGACACATGCACACAATCAAAGGAGGGAGACATCACACACACACACACGCACGCACACACACTGTGATCCATCACTTCCATTTAAAAACAACACAGCTCTTCTCAGCTGGAGATCTGCATTGTAAATGCAATGCAGTTGCCCGGGGATGTGATGTACAGTAATGTAATACTGCACAAAAATCTGCAGAGGGGGAAACCTGACACATCGACACATGATGACTTACATCATCTTTTACATGTGCCTCTTGTGTCTTTAAATCCTTTTATTGAACACATCAAACAAGAGAGTCAGAGTCACAACAACAGAGGAAAATACACATAATGGTTGTTCTGATGTGGCTTTATAGTAAAATGTTGTGTGTTGGATTTGCTATTAAATACAGTGCGGCTACAGCTCACGTACTGTTACAATTATGGGAATGGATATACCGGCATTAACTTGAGACACATTTAAAGACAAATGCATTCAAGATTTAACCCCGAGCGTATCGCAGACGACACGTTTGCGTAAGTGCACTTTGCATCACTGTAACAACGTGGTGGTTTGTGCGATCGGTAAAATTCCAACAGTTTCTAAAAGCTGAGAAGTTGCACGTCAAAGCCAACATGTGGTTATTACGGTAATTTCACTCGCGCTGTTGCAGGAAGCCGGCAAATCAGCATCTTTGTCACCAGAGAGGAGAGAGTTGGAAAAACGCCTGTAGATAGTTAACATGTTTTGGCCTGTTTTAGCACATTGAGACAAAAACTCAAACAAATGTTATTTTAAATATGTGTTATACTGTTAAAATTTCAAATTTAACACGCAAAATCTGGTGTTCATGTGCAGTTACAGTGTTTTGTTTTTTTCCAATACAGCATTTTGTTTTACTTCATTTTAAATTGCAGTGAACATGCAATAGATTTTTTTTAGGTCATTCTGGAGAAATGAGGCAAAGCAAATTTTCTGGCCCCTTAAAATAAGCAAGAAAAAAAAGTCCAGACGAACATTTGGAGGCTTAGGTGTTAAAGGGTTAACAACGGAAGTAACAAGGTTCTGTTTTTGTTGGACATGAAAAGGTAAAATTTTATTTCAATTAACATGTTTCCTTAATCTTTGACATTTCTTATATGAAGCATCTTTAAATTTAGCAACTGTACATTTCCTTATTTTCGCTTGACTAACCATCTGCTTTTGTAAAACACTTTGGCTCAACTCCTGAAATTTTTGACGCACTCTATAAATAAATGTGTCTCTCAACGGTGAATGACAAACGGGATGAAGAAAATATGATGAATGCAGCTCATCACAGGTCACTACTTTAACTACAGCTTCCTCTGTTTTGCAGTAATTGTTTTTTTTTTGTTTTTTTTTTACTGAAACTCTCTCTCTCTCTCTCTCTCTTGCTTACCTGTAGGGGAATCTCCCAGGAGGCCTTTCCCCAGTGACACGAGGCCTGGAGGCCGCAGAGACAACGCTTTCTGCATCAGCAGCCTGGATGGATCCCCGAGCAGACTGGAGACCTAAGGGTGAAAAAGAAAGAAAGAAAGAAAGAAAGAAAGAAAGAAAGAAAGAAAGAAAGAAAGAAAGAAAGAAAGAAAGAAAGAAAGAAAGACAGACAGACAGACAGAAATGATCAATGAGATGTAAAAGGAAGAAGAGAAAGATGGAGGCAGAAAAAGGATTTGAGGGACGGAAACGTAACCTTTCACAGTGATTACAATCCCTTCGCTGTGAGTGGAGAGGGAGAAACTAGTGACGTGTTCTTCCTCATGTTGTAGCGCACGTTTAGTATGAAATGTAAATACAACACTTTAGAGGAAGCTGCTCTTCTTTTAGACTTAGGGCGGCATGGTGGAACAGTGGATAACACTGTTGCCTCACAGCAAGGTGGTGTTGGGATCGATTTCTGTGTGGAGTTTGCATGTTCTCCCCATACTCTTGTTGCGCATTACCAGCTGTACAATGACAATAAAGATCTTTTCCTAGTTCTTTGCCCAGTAAAGGAGTTAAAGGAAGAGACAGAATCACTAACACCATATATTCTGCATCTTAATGCTTCTAAAGCCCCTTCAAATACGTCAAAAACATGAGTCTCACAGAGTTTTAGGTTCACTTGAGCGAGGAGAGAAATCATTATAGACACAATTCAAAAGGAAATATGTAAATCAAAATGTTTCCTTTGAGCACAAAAAGAAGAATTTCAGGGTTGATTAGATTCATTTAAGTGCTGAAGATAAAACTGTAAGAGCACATATGCACATGCCACACAGAAATGTACGACAAAGGTGTCTTACGCTAGTGATGCGTTTGTCTTTGATGTGAAGAAGCTGCTGCTGTGCGAGCTGCATGTGTAACAGGTTCTGAAGGACTAGTCCGTTACCGAGCATGGCACTCTGTCAAGGAAAAGAGGAAAAAGTGTCAAACAAACTCATCCACACACACACACACACTGAAAAAAATCATGATTATGGGGTTTGGCGACCTGGTGAGCTTTTCCCAGTGTGAGCAGCGCTGTGGTGAGAGGAGGTCGCAGGAAAGGCAGGCTGCTGTGACGCCCATACTTCCCTAAACAGGAACAAACAACATCATCAGTCAGTGCCTCTGTTTGTGTTTGTCTTTTCTTTTCTTTTTTTTTACATTTCTTGCCCTTAATGCATCAATCAATCAACATCTCAACGGGCATACAGGTGGAATTATTATAGTGGAGTCACACAACAGATCCATCAGTCCTTTACGACACAATTAAAGACGGTGACACACAGCCCACTCCCAACTCCCTCATAACATCATTAGCAGCCTTTCCTGCCACCATGGCGGAGGAAACAAACTGAGTCACATGACACCCGGGGCTCTATAGACTGGTGTCCTCAAGAGTTTGAGGAGATGAACAGAAATGTGTGTGTTTCTGCATAAAGATTGAAAAGTGTCCACTCTGTCTGTCCACTTAATCATTTTAATGCTAGAGCTGAAACAATTACTCGATTAATCGATTATTAATCGATTACTAAATGAATCATCAACTATTTTGATCATCGGTTGGTGGACAAAAAACAAGACATTCGAGAACATCATCTTTTCCAGGTTTGACAAACACCGATCAACATTTGTTTTATCGTTTTCTGACATTTTATAGACCAAGCGGTTACTCGATTCACCAAGAAAATAATGGACGGACTGATCGATTATGGACATCATCATTAGTCGCAGCTCTAATTAATACTTCTGTATACAGCATCTTTCATACTTAAGAACATTTCAAAAACATAAAACACGTGAGAAAGAGTGCACACACAGATAAATAAGTGCTTCAGACTGGTTTTAAAAACATGCAAGGGCAGCAGAATAATGAAAATAAAAGACATTCATTAAAAAGGTTTTTTAAGGATTTAAAAAACATCCAAGTGCAGTTTGGATAAGCAAATATCAGGAACGTTCCATGTTCAGAATCATTTCTCACCTTCAGGCGAGTGCCACTCTTCTCACTTTGTGTGTGTGCCGCACAAGGCCTCCTCATAATAAATGTAAGCGTCAATGCTAATGGTAGTTTCCTCCAGAATAGCTGGAGAAAGTTTAACATTTAATCAAGGTCCTAATTTTGGATTTTAATTGTGCAGAGTGCGCGTGCCGAGAGAGCGAGAGCTCGTCTGCTTCCACCATCCTCTCTTCTTCCTGTTCTCGTTTTTTTCCCATTTTAATACCTGATTAGCCATTCATCACATAATGAAGCCGTCGTTTGAGGTGATTACAATAGATGGAAGCAGAGTACAGTCTCTGATCAGGACCTTGACAAACCTCAAAATGTAGATAGATTATTCAAATGAATCATCATGGACGTTCTGTCTCGCCCGTATGTTTATTACTCTGCTCCTCACTGAACTCTCAAGTCACTGTTCAACACACAGTCTCATCATTTCTATTCCATTTCCTGGGAAATATTCTACATCATTTCCTAAATACTGAAAAATATTAAATCTGTCTTTTAAATTTCTAAATTTACATTTATATGCTGAGCTCACTGTGGAAGAAAAGTGTAGTGACACACAATCATTGCCCCGGAAAAATATGAGTAATACAAAAAACTGATAGTTTTTCAAGAATAAAGTCGTAATATTATGAGAATAAAGTTGTAATATAGTGACAATAAAGTCTTAATATAGTGACAATAAAGTATTAATATTGTGAGAATAAATTGTAATATAGTGACAATAAAATTGTAATATAGTGACAATAAAGTCGTAATATAGTGACAATAAAGTCATAATATAGTGACTGCGTCAAGATGAGGAACGTGGAGCGTTGTATTTTGGTATGGGGTTTCACAAATAAAGAAATACGTAATCTTTTTGTCACATCAGCACCGCATTATCTTTAGCATCAGGACTTTGAAAAGATTGTGAAAGTAACTGAGTGTGTTTAGAAGAAAGAATCAAACAGATTTGGAGAAAATCCTCTCTTTTGTGGAGGAGGAAATGGCTGCAAGGCTATCACTAATTCTAACCTAAACAAATCAAAACTAAAACAGCTATTATTATAAGGTAATAACAATAAATGAATCAAAAGAATTCCAGTAAGAAAATAATAATAATGATAAAGTGCAGTTCCATGGGTTCATATTGTGATTTTCAATTTAGAAACCAGTGATTTTTGTCAGCCTTAAATTTTGAGTTTCAGCTTTTAGAACTCAAATGACACAAATATCTGTGCTCTAGGTAACAGCGCTTCACACCGTCATTCACAGTCACGTCGTACCTCCTCTTTTCCCAGTGTGGTACGGTCTCATGAGGATCTGCAGGGCGGCCGGGTTGGTCATACTGGTCAACAACTGGGCCAAGTTTGGCTCTGGCAGCAGACCTTTCCTATTACTGAGAATCTGAGGAGGAAACAACACAGACACCGACACATAAGAGGAGGAAGTATGTGTGTATGTGTATGTGTATGTGTGTGTGTGTGTGTGTGTGTGTGTGTGTGTGCGTGGTACATGTTGTCATTAGGATCCCCTGATGGCTGTGGTAATCATTACACTAGCTTACATCATCACAGTGTGTCTGCACTTTCAGCCGAGTGTGGAGCTGCTCTGGTAAACTGAAGAAAAAAGATAATCCATGCTGCTAATGTAAATAATAATCATAGCATAATTACATTTCAAACTGTTTACATTCACACGCTCCCCTTCAGTTATATTTATTGTCATGAAACTTAAAAGGTCATATCTCTTCATAAGCGCATACTTTCCTTTTAACGTACAATATACTGTATGTATTCTGCTGCTAATCTTGTGTTCCCTTAAAATTATAATCTTTTTGGTGTCATTTTAATTCTGAAGCAGCAAATGTGGAAGATTAATAAAGTGTGTGATGATTCTGATGCTGACAAGCAAACAAAAATATAAAAACGACACAGAAGAGCAGTGGAGAGGAAGGAAATCTTTGCCTTCCACAACATCACAACGTCACAATTCCATAGTATTGCAACTCTATGATACTTGCAATTTTCTTCTCCTCCTTAAACTAAAATTGAATGATTAATTCAGTCTGAAGTGGTTTATTTCCATCAGTTAAGTGAGTGGAAATGTCACAGTCAGGAAAACTATTTTTGAAATCTACGTGTGTACAAGAGTGTGAACATCACGTTTGTAGGAAATCTTTCAGCTCATTTATGCAAGGTTGTTTTTTTCTTTTCCCAGTATACTTCTAAGGATCTTGGATTTATTTATTTTAACACTTCCAAGTTCTGGAATGATAGTGTGCATTGTCTGGTCCCCATTTGGCTTTGTTTGCCCTGATGGTATGTGTGTGTGTGTGTGTGTGTGTGTGTGTGTGTGTAGGGCTGCAAACTAATGATTATTTTCATCATTGATTAATCTGTCCATTCTCAGAATGTCAGAAAATGTTGAAAAATGTTGATTAGTGTTTACCAAACCTGCAATTGATGATGTTCTCAAACTAAAATGACTCCATTTTAATAATTTCTGTGTTTATATGGAGCAAAGAAACCAGAAAATATTCACATTTAAGATGCAGTAATTGGTTAATAATTGATTAATCAATTTGAGTGGTTTCTTTCCTGGTAAATCGAGTACTTTTTTTGGTCCATAAAATGTGAGAAAATGTTGAAAAATGTTGATCAGTGTTTACCAAACCTGCAATTGATGTTTTCAAATGTCTTGTTTTGTCCTCGAACCAAAATGATTCAATGTTTTAATGATTTCTTTGTTCTATGGAGCAAAGAAACCAGAAAATATTCACATTTTTGAAAATGTAATCGGTTAATAATCAATTAATCTGTTTGAGTGTTTTCCCCTCGGTAAATCAAGTAAATGTTTTGGTCCAGAAAATGTCGGAAATAATGATGTTCTCAAATGTTCACAAATGTTTTACTGATATTTTTTTTTGTCATATGGAGTAAAGAAACCAGAAAAATTCACATTTAAGAAGCTGAAAAATCAGAAAACTTGTTTTAATTATTGGAAAAAACACTCAAACTGATTAATCAATTATGAAAATAATTAAAGGTTAATTTAGTAATCGATTAATAAATGGATAATCGCTGCCAACCTTTGTGTATTTGTGCTCCTGGCTGAGAATGACATCAACTCCAGACCTCCATAATTTGTGGTATTATAAAGTGGAATTGGCGCTTTACGGCCGACGCGCTCTTCTGAATCTTGCATTTTGTGATGATTCAGCAAAGCAACTCTGCCAATCATCAGCTCCAGTACGCCCCACTTAGGAAAAAATGCCGTGGCTAGAAATCAAGAACTAATCTTTTAACGTGATCGTGTTGGAGACTCGATCATGAACAGACTGATTAGTTCAATTTAAAGTTAATGTTTATGTGAAAACCAAAACTTTAAAAAGTCAAGATGAACCTGTGTGTCACAGATTTTCTTTCCAGACACCGACTCTGTGAGGAAGAAATAAAGAGCGGCTCTAAAAAGTCAAGCCACTTCAAAAGAAGCAGCAATTAAAGCTTTGATAATGTCATATGTGATTGGCTCCCACACAGTATGTGCATGCATCATATGTTAACTACTTCACTTTACTCAAGACTGTCATTGCGATGTTTTCACTTAAACTGGACGTCTGAGAGTAAAGACACAGATAATGAGGTTAATTAAACTCTAACCCTGTCCAGCACTCACACAGACAGGAAACTCTTTACACTTGCTTTTTAAAAAAAAGTCTCTGCTCCACTGATGTGTCCATTTATTTTTTTGTACTTTTATTAATCCCCGTAGGGAAATTCCTTCTCTGCATTTAACCCATCCTCGACTAGATGGAAACCTTCCTAGAATTAGGAGCAGTGGGGGTTTGGTACCTTGCTCAGATGACCCCCGGCTCTTTGACCTGGTGATATGGTTAAAATATGCAAAAAAAAAAGGTAATTTTGAGGCTTATGTGTTAAAGGGTTAAAGGACGAGTGTGTATTGTTTAGCGCCATCTAAAAATGTTAACAATTTAGTATTTAAAATCATGTTCTTTATTACTTCATTTATCTTCACCATCACACGGAAATGAAAGAAAAACGTTCTTTACATTCCTCTTCCCTTATTCAGTGTGATCACTAATAAACTGACTGACTAACTAAGTAACTCACTCACTCACTAACTAGTATGCACTAAGTTGCAGACTTCATGGAAAACTCACCTTCATTTTTAAGATGATAATAGAAAAGCCCCCACCACAGACTCTACACACTAGACCTTTAACTATAAATAATGCAGGAGATAAAAAGAAGTGTTTACGACATGTATGCATTACATTTTTGTTTAATTTGAATAGAACATAACAAAATCTACAAATCTGCGATGAATTTATAAATCCAATGCAACAACGTTCTTGTAGCTACATCTTCCATTTGATTCCGCTCAGTCCACATTTATTAGCCGACTTAATGTTTTACTCCCTTTTTAAACGGGAAACATTTAATTTGCCTCAAGTAAAACTAAATCTCCGCTGACTTGTGTTTAATCAGACGACCGTCTTAAGGAACATTTCCCAGTTTGAATTCAATCAGTCGCTATAAGCTGCGAAAATGTAATTCAACAGACTCAAATGAAATCCTATTGAATTAGTCTGCGTCTGTTGGACCCTCCTGAGCACTGACAGCAGCAGCAGCAGTTAGGTTTTTGGTTTTTTTTTGTCTGGCCCAGAGACAAAGCTATTTAAAACAACATTAGCTGGATGGTGATATTTCCCACTCGTCTGCCCCTGAGCTACAGCATGACTTCAGCTCATGTCAACCTTGTTTCCTTCTTGTCACATCCAAAAGAGAAAGCATTACTGATGAGGATGAAGTGGGTTTGACTCCTGTCTGTCAGCAGGAGAGGAAGAGGAGAGAGGACGAGTGTGCTGCAGTGCACACAGACAGTATATAAGTTGGTGTGTCACTGTGTGTGTGTGTGTGTGTGCATGTTCAACAAGGCCAGTCATGGCTGACAGCGTCTTTCAGGGGAAGAGAGAGAGAGAGAAGGAGAGCTTTACCACCGTTTCTTTTACTTCGGCTGGAGAAAATGTCACCATGCATCAGTCTGTTTGGCTACTGGCACAAAATACACCCACACAATCACAAACACACACACACACACACACACACACACACACACGCCAAGGAGGTAAGGAAGCTGTGAGGAAGGGAAGGCGAGAAGAAACCCATAAGGAGAGGGATGGATGGAGAAGAAAGGAGGAGGCAGGGGGAGGCCATCTGGTCCCTAATGCTTACACTCACAATTACTAACTGCAGAAATGAAGAGAACTGCTTCAGAGAGCTGTAGGCGGGGAGTAAGGTCTTCATCACTTTCTGAAGGTCTCATGTTTTTTTTTCTCCCTTCCACACAGCTCACATTCACAACAATAACATTGTTGGAGCCTCAGGGGCACTAATGAAACCTCCCTGTCCCCCCTCGTCCTCAGATGCAGTCCATCTCTTTCCAGCACTTCTCTCTCTCAATCAAGCCGTTTCCCTTCTCCTCACATCTGCCTCATGTCTTCTAAACAAACAAATTCATTTCCACCCTCTTTATTGCTAATCCAGGTGGTGACACTTACTGCGCTGCGTTTTTTAACCTGAGACTTTTAAACCATGTCGAGGCTGAAACTCTTCAAACGCACACATGACAATTCCTGCTCGGCAGCGGATGCACTCAGAAAAAAGAAAAAAAAAATGCTGTCTGTTACATTTCAGCAAAAAACTGATGGCGCAGCAGTTTGAAATTCAAGACTGACAGAAATAAGGTAACATGATGTACAGGTAAGTGCATACAAGGATTATTTTTGTGTGGCAACGGTCATTAAAATGACATCATCTGACTTAATGTGGCCCTGTACTCTTAACTATTACTTGACTTGACTTTCCATGGCCTACAGGCCAAACTCATAACAAACCATGAACCTGCACCGCATGTGAAAAATGTAACTGAAGATTTTCACATGATTTTCATTGTTATATGTTGTGTTCATAGGCTGTTCAAGGATAAATATTCAAAACATCACAACTGGCCTTGATGAAAGGTCATATAACGATACTGACATGTATGAGCTTTACACACTGGAACCACTAGAGAGATAAAACTGAACGCGAGTAGAACGTGTCACTTGTTCATTCAGAATCAGCCGTTCGTCAACACTTGAAGCTCAGCTTCAACTCTTCTCTATGGCAGTGGTCCCCAACCTTTTTTCCTTGAAGCCCCCCTTGCTTGTGTCCAGGACAAACCAGGGCCCTCCCAACCCAAACCCCTGTCCAGGGTGTGCACACAAAAAAGAATAAAGTAAAAAGTTTAGGTTTTTGTTCCTATTCTCACAGTGTATATAGATAAAAACTGGCCTGTGCTGCCGTTAAATCAAAACCAAGGTATTGCCTTGTTTTCTTTTTTTGATCCTCACACAACAGGAACGTGATCAGGACAAATAGGTTAATAAATTGAAAGGTGGACCAAACAAATGAGTAGAGTGTCTGATTGGGATGCACAAATATAATTATATTAACCTCACAAACTCAGAGCAGTCAAAGCCCTGTGCCCCCCCATGTGATCTCTGGTGCCCCCATAAAGGTTGGGAACCATGGCTCTATGGGATGGCACAGAACAGATTTTTTATCACTGCGGTGACTGGACAAATGCGGCAAAACCGTCACTTCCACAGAAGCTCAGCTTTTCTGGGAGTCAATGCAGAATTTATGTAAGAATTTATGTATAAATAACTGGGCCTGAAATGAGCTTACCATGTTTCAAAGACCAGCAACCACCACTGCTATCAGTAGATACTGAAGATTTTAATATAAGTAGTAGTTTTGAACTAGAAAAATGTATATAAAGCTTCACCACATCATTCTTCTGTGTCACTTCCACGCATAAACACACAAACGTGTTACGTCTCATTCGTCGGCGACAGTTTCCTTTTCTACCACCGACTGTAGCTCCAACTTTACATCCAGTAAGTAAGTGTGAGTCGGGTTTGCTGTGTATCTGAACGCCTGTATGTATCGGAGTCATACTGTGTCACAGGCTGCGAGTTTTTCGGTTTATTTCAGGAAGCAGGAGACAGTGGAGGAGCCCAATCAGTCTACAGAACTATAATTATCATGTCAGTCCCTCTCTGCTTCCACGGCACCGTGTAGGAGGGATACCACGGCTACAAAGGCTCTTTCAGCCAGAGGGTGTTTATGCATGTGCACCACGTCAAACCTCTGTATATCTCAACACTGGATGTGCGATAACCAGTCGGCGCCGGCTTCACAATTAGCTGTAGCTGTAGCCGCAAGCATGTCAGCTTGTTTTTGTGTGTGTTTGTATGGTAAGAGGTTTTGGTAGTATGGTTTCAGATTTCAGTAAAATGCTTTGGGTTTCATTTATTTATTTATGTATTCATTCAATTAATCCAACCTGTTAATATTTGAGTGAAAAACACTTAAAGGAACACTTCCGATTAACATTTAGCTTTGTATTACTAGAATAGGGGTAGTATTTTTGAGAAATTGTGCCCACCAGTGACACTTGGTCCGAGGCTTGAAACTGCAACACTTATTCCGCAGTTTTTAGACCCACTCATAGGGGGGCGGGACCTCATTCCCAGAATGTAAACAGTGTCCGCCATCTTTGCTAACAGTTACGCTAACAGCACCAAGTGTCACTGGTGGGCACGTAAAAAAAAGAAAAGAATGAAGATATTTCTCAACTCAGGGGAAACTGAGGTTGGGAAGCACAATTTTTCAAAAATACTACCCCTATTCTAGTAATACAAAGCTAAATGAAAATCAGTGAAGTATTCCTTTAAGTGAAGCTGAATCCACTCATTTCAAATGTCACCAAAAGAGCTACCAACATCTCCTTTTGTGTGTTCCCTCACACCTATAAACACAATACCCTTGTACTCTAGTACACTTCAGTGGACTATTATACTCACCGGCAATATACAGTACAGTCACCATTTTAATCTAGGGTTGCTATGATACCAGAATTTCAAACCTGATACTGATACACTAGAAACCACAATGACAATTTGTTTGACCGCACAAAACAGTACAGCATCATGAAACTGTAAGTGTTCATATTCTGTGATTCTGCTGACTTTCATTGCTGATTATAAAATAAAAGTTGCTGAGTAAGACTGCCACATTTTGTCTTCTTGCGGGTCAACTTCTTAATCAGCTTCAATCTGGGACATAACACTTTCAGACATAAACATTTGTGTAATCACAGTTATCCTGTGAAATAACACGGTCTGATCATGTAACAGAGGACAGCACTGATGATACTAACACCGTTCCTAATGACTATCTAATCTGATATTCATTTTATTACAGATTTCTAACAGAATAGGATTTTTTTTGACAACCAGAATACGGTCACCGGATAAGTGGCACCCAGTGTGGTCTGCTGCTGCTGCTGCTGCTGGAGTCCATCTGCTTAAAGGTTAAACATGATCTTCTGCAAACATTGTTTGAGTTCATGTTGCATTTGTATCACTTTCAAACCAGTCTGGCCATTCTCCTCTGACCTTTGATTTCCACCAGAAAACCACCACTCATTACCTTTCTCTGTTAAGCCCAAAATATAGTGTAGTTGTGTGCGAAAATCCCAGTAAATCAGCACTTCTTGAAAGACTGAGACCAGCCAATCCAACCGTGTCATGTTCAAAGTCACTTCAATCACTTTCTTCTTCCTGGTTCTGATGCTCAGCTGTAACTTCAGCAGGTCAACTCGACCATGTCTACGTGCTTAAATGCAGTGAGTTACTACAAGTACTGCAGATATCTGTGTTAACAAGCAGGTGTACCTATTTAAGTGGTGAGTGTATTATAGTCATTTGATGAATGAATAGATATTTTATATGATTGAACTCTGACTTAAAAAAACCTGGGTATTCCTTCACAGGTGTGTACATACAGTATTTGTATGTTATATTATGAGCTGTATTAGGTAAATTGGACACTCTAAATTGACTGTAGATGTGAATGTGAGAGTGAATGTCTCTATGTGTCTATGTCTGTCCAGCACGTTCCCCACCTATGTCAGCTGAGACCGGCACAGCACCCCCCGTGACCCCTCATGTGGAGGATAAAGCAGTAGAAGATAGATAGATGGATGGATGGATGGATGGATTATGGGCTGTCGTGCTCTTGTGCAAAGTACTCACCATGCCCTGGGCAGCAATGAGAGCAGCCAGTGTGCTTCTCCCTGAGGTGCCGGGAGTACAGAGCGACAGACGCGCCTCCTGTCCTCCCACCAGTGTTCGGTCCATCTCTGTCAGAACAGCCTCTGCTTGCTCTGCGCTCTCATACTCCACCACACCAAAGCCCCGCACAGGACTAGCCTCATCCTGAGCAAGCTGGAAGACATTAGTAAAAAATAAATAAATACAATAATTAATATGGCAGAACAATTTGAATCTAATTGAAATAATCTAATAAAAATATAACCTCACGCAAAAAAAGAACTACACCAAATCTGTTAAGATTTTCGTAAAATGTACGATTTTCTTTTTTTTTTTTTTTAGGATAAGGTAGAAGTAAAGGAGAGTTTTTAAAGTCTAAAATCTCACCAGATAGTTGAGTAATTTGTATTGATTGGCTACACTCTTCTCCCAGGTAGAAAAGAGATTGTTTTGTGCCAAATGCCAGTTTCCAAAAACAGTTCTCTATAGTGACACTTGCAGGCTTGCAACGGCTGAGAGTGAGAATTCTGGGCTTCGGCCAAAACAGTTAAAAAAAAAAAAAAAAAGAGTAAAGCAACACTCATACAACACAGCAATGGTCACTTTCCTGTTCGCCTGATGAGCTGAACTTGATAAAACTCTATTTTCTCTTTCTGAGCGTGAGATGTGCTGGGAGCTGATCATTTGTCGATATGTATTCATAGAGAACAAACAACCAAGGCTGACCAAAGTGCTGTACAGAATGACAACAATAAAATAGAAAGCAAAAAACATAAAACATTTAAAAACGATACAGAGCATAGTAAAAAAACAAAAACAAATAAACAAATAAAAGGAAACAAACAAACCAAAGTCCAGTTCAACCTGAGTTAAATACCATGGAGTAAAAGTAGGTTTTTAAGGCAGATTTAAAGTTGTCAACAGACAACACATTCCAGAGCCGACTGCAATGAGCCACCTCTGCTCTTTAACTTTGTTCTTTGTGATTTCCATAAGCAGCTGGTGAGCCAACCTAAGCTCTCTGACTGGAGTGTGTAGGTGCAGCAGTTCAGCCAGATGCTGCAGGTTGATTTAACAAACAAACAATAGAATTTTAAAATCTATCCTTAAACGTACTGGTAGCCAGCGGAGTGAGGCCAATATTGGGTGTTATGTGATCACGTTAGCGATTCCCAGTCAGAAGGCGTGCTGCAGCACAAGCTGCAGACGATACATCAATGACTGGTCGATGAAAGTACAGCGAGTTGCAGTGATCCAGCTGTGAGGTGATTAAAAACATGGATTACCCTCTCCAGATCTCTGGGGTGGAGGTAGCGTCTGACCTTCACTAAAACTCTAAGTTGATAAAAAAAAATTCCTGATCACAGAATTCACTTGTTTATGAAATTTAAAAGTGTTTCTTCCTTTCGTGTTAGTTTTCACTACACATAAGACTCAGCTGGGGCAGCAGCTCCACGTATATTCTGAGGAGCATTTATTGCCTTCTGTGCAATTCCATTCCTAGGCAAACTTTTGCTCACTGCTACTTACTGCTGCGGTAACAGTATGTGGAAGTCAGCTACTGCTGTTTACCTGTAAAATATGGGCGCACACAAATCCGACAATTAAATGCAAATTCAACAGCGGAGGATGCACAAGGTCTCGCTTTTTTAAATCATGCCATGACCTGCATTAAAAATGATCAATGTTCCATAATAGCCTCTTTCAACAGTACTATTATTTTGCTATTTATTCAAACCTCTGCCGTTTCTTAGCGTTATTTTCTTGGCATAAGCCGACGAAATTTTTCCACAAGTTCACTCGTTTGCCGCTCTTTGAGTTGGCCTCGTCTCACTCTGCATGATGCCGTGTTTCAGTATGGCAATCATCCTGCTTCATTTGGCCCTTTGTGAGTGTGGTACACGTCTGCTCCTCGACGATGTGTGGGCTTCCTTCACGAGATAAAATTAGATGCTCGGCACTTTGCCGTAACTGGGCTGATACACAGGAAAAATTAGAGTTTCACTGACAAACACAGTGAAGCCAAAATATGGCAGACTGAAATTCAGCTTTTATCATTTGTTGATTTTCAAATCCTACCTGCCTCCCCTGTTTATCAATCTCTCTCTATCTCTATTTCCTATTCTTTGCTCCTCAGTGTTATTTTCACTTATTGTTTGGGGGGTTGGGAACTCTTTTATTTGCACTGCCTCCTCTGCCTCACAGCAAAAGATTGGCAAGTTTGAATCTGGAGGTCAGCTGGTGGAGCTGAATACGGCCCCCAGACATTGTTTATATTCAAAAATTAGGACAAAGTTGCCAAACTCATTTTTAATTAACATTTTACATGCTAATTTTCACATGTCCTTGCTTTAACATTTGTTTTTATTTTAAAGTCTCAACAACAAGCTCCAAACTAAAAAAAATGGCTTCAAATTTGTAAGAAAATTTAAATATCAAACAATAATAAAATACTGGGCCAAAAATTTTACTTTTATTTCATTTTATTTGAATGCCCGGCCCACAACAGAATTTTATTTTCCTTCCATAATCCAAGTACTTGAGCTTTAACCTGTCCATGTTCTGTTACCCATGGTGCTGGATAGTATTTTGCACCCAGCGAAGTTAAACTTACAATCAGACACTGATGAGGAATAATTGATCTGACCAAACTGTGATACAGGATGTGGGGAAATGGGTTTGTGTCCAACACGAAACACACCAGGAACAAATGGAGCTAATGTAAGAAGAAAATAAAGGATATCTGCTTCATGTGGCTGTTTACTGATTTACTGCTTTACTGATCAACTGACACAAAAACCTAGTGTCTAACGTTCATGATCTCTTTTTCAGATTTCACTCGTTACTTGCAGGAGGAAAAAAAAACAAAAACAAAAACAAAAACCCTAGAGGCATTAATGCCAAGGGCTGTTTTAATGGAGGCAATGTGTTTAAGACTGGGTTCTTCCTTCAGTGCACAAGAGGAAATGTAGCTACTCAAAGATAATTGTAATTATCTTACATGAGCTGCATGCTGCTAAATAGAGGTTTCATTTCCCTCATCAGAGAAGATAAAATGCCGGCAAACACTTTCATTTATTTCCGTTTTAATAAACCATTAGGCCATTTGAGCGAAGGGAGTCCCTGCAAACAGCTTGTCTTCTATTTTTGCGCCACGTTTATTGCACATCTAAGAGTATTATTTATCCAGAGAGCTGGTTGGTCGATTACTTCATATGATTGGATTCAAAAGACAAACACAGTCTCCTTTAGAGGAGTTACCATGGGGAAGGTGTAAGACGACAGAAGCAGCATCAAACCCAAAGACACAGATGATCAAAGATATAAATCTGACTCGGCTCTTTCTGACATTAAAGGTGGATTATAAAAGTTTCTTTATCAACGAGTACAGGAACGGATCTAAGCCAAATAATGTCCTACTTTCAACTTAATGTCTTTATCAATGAAAGGCTTGGCCTTTTTCCAGCATGGAAAGTTGACGGAACAACATCACATCACATTTTCTTTATGGTTACTGGTCAATAAATGGATCTCTGATGGTCTAAGAACTGCTGACCGATAAAATGACGTCTGAAGATTTAGCTCTCTGTCGAGAAAGCCCAGTCACTTCCAGAGCGACTAAATAATGTAGGCAGGATAATACCTTAAAGCTAATGGACGATACGGAATAATCACAACAGCTAAAACCTAAAAGCTAAAAGCTTATGGCTAAAATACACTACACCTCAGTGGTAGAGTGAGTCTCTTTCAACTGGAAAGTCGAGGGTTTGAATCCTGTCTACATACGAATGTGTCCCTGGGCAAGACACGGCAGAGTGTGAATGGATATTTAACGGATATAAATGCACACCATTTATCATTTCAATTTATTTTGGAAGAATACACCGGGAAGTCGACTTTTTCGCGTTCACTGTCTGAGACAGTTCGACGTGTTTCTCACACAAAAATGTGTTTGGCTTCACTTGAGCGTTTGTGCCTCACAGAATGTTGTACTTGAGGAGTTTGACACTCTAACGCTATTTTTGCATTCATCACTTTCCCTGTGCACACAGTGGAAACCTGAAAACCTCACAGCACAGAGGAAGGAGAAACTCATAACTGTGTAAATGAACATTCCACCTCAGATCACGTGAGGTGGTTTACATGGTTTGAAAATCTAATTAAAGTTTTTTTTCTGTTGAAACTAATATTTTAGATGGTTGTGTTTTTGAACGTCAAAAGGATACACAATGATATAAATGAATTAAGTCACCATATATTTAGATTTTAACCAGAGGAAAAACAAAGCACACAAATCGATTTTCCCTTGTTCTCAAAATGTCTCAAAAGCACCCCATAGACAAAAGTCTAGCTCCGTCACTGCCCACAGGTTCACAGACAGTGACGTCAACCAATGAGAGCACAGGCAAAAGCTTTGAGTGTAAACAATCAAACTGGCAAAGTGAAAAGTGATATTACCTCAAGTTTGCAAAACCAGGCACCAATTTGACAACAGTAGCTGTCAGTCACACTGGTGTCCACTCGCATTATCGTCTTTTTTCCCCTCTGAATGGGAAAATAATTTTTCAAAATCGATATCAGGCTCTCTGGAAGAGGATCTAAAAGTAGTGATTGAGACAATTAACTGCTCATACTTAAAAAGTTATTTGTCCTTCTTCATGAGCTTCACTTTCCAAAAGGAAAACTAAGTCCCAGCTACTGTAAGTATAAGTAATGCTGTCCAGCTCTTGAGCACACAGTGTGAGCCAATTATGGAAACACACATTTATAAGGCCCACAGAGATTGCAATTCCATTTTTTTAAAAAACGACCATATGATCACACAATAAGCTATATAATCTTATCCGACACTTTTCCAGTAAAAGTTAGATTAGAAAATCAATGGGAGACAAATGCATTTGCACCATCTCAACCCTGAGTGCTGACGCCTGTTACCATCAGTGTTCAATCAAGTAGCCCCTCCACTTTTCTCCTCCCTTCCTCTCATTCATCTGATGTTCCCTCCGGTCTGAACAGAGGGAGGGATGGATGGATGCAAGAAGGGAGTGAGGGAAATGGATGTATGTGTGGAGGAGTAGGTCGATAGGTTATTATCATCAGCATACATCAAGCAACCCATATGGAAACGACTCAAACCACTTTTCCCCTGGATGGATGGATGGAAGAGGGAAAACCTCGGAGACTGATTGACAAGTGGAAAGGCGGAGGGAGGCTAATGGAGGACATGAGCCAGAACAGACAGAAAACAAATAACAAATAAAACTATGATGATCAATTTTTGGTAAAATAACAAACAAATAGGAGTGGTGTGGGTAAACTGTGACACACTGTAAAACATACATTAAATTGAATTGCATGCAAATGACATCGACGCAGTCATCAACTGTGTGAGTGCGTGTGAGAGTAATGACGCAAAGGCTAAGTGAGCGTCTGTGTACCCACATTTTTGCTATATAAAAATGTTCAATCATTACTCAGATGTGCACCGACAATTATGCAAATGTATCTGCGTACGGTACATGACCCGTGCATATGGCAGCTGTTTTTGTTCTCTCTCTCTCTCTCTCTCCCTTGTGTTCACATCCAGGATAATAGCAACCATAAAGGAACCATGATAAAAAAGTTAAAAGTACTACCAATGATATAACAAATATTCATCCAGCAGTGTTTGAAGCGTTAAAATAATTGAGTACAGGTTTCATTACAATGAAAAACTTTAACTGGGAATGTACCATCTCTTATGTACGTCTCTACCTTGTCCTAAAAGTACGATTTAGTATAAGTGACGGCATGAATTCCTCACCTGTACAGTGCAGTAAACCTGCGTCACTTTTTCATTCCACATGATACATTTTTCATTCTTTTCTTTTCATGTTTTGCCCGACAGCTCTTTATGTTTGAATGGCAGACGATATTAACCCAGTGCAGCATAGATAAAGTGCCTGGTGGTGCAGTTTGATATTTGAAGCGCAGACATCTTTTTCCCCGTCATGGTGGATGAGCTTAACATCTACAGTAAACAGTGACTATCTCTGGGCATGTCATAGTGAGGCCTGCAGTCCAGTGGGGAACTCAGTATTTATCTTTCTTTATTATAAAACCTCCTGTATTCACTGTTTCTTTTACTGTTGATGACATCTCTATCACATCTCCCACTGCTGTGGCTTGAATGATTGATGTGTTCATGGCTTGTTTGTAGTGCGTACTGAAGCAGCTGATTATAGCGTTGATGAGCCAGTTGTGTTAACTTTGTTCAGTTTAATTTTTTTGGATGAAAACTATGTCTGGGATTCTCTGGAGTGGTGAAACTAGGCCGTCCATGTCCACAGTCCTGAATTCTATTTACTATGTCCTACACTGAAGGACCTACAAGACAGAGTGGGGCATCCTGTAGCTTGTTATATGATAAAGGGATGTAATGGTATTATCAATATCATGATACTGCAATAAAAGTCATGAATCTGTCACGTTATCAGACAGTATGATTTCGGGGCATAGACAGCAGCTGGTCACCGGTTAGGTTAAATGATCCAGTGACACAAATTGCTTGAGTAACCAACCACTTTCACTAAAATCAAATGGGTAGACATCATCAGCTATACTACTATCAAAATACTGCAATAAGGGATGCTCCATCCACATTCAATACATAGACTTTATGCACTTTGTTCTCTATCTTGTGAATAAATGTGAGAAATCCTGCCCTTTGAACATTTTCACGGACATTTTGTTTTCTTCAGTTAGACAGATATCATGACGTATCTCTAAATGGTTGTCTTATTTCAATATATTGATTATCACAGAATTGTTGTATCGTGATATTATTGGTATCGTGGACCATGTATCGCGTATCACATTATTGACATTATTGTATCTTGACATTTTTGATATTATTACATCTCCGAAGATAAATAAACTTTGATATTTAACATTAACCGAATTTGCGCAAAACATGAGTTCAGTCCAGACTTTAACTGAATGTAATGTATAAAATATGAAACACCAAACATGGACTGATGTTGTTTTAAAGTTGACTATGTAATCATAACGCACAGTTCAAATAACGACAGTGATCCCGTGTGATTATTCTGATTAATGTCATGTTTTTCCAAATTGAGGTAATTTTCCCCACATAAGTGGAACTCAAGAAATAACCTGACTGTTATATCATTAACAGCAGTGACACAGCAATATGACAACCTGACATAAAAACTAATTTCACATAAGTAGAGTGGGTGAACAGTCTGTGACCACCTGACAATAGCAACTATTATACATGTGTCCGCTCCTGGGTCTCAGGTCAATGTTTTGAGCATGTTATTGCTGTACAGACAAAACTAAAATTGAAAAAAATGCCTTTATTTTCCCCATACGTGTGTGTAGAATGCATGAGGTTACGATGCTAACGTCGCTATCAGTATGTCAGTGTGCCTGACAGCTCTTGGGTTGTGGTGCCCACTGTCCAGCCAAGAGATGCTGAGAGAGTCACTGACAGGGCTAAGACTCAGAGGAACACCCCTGTCAGTTTGTGTGTGTGTGGGAGAAACGCAGTTTAAATTGTTACGCGAGTTGTTTTGCACGAAAGCGATGAGGTCATGAGCCCTGTCAGCGCTGTCTGTGAAGAGAGGAACATGCACGATCACACTGACTGACAACTTCAGCTCTGTAGATGTTTATAAAGGAGGCAGATGGTCTGTGTGTGCATGTGTTGATAAAAATATTCAATGATTTCTTAGTCTTAGGATTAGGTGATCCAAGAAGAAATAACATCGGAATTCAAAGTCGCCCCAAAAAACAAATGTTGGGCGGTTTTTCATCAGCTGTATCTGAACAGAAAGGTATTTCTAAAAATAACAACCATCTTAACAGGTCTTTAAATAAAACTTTGGAGCAGTTTAATCTCAGCGGTAATAAGCGTGTCAAGCACCTCGCGATTGTACATGGTAAAACTTTAATTAGCTGTGTAATAATGAGAAATGATGATTCCGAGTATTGGGAGTTAAACGTCATATTTCACATTCAATCCGTAATTACTTGACATTTCTGAATAAAACAATGCAAATGAGTGTGTGTTTTTTTGACAAAAGGTCAGAATCTATTATTTCCATTCACAAAAAACGCTGATAGATTGGTTGAAACCTCTTTTCATCAATTTCTATTACAGCTGTCCCCATTTAATTGTCTGCAGAGTTTATACGCCTGAGGTTTTTAGTCTCCCCTCATCGGCATGCACAGCACATCATAGCGGGTCTTGTGTTTTTGATCTACTGGCCTCTAACGTAGGTAACGCGCAGAATAATAACATCTTCATCTAATAACATCGTCATCTTCTGTATGTGTGCTTTATGTCAACATGACATGAACAGCTTTATTGATTAACTAACTACACAACGAGACAATGTGTCTGTCCATCTGTAAAGACAGTCAGTACGTTTACATGGACAGTTTAATCGATTTATTGGCCGTGCATGTCCGACTCCGCTTCCGTAGGTGGTGCCGTATCCCTCTGTAAGCTAGTGCATATTGAATCAGTTTCCTGTTGACCTTCCTGTCACAGAAAAACAAACATAAATCTCATCTCTCCGTAGCTTTCACTCTCGCCAACAACCATGTTGTTGGTTCTTTTCTGGCAACAGTGCTTCAGTTTATACGTCGTCTCCTTCTACTTCCGGGGCAAAGGCCGAGGAGGGAATTTTGGTGCATGCACAGAACGCCAAGTCCGACTCCAATCTGACTAAGCATATACATGCAGCCGTAATCAGACTATGATTCACATTATCCAGGTACGTTAGTCCGACTCAGACTAGCTCGACTAACGTGTTTACATGACATTAGGAAAACCAAATGATTGGTCTTTTAACATGCATGTAAATGCACTGAGTGGATGTGATTATGCCTCTTGTCATCATCACATTAACGGCTGTGAAGATGCCAACAATGTCTGCACTGTGATTGGCACTCTACGCCTCTTCACCACTTCACCTCAGCTCTCCATCACTCCCCGTCTCCCTACATCCCTCTATTAGGCCTGATGCTGTCAGCCTTCTTCTCCCCGCCCTCCTCTCTCTAATAGGTTTGGCATTCTCAGCTCCATCCTCCCCTCTTACCATTCCACCTTTCTGTCTCCATCCTGCTGTTCCTCCCTCTGGTATTGCTGACATTCTTTGCTCTCTCCTACCTCCATCTCTCCTGGCTGACTCAAACTAAAGTGCTGCCTGAGGGCCCTTTCGTGGGCAGCAGAATAATAGCGCTCAGGGCCAAGGCCACGGGTTGAGAGCACTCTGAAGAGAGGGAACAGGGCCAAGAGGGCTGAGTTTTACATATGTACACAACAGAGAGAAGTGCGTTTACATAAGAGTGGATTAGTCAAATACATTGAGTCATGATTTAAGACTAAGTTATTTTTTTTAAAATGTTGGTATCATGAGCATTTTATAAGCCAAACTAATGAGGTTGCACGCAGAGGCAGATGATGGATTCTAACAGGAGGTGAAAGAAAATATAGGAAGACAAATTGATGCACAAAATTTTCTGTTGTAGTAAGATATTCATAGATTCTTAAACCTCATATTTTTCCATATTGTAGCTGGTTAATAGCTGTTGTGTATGCCATGTTTTGGTGCAAAAAAAACGTGGATGAAGTCATGGCTGAGAAGACGGAATCAACTTGACTTGTACGAGTTATGGTTCTAAACAAAAGTACGCAACATCTGTTTCCCGGTCAACTCGCTCTCTCTTATTGCGTGGGTTCTGCTCACGCCCCAATCGTTGTTCAGTCATAAATACTGAACATTTTTAATATTCTGTGTCCGACGACGCTCAAATCTCGTCTGTTAATCCCTCACACTACAGAATGATGTGGCCAGATAATCTGTTCAAATTAGCCTCAAATCGGAAGGCACCTACGATTGTCAGAAGGGCCAGATCTGGACAGAAATCTGGACCTCTAGTATGGGGCGGGCTTTAGTTCACAGGACATGACTTTTCCACACTACAAAACATACTCTTACAAGACTGGGAATTATTATCATTTCACAGCATCCACAGGTGGTCACACACTGCACTTTGTTTTTCCAAGAAGAGCCGCGAGTTTCAGCCTTTAATGTGGGCTCACGTACAATCCAAACATTCAACATGATTGTGTTTGTTTCCCAGAACCTTGTTCTGTTTGATAAAAAAGAAAGAAACTATACAGACTACTACACAATTACAAGGACATCGTGTGGAGGAGGTTCAGTGGGATGGTGTGTGTTTATCAAGCTTTAAAATTACAGTGGTGTCTACGTTTCGCCGTCACATTTTTAGATGTATTTAAATTTTTCCTTTTCCCCCCTCCTCTCTCTGATGAACCACCGTTTTCTGTATTCCTCCTCGGTGTTTCACCCACCATCACCCCTGTCCTGGTCGCTAATTGTCTGGGTTGGCGTGATCTGTTGTCGGCTTGGATCAAATTCCAGCGTGCTGCAAATGAGATTTTGAGTCTGCACCAGAGCGCCGAGTCTCTGTGGGCCTCGTCTTTGGGGGATTTCACGCTCGGCGGCTGCCAGCTCAGGGCTATTAGCCACAATTTCCAAAACCCATCGACGAGAAGAATATCGGACTGAAAATCTTGTCGCGTAAACTAGATTTTCTCCGTGGTGTCAGTGTACTGTCGCTTCAGTGAAAGCAATGTCGGCGTATCAAACAATACCGTTGTCTTAGCAGCGCTGGATGGACTGGTCATGAAATTTGGTTCAGACTATTATTCTCTCATCTACCGTGAAGTGTTTCATAAGCTCTGTTTTACAGGAAATAATGTGGCGAGGCGCAGTTACACACATGCACATTCCCGACTGTACAAAGGAACCCACACTGAACCATAGGTCAAAGCCTGCTGGCTCTGCAACTCTGAAGCTACATGAGCTTAACACCCACAAAGCATCATGGGAGCAGGAGGATGGTGGGTGTATTGATTTCTACGAGGGAGTGGGGCAAGAGAGGTGGAGCCAGAACTGGAAATGCAATAGATGACAAAATACTCAGCGAGTGCAGTCTGAATGGACATTTGAGGGTGGAGTGGATGTAACGGAGCAGAGTGGTTATAGAGAATCGCACAGCTGAACCGAGCAAGTGGATGGAGGTGGGAGGGAGGAAGTGGGAGGGTGGGGTCGGTGTTGTGGCAGCCACACCTCACCACGGAAACAGTTGCTAAGTGATACCACCAGGTGGGCCAACAGGGACGCTGTCCCCTGAATTTTTACAACAGCACCTCTTACCTGGTGGCGTTCAATCATAATGAATATATGATGAAGCACTGATCCTTAAGTGACGATGGTGTGAGCTTCCGTCGCACTACGAGACACTGGGAGTGTGATTCCGGAGCTTGGTCTCATGTTCAATGAGCCATTACCACCTAACTACATATACATCCCGCAGCGCTACTCCTGCCCAGCACGACATGAAAACTAAAGGCCCTGTCACATATTTTGTTAGGCTGTTGTTACACTTGCCAACTTGACTGTCATATCGCAATTAATAGCATACCTTGACACACAAAGCTACCCATTAATAAAAATAAAGGAGAAGCTGTCGCACTCGCACACACACACACAGAAAGAGGAAACCCACCTGGCAGAAGACCGGTTTGTAGGTTTCTGAGAAGAGCTGGGTCAGTTCTTCAGAGTCACAGAGGTCCAGTGGCAGTCGGTCCACACACAGACACCTGGAGTGCAGGTTCTCCTCCTGGCTCAGCTGGTTGACGTCCATCCACTGCACCATCAGCGAGCGATCGCCCTGTGGATTTGTGTGGCGCATGATCAATTCACTCACAATACATGACAAACACTCATTTAACTGTTTTAATATGAGTCCCAGATACACCTTTATTTGCTATAACATAATCTTAAACCCTTCACTTATTTTGATTTTTTTTCTCCCCATTTTATACTTTGACAATAAATTGAAAACAATCTCAACTTGCAGACACAATAACTGTACTGATTTACTACGTATTGTCAGGTTTCAACTGAACTTTTATTGTAGTTAATAACATATTGTGAAGGCATGACTATCACTCCTATCTCTGTACATTTACAGTATGTGCAAATCAAAACTGTGGCTGGTTTTAGTTTTTGGGGGCCAAAATAAATTAAAAAAAATAACAACCTGTGTGTGCAGCAGAACAATTATAGCCAGAAGACAGAAGACCTCATTATGATTTATCAACATATTTGGAGTCTTACTGCAGTTTTATTACAACATGCAATAATCACGTTTCCCGTCACGATTATCCCGACCAAGATAATTGCGATGCACGATATTATTGCAATGACTGATAAAATATGATTTAATATTATTTTTGTTTTGTCAGAATAAATGGACAGAATAAAATAAATTCACCACGATTGACTTATTGTGTTTTTTTTTCATGCGTAGCAATAATATCCTATAGTTTCACATCACTACCCATACATAAGACAGGAAAAACGTGTTCATGTTTGTAGTATAATACATATTATCTATTTTACTGAATTTAAAGAAAGGGAAATAAGGAAAACTACACTCATTGGCCACTATATTAGGGACACCTGCTCAACTACTCCTTAAAACAAATATCTAATCAGCAATTTCTGAATGTAGTAATGGTCAAAATGAGCAGGGGAAGTGCAATCCTAATATCAGTATAGTGAACAAATGTGATTTCAGTGACTTCAGTGAATGTAGCATGGTTGTTGGTCTGAATTTGTGTCCTGTGAAATAAATCAAGTGGCCAGTTGTACAGGGCAATAATTATTGTTATGTTTTTATCTCTCAGTCCTAAACCACGTAAACAACTGCACATTAACGTACCATTGGTCGGCCCAGCAGCTCAGAGCGGGCCCGAGAAGCAGAGTCCTTCTTCATGTACTCAACAAACCCATATCCTTTGGACTGGCCCGTGAGTTCGCTGTACACCAGGAAGGAGCGCTCGATGTTTCCGTAGGCGCGCACCAGCTCCTCAAACTGCTGGGACGTGAAGGTGTGGGGCAGGTTGGTGAGGCAGAGCAGCGAGTCTGTGGGCTGCAGAGTGACGTTGATCAAGCGTCCCCGGACAGTGCTGTGATGGAGGGAGCGGATGGCATCCTGAGCCTGGTCCCCGTTCAGCAAAGTCACAAAGGCTGGAGGAGGGGACATTATGGAGACAGCGACGAGGGGGGGGGGGGAAAGACGGACAAGACAAAGACAAGGACGGACACAAAGAAAGAGACACATGCACAGACATAAATGGACAAGGACGTGTGGACATTTAAAGCAGACATTCAAAAACAGGCAGGAAGCGGTTTGGTGTGGAGACAGTCAAAGGACACACATGGAAACAGCTCACACCAAAGAAAATAAAAATAAAGGAGAGTGGAAAGAAAAAAAGACGACAATTTGAGCACAAACAACCAAAGCCACGGACAGACAGTCATAAAGACAGAGATGGACAGATACACAGAGAGAAATACAACACATTAGCTACAAAAGCCACTAGGGAGCCACTGTGTAGGGGAATCCACTGAGACACACACATACACACCTCAATACATCAAGAAACTGTGCAGGCAGCTTTTCAACTAATGAATTGTGATTGTAGATCTTTTCTTTTTTGGTTTTAAATACAACTCCTTGGTGTCAGAATGGCTCTTCTGCATTCTTTAGAAGAGGATCTACCTCTATCTCGTTGAGGATCTATCACCTTGCCTTATTCAGAGAGCTTAATCTTTATAATTCTATAATTCTTATGGATATAAACACTTTGGCTTGTGTGACCTGGTAAATACAGTTGGAATAAGGATGAGGAGCTAAAAATCCGGTAAGTGTGTGTGTGATAAAGAAAAGCTGGTCTTTCAGCTGATCCACTAGACACTTAAAAAACATTCAGCACTCAATTTCAACAAAAAATACCGCTGCACCCTAACCATATCAGATTTAATTTGAATGTTAAACATACAGTGCAACAAAGTTGTTGACCAAGGGCAAAACAAATACACATATAAATAAAAATGCTACTTGATGCGAAGAAACAACCTCTGCGGTCCAGTGTAACGGCGATTTAAAAAACACATTAGATAAAGTAGCCATGGATTAGATAAAGGGTGGTGAATATTTTCATAATCAATGTGAAACTGTGAAAAAGTTTTTCAGTTTTGGAAATATCCATTCAATTTGCACTCTTGTGAAGGATGACCATCGTCCTCAAGACAACGCAGTTCTGTTGTGAGTCATTCAGCTGAAAATACTTGACTACATGACATACTGTTATGATACTGTTGTTGCCGTCCCTCACACGCCCTCACCAGAGTGAATAATCAACACAGGTATGCAAATTTGCTTTTTCAATGCACAAAGTGGGAGTGTTTTTGCGAGCTGTTCCACACTGAGCTCCAAACAACGGGTCACTTTTACGGCCTACATACTTTTCAGTGTGTACATATACTGAGGTCAGACGTGGAGAAAAATCTACAGAAACGGCAGCACCAAAGAGGAGAAAATAGAATAATAAAGAGATTTGTACACTCTGGATATGGCTCCAAGCCTTAAATCAAACCATGAATATTTCAGAGCTCAATTTAACAACAAAAAGGAAACATCACAAAATGTCCCATGTTTTGATACCAAACAAATAGTCCTGTCCTGCAGGAAATGGAAAGCTGAAAGCTAAAGTTTGGGTACGACGGCCACAGATCGCTGAGTGATTGTTCAATTATTCAGATGAAAACACTGGCAGCTGCTGCCTCTGCCACTCAGACAGAGCAACGCCGTCAAAACACACCTTGGTCTGCCCCAAAAAAACTAAAATTGTAAGCCTTTTGTCAATTTTGCAATTCATTGTAGAATTCCAGAAGGTGTAAGAAAGTAGGGAAAAACAAAAATGACATTTTCATGATCCATGTTTATGTGACTTACAAACAAAACATCCTCATTTAAGATGTTGGGAACAATTTCCCTCTAACTGACGTCAACGACTGATCAAGAACGTTAATGTTAAACACTTTGAAAGACTATAGTAAACTATTAGTCGTATCCTTATACCGACAGCTACAGGGTTTCTCATCCAAATGTTTCCAACTGTAAAAAAAGAAAAAAATGCAAAACAGAAAGAAAATCTAGGCAATTAAAAACATCTGTAATACAGGAGGCCTCAACCTATTCATGAACACCAGCTCCTTTATCTGACATCAAAGCTGCAGAAGGTATTTACACATATTTATACATCAACTTCCCCTCAAAATAAAGACACAGCGTATATAGACACGCGTTGGACTGACTTTGCATTGCCATAATTATGAGACCGTAACGTTTTCTGAAAGCTGAAATCACATTCAACATGGTTATTACGGTAATTTCAATTGCTGCAGGAAGCCCGTGAATCAGCTTCTTTGTCAGCAGAGAGGAGAGATTTGGAAAAACTCCTGTACATAGTTTCCATTTGTTGGCTTGTTTTTGGAAACACATTTTATTTTACAAATGTTTTATTCTGTTCAATCTGGTGTTCGTGTACAACTGCAGTGCTTTTGTGCTCAATAAAAACATGTTTCTTCATTTAAAATTGTTAATACACTATTTTAACATGGCAATAAATTGTAAATAACTGCCAGATATTGAAAGATATTCTGGAAAAATGGGCAAAAGCACTTACATACAGCAAAACAAAAGTCGAAACGGACATTTTGAGCCGTTTCGACTAGCACTGCAGTGCCAGATGGAAAATATTAGTAGAAAAAAAGAAAAGTCAAAACGAGCAACACTTGGTACATCTGCTCGACAGTCTTTGTTTGCTCTGAGGACATCACCGGAGGCAGATTTAGCACAAGGTCACAGAGAGAAACACAGAGAATCCATCTAAACCTCGCTGTATCTTTATCTATCAACATGTCTGTACTTGTCTCTCCCTCCGTCCCCCCCGGTGCTTCTGTATCTCTATTGATCTCTTTGTTTGGTCTCTTTGTGCCTCTTCTATCCACTCTGACTCCTGTGTTTCTTCACATCTTCTGCCCGTCTGTCTGTCTGTCTGTCTGTCGGACCCTCTTGCTGCTTCTCTCCACTTCCACTTCCCCGTATCCGTCTTCAGATGCCTCCTCCTCTGCCCAAATCAATTACCTCAAACCCCATATAACACACACACACACACACACACACACACACACACACACTGTAATTGATCTCTCACAGTAAGCCAAGCCTAATCTGGGTTTGACTCGCTAAGTGCGCCACCAAACATTAGGCGGAGATGACAACAATATGGTTTTGCAGCCCGAGAAGTGGGGGCTGATTTTTCCTCCAGCAGAAAAAGACAGAACTCTAAACGAATGACATACAAAATGATGTTGAAATTCCCAGCCTGGTAACTGCTGCGTGGGCAACTAAGTGAACTTTGTCAAATATGAAAAGAAGAAAACATGTGAGGGAAAAATAAGAAAAGTGGTGGCATTCTAATTACGGTTCTTTGCGCCTGAACATGTCGATTATTCCCCGTGTTCCTATGAGGAGTGTGGAAGCGCAGGAAAAGAAAAGAAATCTTCCATTGAAATCAGCTCCAAGGCTGCAATTCTGCTGCCACGTTCCCCCCTTGAAGGAGTTAATTAAAATCTGGGGACTTTGCAAACGTCAAAGCAGACCCATTTAAACTCGAGGGGCTGGTCCTCATGCTGTGTGGAAAAGGTGGGCCTGCTGTTTCATCTCAGCCCTGAGGCCAGGATGAAAGTCTCAGGTGGTGTGGGGAGGAGTCTCGTGGAAATAAATAACTCAGTGGGCAAAACAGGTGGAAAGATATGCTACAGAATCTACAGCTTTCTGCTTTGCAGACACAGGCTGTTCATGTTGTTTCATGCATGTTCCTTCAACTGAACTTAAACGATAGATTTTACTTGGACTAACTTTAAACATGACAATTACGGAAATTGAATTAAAGTCTTAGTCTGACTAAAATCAGACTTTTAACTTTTTAACACTGATCGCAGACAATACGTTTGCCTATAAGGGCACTTTGCATCACAGTAGTTACGCTACGGTTTGTGCTTCGGAAAAACGGCAACAGTCTCTGAAAGCTGAGAGGTTGTGCAACATGTGGTTATTACGGTAATTTCACTCGCGCCGTTGCAAGAAGCCGGCAAATAAGCGTCTTTGTCACCAGAAAGAGAGTTGGAAAAACTAAACTGCCGTTCAAATGTCAAATTGAACACGCAAAATCTGGTGTTCATGTACATGCTTTCTTTTTTTAAATAAAACGTTTTGTTTTCCCTCATTTCAAATTGTTAATACACTATTTTAATGTTCAGTAAATTGTAAATAACTGGCAGATATTGAACTCTTATTCTGAAAAAAATGGGCAAAAGCACTTACTCACAGGACATTTTCTGCCCTTAAAATAACCAAAACAAAAGTCCAGACGAACATTTGAAGGATTAGTAGAGTTTGTATTTGATCAAATTTACTGATCTTAGGCCTTATCCACACAGAAACAGAACTTTCACTATCTTTTTTGTTCTCAAAAGGTTTTTTTTTCATCATTTAAAGAAATGTCTTCATTCACACAAGAACGACTCTTAACACTATAGTACATTATGCCAGGCCTGCACGTGGCCCTGTAACATGGCCACAAAAAACACACCAAAAATAATGATGTTTTATTCCAAAATAGAAAAAATGTATACAACCACAGAGACGGAAGGACCAGGGGGACAAAGGAAAGGACATAAAAGTTCTAATAAAGTGACCAAACACAAGCAGAAGATAACAACGATGAAGATAAGTGGCAGCAAAGAACATCCCGGAGAGATCATCCTTTACCCAAAGACGTGTATTGGTTGTATACACAAAAACGAATAAAACGAAAAGATTTGGTGCTCCAATAATTGCTGGTTCCGCGTAGCTAAAAAGTCAAAAAGATAGTAAACCACTGCAGATTTTCCAAAACGGGCCCTTAAGCTCTGCTGAAGGTGAAAACATGTTTGAGCAATGATGTAAGAGACTTTCAATTTGCTTAAGAGGGGAAATGCAGATAAAAGGCAAACCACAGACCTGTAGGTGCTGTCTAGAGATTACATCATTATTACAATTTCAACGGGAGCTAAGGATATGTGTGTGTGTGTGAGTGAGTGAGTGAGTGAGTGAGTGAGCCACTAGGATAAAAATCTCTCTGATCACACAGTGTGAAAAACCCTCACATCCCATCCAACATCATCTTCAAGGGGACACCAGCTTTGATCTGAACGGTAACCTAAACCAAAAGAGACTCCCTGAGTAAAAGATGAAAAAAAAAAAAAAAACACAACTAACTGTCTCATTTGACAAAACTGTTACCTTCAACTATCCGACAGTCATCAAGCATTGAAACACACAAAACACAACCACTAAAGCAGCTCCAGCTTCATATCACCAAATAAAACCATCCTCCTCCTTTGCATCACAGAATCTACATGAGTAAACACATGAGAGAGGCTGATTCCTCCTCCATCATCATCATCATCATCATCGTCCACCATCTATCCGGCACTTCCTCTCATGCTCGGAGCCCTTTGTCTTCTGACACAGCGGCCCTCCCACACTCTCCCCTCCTCCATCACCACCAACTCCTCTTCACTCCGTCTTCTAACGGAATCAAGACTACATCAAATAAATCCAGACGTTCTGGTGTATTCACTGTCCACTTTATTAGGTACACCTGTTCAACTGCTTGTTAAGGCAGTTGCCATGTAATCTAATCAGCCAATTACATGACAGCAACCCAATGCATTATGGCGTGTAAGCATGGTGATTTAAACGACTTGGATCATGGCTTGTTTTTTTTTTGTTTTGTTTTTTTTAAATGGTGCCAGACAGGCTGGTCTGAGTATTTTAGGACTCCTGTTCTACAGGGATTTTCACACGCGGGGTTCACTGAGACCATACTTGAGGGGGAAAATCCAGTGAGCAGCAGTTCTCTTGCAAAAAAATTAAATAAAATGGCATGTTGATGTCAGAGATGAGAGGAGAATGACCATACTGGTTCAAAATGAGAGTAACCTATGTCAGACGTAGTAGGTGCCACTGTAGTGATGGGACAATATACGCTATTATTGTTTGTCGGGATTCAAAGCATTTAATGATAAGTTAATCGTGGTGAATTCAATATCAGTATTTCACGTGATAGACTTGAAAATCCTGTTGAACTCGCCAGCATGCAGCGCTTGTGATCTATTTCTTAATGTGCCTATGGGGAGCTGCCGCTTTCCTCATGATCTTCTTCAATGATTTTTCACAAAGAAAAAATGTGTATGCTACCTGTGATATCTCTGACCAGTGCAGACAGGCTGCACCTTTTTAAGGATCTAAAGAAAATTATATTAAAACACACTTTTCCAGTCATATTTTGGTCAGGACGTAAAACTTTTATAATTGCCCACTGTACCTATTAAAGTGGCTGTAAGTAACAACCACAAATACAGATGTTTTTTTTATATTCTTCATGGGATGTTCTCATTTTAGCTCCAAAGCTGCAGTCTTTTCGATTCTAGTCACAGGAGCATCTTAGAATTAGATTTTCTGGACTTGAATTATTAGATAAATTAGGTATGAGATCATATTAAAAATATCTATCGGGGTGTCACGATTCTACAAATCCTTGATTGGATTAGATTTTTCAGTTTGAACGTCATGATTCAATTATGAAACGTTTTTTTTCTTTGGCACTAGTTATTATTATCATTATTATTATTATTATTATTATTATTATTATTATTATTGTTGTTGTTGTTGTTATTATGATTATTACAACAATCATTATGGTATTGGTTGCTCTTGTTTCAGCTGTAGAGGTATCTACACTTTCATAGAGCAGAATATGAGGTTGGTGAGTGGGTGTCTGATTGACAGAGAGATGAAGAAATGGATAGATGGACGAGATGAGTGGATCTAACACTCAGCATCTCTTCAACAGGCCGCCCACTCGAGCCGCCTACAGCTTCATTGTTCCAACAGCCGCTCTGTCGCTCTTTAAACATTTCACAAAAAAATGGATTTGATGCACCGTTTTACATATCTGTAACCACAATTGTAAGCCTCGGCACCATTTCGTACAACACGAGTGGAAGCTTGCGTTTTCCTGGTTTACAAGCACAATAATCTCGTATTTTAATGCATTACTTCACTCCATCGATTCATTACATCCCATCACCTCCCACCTCTCAAAATCACCACCTGCATTATCTTATCTTAACCACGACACTTACGCCTTCTGAAGCTTTCTTTCTTCTGAAGATTCTCCAATTAACCAAAAGATTTGTTCTCATATGGTAAAGAGCAGCATTTGAAAGTCATTATTTGAACAGGAGCTGTAAACATGGTTACATATTAAGTACTGATTAGTTCAGAAGATACATTAACAGGCAACTGATGACCCTCTGAAGTAAAAACCCAAATAAAAGAATGTGCTGCTGCTTCTTATTATAAAAAGGAAAAAGCCTTATCTGATGACAAACTGGTAGTTTTGATACTTAAATTATCTCAAAATATCAAACACACACACACACACATCAGAAGAACCAGTAGTCCTCATGGAGACCAAAACCTGCTCCTTATTGGGCAGAACATAATTTCTGAGGAACTGCTTAAGGTTAGGGCTAAGATTTAATGACAATGATTTAATGATGAGGCAACTAATGACCATTTTTCATTTATGATAAATCCTATTGAGATGCTATTTAGATAACAGCAAAAGAAAATGTTCATGATATCCGAATGATTAATTTTTCTTTCAATCAAGTCATTATTGCAGCACAGTCAATCCTTAAAAACAAAGCAAAGCTCACACTTCAGTATTATAATGGAGGACAAATGAAACCTTTACAAAAAAGGAACCTAACAGAATTCTAAATGAAACTTTAGAAAAAAGCCTTTAACTAAAATTCAGGGTCTGGTATTAGTCTGCAGCCCAGGGACTTCCAATCATTGATCTATGGTTTAATATAATAATAATAATATATAATAATCAGTCACACAAATAATTTAATAATTGTTATGTCTCATGTGGGTGAATTATGGAAACATATTTCAGCAGCTTCGTCATCTCAAGTACTTTCACATTTGAGGAGATGTGTCATCATTTCAGCCCCTTTATTGGCAGTCGCTGTGTTATGAGCAAATACAGGCAAAAATAATGCACTTCAGAAGCAGCAGAGAAAAGAGAAACATCACCACCATCATCATCATCATTATCATCATCCTCCTCTCAGCCACTTTAAACAAGCTGAGGTATGCGTGCATGGACTGTTACTTGTCACTTCATCAGCTACCGAGCACACTCGGCCAAATGAAGCTCTAAATAATCTACACCCTAAATGGAAAGCACACACACATGAAACTCCACATATTCACACATGCAGTCGGTCTGACAGAAAGAGCCAGGAGGTAACAGGGGTCCCCGTGTGTGTGTGTGTGACTGTGGGAGTGATCAAAGATAACAGCCGCATCACATTTGCGTGGCCTGCGCTGATTTGCATTTAGTGATTCACCAGGAGACAGATGGACAGATGATGACAGAGAGCGGAGCAGAAGAAGAAGAAGAAGAAGAAGGAGAGCGGAGGAAGTGAGGGAAGGAAAACTGGGAGGCAGTGAGATGCAGAGAGAGAGAGAGAGAAAGAAAAGAAAAGAGAGCAGTGACAAGCTGCTGTCCAGGGAAGCAATTAGAAGGATTCAGCTGCTGTCACTTGAGACAAGATGGAGGGGAAAAAAGTAACAAACGCTAAAAGAAATGCTGAGTATCTTAATGACTGTTAGGTATTGTTGTGCGTGTCTGTTCTCATCTCACACAAGAACAAACAAAGACGCTGCACTCAAGAGCCAAGTGCTCAACTCTACAGCTAATGGGATCATTTAAATAAATGCCCTTAATGTGCAGTAAAGGATCAAACTCTTCAGTGCAAAATCAACTTAAATGTTGATTTCAGCAGATTCACAATCCAATAATGTGGAGAAGAATCCAGATTTTCAATGCTATTTGTGCTGCATAAAGTGTTCCAAGATTAATCTTGTATTAATCTATAATACAAGTATAATATTTTTCTGTGCATTGATTTTAGAAATGGGCAGAAATGTTGATAAACCCCTCAAGAAAGTTAGGAAATCTCCCTTGATTTGATCTATAGATCAAAATTCTTCCATGGCCCACGGCTATATTACATTCCATTAAAATCAGTTGTTTGAATGCAATCCTGTAAACAGACAGCAGCAAAACATATAAAACTTTTTGACTGCAAAAAAATGCCTGAGAAAAGTGATTCTCAGGCATTCATCGTCAGAAAAGGGAAGTATAAAGCGAACCACAGAGCTGCTGGTAATGAGTGTAATGTTTTCAGACATTTGCAGAAACCCCAGGCGGCGAGCCACAGCCATTTCTCCAACTGTCACTTTCACCATTCTCCGTCTCAACTAAAAACGCAGCCTTCCAGACATCACAAATGACTCGCAAAGCTTGTCACGACAAAACCAACAGCAACCCAAAGACACAACATCAATGTGTATAAGACGGCGAGAGAAAAAGACAGAATTGAAAGAGAACAGGAGTAAACAACCAGTAACAAATAACTTTAATCAGTGTTTTAATCACATTAAAAATATTCTAAAAACGATGCCTGGGTCAAAGCACTGATTCTATACTTGTCTCTCAGTTTGTGTATTTTCCTATTGTGCACACAGACACACACAGACACACACAGTGACAGGTCACTGAACCTTTTTGCCAGCATGTGTTTGTCGTCTTCATTACTGGACAGTGCAGAGACAAACACAAAGGCCTCCATTGAAAAGCAGGGATTCCCACGATAACCCCTCGCTATTGTATTTCAGATCCCTGGTTCCGCAACACTGCCGAATGAGCACACACACGCACATGCACACACACAGACACACACACACACACACACACACACACACAGACTGGTGGTCCGTCATGTGGAAGCAGCTCGAGCTCAGTGTGGCTGGTTGTTGGATGGATGGACTGATGCCTGCAGATTCTTAACAGGCAGGCAGACAGTGTCACATGCCTGTCTGTCTGCGCCTGTATGTAAATATGTGCGTCGCTGTGCCTGTCGACTCGCGTGTCTGCCACCAGCAGAGGTTCCACTTCAGATTCAGACCCGAGTTCAGTCACAGCCGAAGAGTCCTGATGCCAGCCACTCAAACCGGTCTCAAACTTTTCAGATAATTCAGGCTCTAAAAAGTAAAGTCTGCCCAAAGGGGCAACTTTCCTTGTGTTGTTCAATTCAATTCCATTTTATTTGTATGGTGCCAAATCACAACACTTTTACAACATTACAGAGAGCAAGCAGTGGAGAGAGAAACAACTCCCTTTAAACCTACAAGCATTTGAATCTCATGCTTGTGAATAACAACTTAAAGACACAGTATGTAATGTTTGGAGTTATTTTGATTTTGAGCGAGTGATTCTTTCTGCCCCTTTTTCCAAGATAACTTTCACTTTCGATATCTAGCAGTTATTCAACCGTTTAGGAATTAGGGAACTGAGAAGCTGACGTCACAAACAAAAGCTAGTGAATCTTGTCTGAGATTGGACTGAGGTTAAAAATCGCATCTTTAAGAACACGTATTGGTAACAAGTAGGGATAACCACATATATCCCTCACTCACTCACTATATCCTGCACATGAGGGTCGCAGGGACCACACATATATCGTTGAACAATTTTCCCATTACAACATATTGATTTTTTTGGCTCGTAGGTTTTCTGTTTTTCCAACATTCCTGCAGCAGCTAAACTCAGTCTTTATCTCTCTGACGTGTTATTACAAGAATGAAGCTTTTTAATTGTGATCATTTTTTGGCCATGTCGCCCAGCGCTATATGAACAAGCTATTTTAATCACAAACAATCTTCATTACTCAAAAGCCTCTTGGGCAAAAGGTGATGTTAATCCAAAACAAGAGATCTGCAATCTGATTATATCTGTTTATAATCTGTATTGATCATGATATTTTATCCAAGGCTGGTAATCCCACCAGAAAGTAGTAATATGAGCAAGAAGACTAATAATAAAGGATGCTGAGCTTCTTGAACACAGACCATTGGACATTGTGTGTTTGCTACTGGTGAGGGAAGGAAACGAGGAAGGGAATAAATAAGGAGGGGGTGGGGGGCCTAAGAAGCCGAAGGCAGTAAGACGTGGAAAGAAGGCAAAGAAAAAAAGGAAGGAACAAAGGCAGTGGATATTCTGCATCTGTGTGTCATAGGGTCGGTGTTTGGGAGGATGAAAAAAAAAGAAGGCATCATTAGCCAAGGAGCTGAAGCAACAGCCACAAATGGAGACACAGAGATCCGTCCACACAAACAACAGCGACACACGCCGACAGACACACAGACATAAACACTCCCCATCATCATGACCGAATAAGTCCAATGGCGGAGGCTGGCTGAGTGAACCCATATGGTCATGAAGTGCTGCTGTATGACAACGCTGCACTGATTAGAGCAGAGCTCTGAGGAGGATCAGTGAGAGACACACCAGAGGACAACAGTTGACCCATGTCATCTCCAAAGACACACCCACTACATTCAAATAAACACAAGTGTAAAAACTGCCATATAATTACACTCTGAAGTGAGATTATGAACACCTTATGAGTCTAAAACCATGACTCTCAAACTGTGGTGCGTGTACCACCAGTGGTACGCAAGATTCCTCTATTGGTACTGGTTGGGCCAGTGTGTTTAGCTGATTTTATTTCCTCTCCATCTGAACAAATCTAACAATTTAACAGAACAAATGATACACACATTTGCTTGTGTCTCACGGTCCGTATCTAAATCTTCATATTATCTCACTTGTATACTGAAAAAAAAGTATTAACTCAATAATAAGTACAGGAAAACATAAACTATCAAATACACATTTGGATTAGCATTTATAGTTTCTGACATATGTAACGTGCAATAGCCAGTGTAGCAATGTAACAGTACAAAAGTACAAATACTTCATATTTATATTTAACTTTTACTCCACTATATTTCCTCTAACTATCTTTGTTACCTGTTACTACCAAATCAAATCAGAAGAAGAGTTAGTAATTGGTCTGTATTTATATGGAGCTTTTCTACTCTTGATGAGTTGCTATCAGTTTTGACAGTCAAACGCTTCAACATGGAGTTAAGTGTCTTACTCAAGGACACATATAGACTTGCAGGGCCAGACATTGAACCCACAACCTTCCAGTTGAAAGACAACTCGCCCTACCACTGAGCCACCATGTGTCAATCCTAACGACCTAACTTTTTTTTTTTTAAATACTTTTACTTCTAAAACTTTAGTACATTTTATATCAGGAAATCACTTTTACGTAACTACAATAAATGTCATATACTTTAAGACTTTTACTTAAGTAATACTTAAGTAATACTATAAAAACAACTTCTACCAATACTCTTATGTGCTTTATACGAGACCTTTATACAGCCTCTGACAATTCTTTAATTATTAATAAATTGCACTGTTTTGCCACAATTTTAACCTATGAAGGATGTAATGGTTAAAGCAAACAACAAACTGCAGCACAGAAATAAAAAGTGCATTAAAAATCGAGACGCTCCACTTTAATGTGTTGGCTCAATATTGGCCCAGACCCTAATAACCTTGATTTATTTGTTCCAATAATTTCCACACAATAAAATGGCTGTAGTTAGAAATAGATTTTACATTTAAAGAAAAAAAACAAAAAGGAAATTCTATTAAAGTGGCACCCTGTATGAGTAGATACATCTGGGTTAAGTTATGAGGGAAAGAAGGGTCAGGTAATCACCGTCAGCTGTCAGACAGAAAGCATGACTATCTTTCAGCTGTTAAATCATAGTGATAATGTTTGGTTTCTTGGTTTCCTAAATACCATATTTACAAATCATAAAAAAAAAGACTGTGTATTAAAATGAAAGAAATGTTCATGAAAAGCAGGATCACACTCTCTGTATACACACAGACACACATCGCACGCATTTCTAACGTGAAAATGAAACGCGTGTAAAAACAAGCGCCCTGTCTGTCCTCTCTGATGTACAATGAACTCACTGATAAAAGGACTTCAAACACACACACACACACACACACACACACACACCAACAAAAGACTCCTCCCAAGAGAGCGACAGAGCAGTGAAACACTGGTTCATGCTCGGCTGTGTTTGTTTGTCTGCATATGTGATACTCTCTCAACTCTGGGAATACGTCTGCATTTCACACCAATTACAGTAATCTCTTAGCACACATATTAAAAATGGTGCAGCCATTTTCTCCTCCCCGGGGGAATGATGCCACTGCTCATCCTCGTCAGCAGAGCCTCACCCACACGGGTGTCTTAAACGCCAGAATTCATGCTTGGAGGCAACGACGAAAATGACTCCAATGTCGATGACCCTGATGAACATGCATATCTAGGTACAACCGTCACTTTAAGTTAAAAGTCTGGCTGTAGCTTAAAACAGATTCTTTGGCCAAACCTATCATTTATGTGTAAAGAAGCAAATGACAAAGTTGACCTCCTTTATGAGAAATGAGTCCAAAATAACTGATATTGTTCATATTGCATTATACGTGTATTAGAGAGCCTGGGGGGGTTGATCTGTAAGATGTAGGAACAGTGTGAAGCCTTCAACTGTACAGGTTGAATTTGTTGGGAGATCGTCAACCACGCTGAATGATTTATGGACAAATGAGTTTCACGTCATCAGAAAATGTCAAACTTTTCCACAATTCAATGTTGTGTAACAAGTGTGGGTAAAACTTGTTGATGGCCTCCGTCGTTAAAGCTGAACAAACGACAATCATAGACAGCCACATTCACCAAGACGGATGAACACATCTCCGCCACGAGCTCGGCAACAAAGTTAACTGAGATGGATTACACTCATTCCGTGTGTCCCCGTCTCTGTTCTCAGCACCTGCTGATACAATGAGCCAAACCTCACCTCACTCTCAGGTAAGTGACGGTTGTTAAGAGTCCGGAATCTTTCTTCATATTAAGGCCACAACTGGACGCTTGTGGATAAGCTGCAGCTATGTTTTACGTATTCAATTACCCTTGAAACTACGCTTTTACACTATACTTTTCTAGCGTGGCGCGGCTCGACTCTACTCTGTTTGGTACGAGGCGCGTCGTTTCCAGGACTGTAGTACCTTCTCAATGTGGGCAACGTGTTATATGAGCAAAGCAGTTGTTCTTGATGTACTGAATCATTAGAATCGGTTAAAGATAAGTTCAGTAGTTCCAGCACAGACTCCATTAGAAATGTACCACGAGTTGTCCGCGATAGAGAGTGAGCTGATTGAAAGATTTTGTTTTTAACTGATCTACAGTTCGGCATTGTTCACTTTAGAGCTGCAACTAACGATTATTTTCATAATCGATTAATCTATGGATTATTTTCTCGATTAATCGATTAATCGTTTGGTGTTCAGAATATCAGAAAACCTTAAAAATGTTGATCGGTGTTCGTCAAACCTGGACATGATGATGTTCTCAAACGTCTTGTTTTGTCCACAAACCAAAATGATTGACTTTTAATGATTTCTTTGTTTTCCAGAGCAAATAAATGAAGAAAATATTCATATTTAAGAAGCTTAAACAATCGGAAATCTTGATTTAATCATGAAAAAAGCTTCAAACCGATTATTCGATTATCAAAATAGTTGTTGATTAATTTAGTAATCGATTAATAATCTATTAATCGTTTCAGCTCTAGTTCACTTTGATTCTTTGTCGGACGTTGATGTGCTCATGACTCTCTGACCAATCAGTGGCTGACAGTCTGTTGACGTCCCATTTCAGCCTCGGCTCAGCTCGCTTTAAACCTCGTCAGAGAAGGGAATTAAAAAAGCAGCAGGCGCTATCCCAGTGAGTTGAGTTGTGCTAGAACTTTATAATGGAAAAGAGCAATAAATAACAAAAACTTCTTTTGGCAGGGGCTTGTTTTTCCTCTGTGAAATATGTTTCAGGGATATTTTCCAGAATCATTTTAATTTTCACTGCCAGGGTTCTCATCAAATCTAATTTTATCATCTTTTTATTACCAACGAGAATGGAATTTAATGACAACCGCACCACCATAACATTTTACATGATATAGTGGAGGGAAATACATGAAAATGTGTCCAGTATTGTCAGATGTTCCGATCTTCCAACCACGAATAATAACATCTTTGACAGCTTTTGTTCAGATGCTGAGGGAGGGCCAGAGCCTGCGACGGGTCCAGTAACATCATCTATTTTGGGGCCTGTTTCTACCTCATTTTGTTTGACTCGAGGTATTTAACATAACAAACCACTCCATGTTGTGTGAGCAGAGCAGCCAGTCACCGCAGCCCTCGGCTTGCTGCCCTGGCAAACATGGAGCAGGAAGGAGAAGAAGTTGTGTGTGTGCTACAGGTGATTAGGTGACACTTTCTGACTCTGGCTTTGCAAACGTTTATTACAGGGGGAAATAAAAGCCACAGTTATTTATATTTCAAGAGCTATTTCAGATATTTCATGGGCATTTATCCCCGAGCCCCTGCTCATTTTCTGATCCCAGTATTAACCTAGTCATTTGTGACTTGTGCACTTCCCAATAAATCTTTGTTGAAAAAGAAACACAGGATGTGCCGTGTCCGAGACAGGTCCAGCAGACTGCACAGATCGTAGCCGTTGAGACTGATTTGAAAGATCTTTTTCCCCCCCGTCTATTCCCAAATTGACGTGGCTCATTCACGTGGGAAGCATCAGAGACAAGTCTTGCACTGGCAAGTGTGGCTGCTCTAATCAATTAATCGTGTGCTCAAATGAGAAGCAAGATGTTCTTCTGTGATGCGGAAGCTCTGCTCGGGAATCCAATGTGGCCCTGGTGTTTGATTTAGGGGATTACAGATGTCAACAGCTGTGGCGCAGAAGAAGAAGAAGAAGAACAAAAAGAAGAAGAAGAAGAAGAAGAAGTAGAAGAAGAAGAAGACACTTATAGAATACAGGCAAGAGCAAAGAATAATTAATAAGTAAAGGATGAATGAATCTGGGAGAAAGCAGTAACAGTACTGTGCACAACATTTCTACATCAAGGTTAATTCAGAACTTCACGTTCACTTAAAATCCGAGTCAAGGAGAGCCACACTTGAAATTTTTGTGTTGCATGGTGGCAGCGACAGGAGTAAACAGAAACCTGTGTTTATTTTCTAAGCCATGAGAGTGAAGAGACAGTGGGAGAGAAGATGCGAGGGTGAGTCACACTGTAAACACTTGGTCGGGGTGATGTTATCCAGCTGCCATGAAAACTGATCCAGTGGCTGGTGAGTTCAAGCTGATTGTCATGTCACACACACACACACACAATGATCAGCGACACCCTTCCTGTAAGAACACACAGGAAACACAGCTGTGCATTTTATATGTGACATGTTTTTAAAACGCGCACAATAAGCATGAATACCTAAGCACAAACAAATGAAATGTAATGGCTTCACATGGTCATGATTTTAAAGTAAAAAATAGAAATACAATGAATTTAAAAATGTTCTCTAGAGTGAAGACAAACAGTGTGACTCTGGCGTCTACAGTTTGGTCAGGTTCTTGTCTTGGCTCCAATGAACATGTTTTTCAGGCTTGATACTGCCACTCTGAAGTCATGCTTGGTTCTGCGCTCAGATCTTAGATCAATACATTAGGATGTAATGAAGGGAAAGGAGATGCTCTCAACCCTCTGTCCTGCGACTGGATGCTCCATCTCCTCAGCAGCAAGAACTCAGACCTGTTCAAACACTGAAATTAATTGCAGTGTGTGATTGGGAAATTGTGCGTAACATCTGGTTGTGAATAACTCACTACCTTGAAAATTCAGCCACGTGTTGGTGCATATTACAACTGAACATCCCTCATCTCACACTTCCCTTAAAAGTAAGTAAGTAAAATGTATTTATATAGCAACTTTCACAGATGTGTAATCACAAAGTGCTTCGCAGGGCAATACAAGTTAAATAACAAAATTAAATAAAACTTTTAATCTTTTGTTTTCCTTCATTAAAAAATGTTAACACACTATTTTAACATACAGTAAATTGTATATAACTGGACGGATATTTTAAGGCTTAGGTGTTAAAGGGTTAACTGCTTTTTAAAAAACCGGAAACAGTGGCTATGCAGTGAAGGGAACAAGGGAGAGCGTTCCACATTCAGTGGGTCATTGGAAAGTAACATCTGACCATGCAACGCTCTAAAAGTAAATGGGTCAAGATTTTTAAATGGATTCAGTGAGACTAAAACAGGCATGACCTGTGACCTTCTGTGAGCTCCACTTAAAAGCTTTGCAGCAGAGTTCTGGAAGACCTGAATGCGGTCAAGTGCCTTCTTATTTAAACAGGTAAAAAGACTGTTCCAAGAGACCACACGTGAGGCCGAAGTGGAGAAGGGTTCCATGTAAACAGCCGTTGAACATGGGTCAGTCGGTCCTAAGTTCAAATGTGTTATTTGGAACAATTCTGGGTTTTAAGTCCTTCATTCTGATTTATTTCAGTGCAGTCCAAAGCTTGAGTGGTCAGTTTGTCCATCGTGGGCTACAAAATGGCAGCCTCTGCAGAGCCAAGCCAGCTCCCATAAAACCCATAACCCAAACAAATCAGGTGGTTTAAAACGGATTAACTGACTTTATCTTCAATTTCTGACAAATGAAAATAATTTTACTTGGACCTTTAATAATAGCACTGACGCAGTTTCCTTGCACCCAACCCCCCTCACGTCTCTGTAGCTCACAACTCAGAATCACTGCTCTAGACTAAAGTGGATTCCTATGCCAGCGGTGGTCTTTTGCTGCACAGATTAAGATGATATAGCACAGGAAATGAAAGGTTCTTTTGAGTTTTTTTACTCAAACATCTCGTCTCTTTCAATGTGATGTAAATTAGGTCGTGGGGACTTTGGTGAGAATGACTGTTTGGCTTTCTAAGCACACTGTCTGATCAACTTATCATTCATCACACAGTCACTATAACATAATACAGCAGACAAAAAGAAAATCTAATTTCCAAAATCCCAATTCTTGGAAAATACTCATCTTCTGCTCATGGAAAGAAAGCAAAAAAGCTTTTTTCCACAAATGCCAAACTATATTCATTCATTTATTTACGATTGTTTGACTGCATATCCACTTCCACTTCACACTCTGTGGATGCACAGCTGAGGACCCAGTAAAGTGCGGTGTCAAGTCTAGAAAAACTGACAGGTAGCGTGTTTCCTCCACTCTGCTAATAAACGGAAGAATGTCTGTCAATGTTTGACAACTGCTCCTCCTATTGACTTCAAACTGGCCGTGGTGTGTAACTGAGGACCCGACGAAGTGCGACACTGAGGCGAGGACTTTTGGGTGAGGAAGTGTTGGAGAAAAACTCCACGGTGAAATTTGATGACGTCTTTGACGACACCATCACCACCACTGTTGTGGTCACTGTCAATATCTCCCTCTCACCTCTCTTTCCGTCTCTCGTTTTCCGGTTTCAATGAATAAAGTTTTTATGAAATAAAACGACTTCAAGGAGTCTCAACATTATTTCTTTGAATTAAGACGGAAAAGGACTTGAATACACAATTGTAAAAGAGTTCCGTCAACGGCCTTGGCTGAAAGCAAGAAATGAAGAGAATTTAGTTAAGGTTATGAGTTTTATTTAAAAAAAAAAAAAGAAAAAAAAGACTGATCACTCCAATACAGATGTGTTTTTGATGTACTTTGTCTGCTTCAAGGTAAGAGCACGAGCTATCAAAGCTTCCCAGCTTTACATTTGAGCTTGAAACTGATGAGTGACCAAAATGTGATGAAACTGACCAGATAGCACAGAGAGAACGAGCAACATTCTCAATTTATATTCTGTCCACCCTCACTGAAGATGAAATGTATGTGCGACCTAGTATGAACAAGTGCAGGCGAGAAGTCCTAACCAGTGAATGAGCCAGCTAACCGGGCCTAATAGAGACAGATGATTCTGATTGGATAACATGTTTCAGGACAGCAACCCTTTCATTGCTGATGGGAACTTGACAGTAAACTTAACTTTAGAACATAGATGAGAGAAAATGTATTAAATGTATTGTATTAAATTAAAGACGTACATTTTTTTAATTTATATATATATATATATATATATATATCCTGGTAGTGTATGTGACCTATACAGGATGGTGTATAGGTCACATATTCAAGCTTTAAAAGAATGTGTGTTTTTTTCATCCTCTTGTGTGTTGCTGAGTCAAAGTCATGATTAATTTTATATCGATATACTGTAAAGTAGCAATAATTGTGCAGAAGTCACGAAACAGACTGTTTTTCTTTTCTTTTTGTGAATAAAAACGAGCAAAAAAGTGAACTTTGAAATGTGACATATTTCCAAATTTTACAAATTTAATCCGATTTTAAACATTGCGAGTACTTTTTGCTCAGGTGTGTTTATAAAGTTGGTGTAAATGAAAAGAAAAACCTTTCATCAGATTGCTTAGGTTGTGCTTACAGAGGCTATAAGACACTCTATAGCCTCTGTATATACTCGCACAGTAATGTGTTCTAAGGGTTAAACGCCAGTGATGTCGAAGACCCTGGATTCTCATCCCACTCCACTAAGTTCACCAGAGCTTAACACCGTCACTACCACAGTGGCCTAATTGGTCGAGTTACATGGCTACTGGTCCGACAGGGGCCCCATGTTTCATCAGGCTCTTATTTGCTCTTAAAACAGCATTAACCTTTTGGACAGGCTGGCGCTTTGATTTCTCCGCTGTTTCCAGCCTCCCCTCGACTTTCTGCGAGTGTTACGTTTCAGGGAGCTCAGCTGACTGCACCGACTAAATATAGGCACTGTGAGATTTCCCTGGAAAGAGAGACACTCGAGGGGCAGGTGGCCTTCTCATTGTGAGTGTTTGTGTTGTTCTGCGTGGAAACAAGGTACTGGACGATATGTTGGGTTTAAAACCGCAATTAAAAAATCATTCAGCATTCAGCATCAGCATCGGTAATTATCAAAATCATCACTAACTAAAATATAATTATTATTGTCCGCCATGAATTTTATAATTTAGTTTTAGTGGTTGAATGTTGTTGCTTGATTCATTTTTCTGACTTCTCATAAAAAGTTGGGGATAAAAAGGTGAATTCAGCTTGTTTGCCAAATAAATAACAATATTTTTTTTAGTTTGAAACAATTTTTTGAAAGATGTCTAAAATGTTTGTGCTTTCCTATTTTTATTACAGTTGAAATTAAAGGTTTAGTAAGCAAAGGGTTGCCGGTTGGAGCCCCTGCCGGGTCTAGGGCTGGGGTAAACTCGATCAAGGTGACAAATCCCATTGCTCATTGTTAACAAGACACTCTAAATTAACGCTAAATTATCTCGGTCCCAAGCCCGGGATAAATGGGAGGGTTGTGTCACGAAGGGCATCCGGTGTAAAAAAAAAATATGCGGATCATCCGCTGTGGCCCCCGGAGAGGGAGAAGCCGAAAGAACACGAATGAGGGTCTGCAAAAACAAACCATCCTTGTTTATCTTTGCTCATTAAAATGATTTGTGCCAAGACTCAAAAAAACATGTCAACAAATATTCATTAGATTCAAATGCTGTGAAGTTTGAGTTCACACAGTGTTGAATAATCCGATTAAATCAAGAAAGTGATTTGCTTTTGAAGACAATGAAGAAAAGTGAAGGACCCCTCAAAAAACCCTTTCAACAGTTTTTTACTGCACTGCTGCTGTATACACACAACCACTCCCTCATTCAGGTCAGCAGTACTGCTTGATAGAGCTTGGGAAAAGGGTCCAAGGAGGAGACAGAAGAAGAAAAATAAAGCTACATTTAACAGACAATATCAGGATTCCTACTTACGTTTTTTTTTTCCTGCTTTCTCTCAACCACAAGGAAAAGTCACTTCAGCACTACTTTCTATGGAACTATGATCACATAAATACTTGTTGTGTTGATAGTTACACTGGGGTTGTGGATTTCAGGATTTACTTGAGAAAACCTGCGTCGGTGTGTATGCGCGTGCTCTTATATGCTCATCGTTATGACGACCAAGGCCACAGAACATCATCTTTACATCCATTCTTCTTCTTTAAGGTAAGGTCTTATGATTAGGATTATGTTGAAGTCAGGAGTGACATAATTCATTTGTTTCATTGTGAGAATGAGGGCGCTCACAAATATACAGAGAGTACAGATTACGTCTGCCAAGTCTTACCTGTTCCTTTATTGCGGTCCACAAAGCAGTACTTCAGCTCATATTCTTTCAGAATTTCGTGGACTTCCTATAATGAGACAGAGCGAGAGAGTCGTCACAAATGTGTTCAACATATTTATTCCATTTATCAAGCAGTCCAACTTTGATTTAAAGTGTTGCCACAGCATATATTTAACAAAATAAGCAAAGTTACCAAAGTGATACTGTATGCCGAAGTGGTCCACTCTCCTGAAGAATTGTTTTTTGTCTTTTCACAGACGGGATATAATGAAGTGCGACAGAAAAAGAGCGAGCAAACACAGATGCAATAGCACTGCAAGAGATCGCTCTTCCTCCCCGCTGTCTGACTGCATTATGAACTCCTCACTGCTCACCACTAACTCCGTTAGCCGCCGATGGATTTCCACCGTTACGTCGGCACTCAAGTCTCACCTGCACGGAAGTCAACTACGGCACAAACAGGCATCAAGGGGATTTTTATTTTCTTAGATATGCTTCTGTGATACGAGGGACCTTGTAGGAGCCAGTCACTGTCAAACCTGTCCAAGAACACAACGGCTCCAGATTGAACGAGAAAACAGCGTAGGTGGAAGGACTGAAGAGTGAGCGCGCACAAAAAAAGAAAGCGAAAAAGAGAAAAATACACCCACAGTGCAAAAACAACCTGTGAGTCTCAGTCGAAACTCTCTGTGACAGTGGAAAGATCACTTCGGCAGAGAGCAATTATTGCTAAGTGCCGCCAGAGACTCAGTGGAACGGCAAGTGTACAGTTCATGATGTACATTTGGAGGGGACTCTTTTTATCCTCCGACGCAAACAATGAATTCACCGCGATCAGAGTGTGCGGCTGCGAGATTCTCCCGTTACTTATTAACACCATGTCTGATCCAACGAACCACAGACAGTGGTCACTGGATCCTATATAGAGTATATACTGCATGCTACACTATGCACAGACTGTAAAAATGGAAATGAAAAATCAGCAAAAGCCAATTAGCCGAGTCATGTTTGGGCTGTTTATTTTCTTCTTCTTAGTAGAACGATATCTGAGACACAGTTGGAGAACTTTGTCTTTGAAATGACTCGTTTCACAGCTTCACACGTTCATAATTGGACACAAAAACGTGGCGTCGTCCCATCCCTAAGAAGTAGACATTCACTTGCACTCGCCACTTTATTAGGTACAGAGAACATTTCATAAAGTGTCAGGAGCGGCCCATCTGCCTTAAGGTTCAGAGATCGACTTCTGCAAACCTTGATGATTTGAGTTAGTGTTGGCTTTGTATCATCTCAAACCTGTCTGCTCATTCTTCTCTGCCCTTTTGGCCCAGAGAACTGACACCCACTGTAAACCCTCTCAGACGGTTGTGCATGGAAAATCCCTGCAGATCAGCAGTTTGAGAAAAATACTCAGCCCAGTACGCGTGGCACCAACAACCGCGCCACAGTCTATGTCACAGAAATCACCGCTCTTCCCCATTGTGATGCTCCGTCACAACTTGATCGGGTGTTTTTGATCATGATCATGCCTATATGCGTAAATGCTGTAAGCTGCTGTAATGTGACTGGCTGATTAGATGTTTGTGTTGAACAGGTGCACCCTGATAAAGTGGCTGGGTTACAAACAAAAGATGTGCTGTTCGAACCATTCTGTTCTTTTTAAAACGGGACAAAACACACACTCATTTGAGTGTCACGCAATGTGTCATCACAATTTCGCTCCATTGTTCACCACAACAATCGCCACAGCCCCGCCAGTTCACTCCGTAGAGTTTTAGATGTCGACTTTATTGCTTTACTTTTGGCTTATAACTTACTTTACACATTCCATTACAATACAGTTTCTCATTCCAGCAGCTGCCTCGGGGTCTTTATGCATTTTTTTTTACCTAGTGTAGACCATAATATTATCTTGTCCAATATCTCAGAGAAAAAGACAAACTGTCACAGCCCCCGGAAAAACCCAGGTGTTAGTCAGGAATCGCTCATAACCAGCCTGACATGGATCATTTGCATGATGGGGGAGAAAAGTTAACAAGCTTTCCTGCAACTGTATTCAGATATTAGAAAACAAACAGTGAATGTAGGAGCAAATAAACTTGTTGGAAAAGTCGTTATCGAGTGCGATCTATTCAGTGATGACAACAAAGACATCATCTTTGCTTCTTTTTTTTAACCCTTTAACACCTAACCCTCAAAATGTCCCTCTCGACGTTTTTTTTTTTTTTTCCTTATTTTAACCATAAAAGCACCAGAATGTAAGTGTTTTTCTACATTTTTCCAGAATAACTTGAAATATCTGGCAGTTATTGACAAAGTTTTTACATTATTATTGACACTATTTTACTGCAGGTTAAAATAGTGCATATACTATTTAATATGAAGGAAAAAAACAAAAAGGTTTACTTTGAAAAACACTGCAGTTGTACATGAACAACAGATTTTGCGTGTTAAATATGGAATTGGAACAGTATAAAACATGACCTGTGGGCCACTGACTGTCTCGTCTGGTCAGTCAGGGGCCAGTCAAGTAAAAAAAAAAGCCTAACTTTTTTGGGAAAGCAACAGTTGCGGTGGACGTTAGGAGCTCAAAATGACATATCAATATGCCGTATTAATTCCTTTTTTTATATGTACCCTTGCCTCGTGTGAGCTGGTCCACTGTGTTTGTTTTGTGCTTTACAAATAAAGTTGGATTGGATCATTTCAAAATATAAGTGCTTGTTTTAATATGCAACAATGATTTACAAATTTATGATGCAAAATGAATCTATTAATTTAAAAATAAAAACATATAGAAATAACTCGTTACAACTTGATATTGTTTGGAGGCCCACATGAAATCGATTGGAGGGCCACATGTGGCCCCCGGGCCGCCAGTTTGAGACCCCTGGTATAAAACATATTTGAGTCTTAATGTCTCAATATCCAAAAACAGGCCCAAAAATGTGAACTGTGTACAGGTGTCCTTCCCACTCTCTCCTCTCTGGTGACAAAGACGCTGATTGGTTGGCTTTCTGAAACAGTAAAATTACCGTAAAAAACAAGTTTTTTTGACGTGCACCTTGTCAGCTGTCAGAAACCGTTGGAATGTTTCTGACAGCACAAACCGCAGCGTAACTACGGCGATGCAAATTGCGCTCGTGCCAACGCGCCGTCTGCGATACACTCGGTGTTAAAGGGTTAACTGCATCACCAAACCAGAAACACGTGGACACATGAAAACCATTATTTCTATTATCAAAAATGCTGCTTCAACATTTGAGGTATTCTACTACATAAACACGTTTTTGTTTTTTTTTCCTCTCTCTTTCACTGGGCCTCAAACCACTCTCCGGCCCACTCACAGACATGTTCTCCATCAGTGAGAGCCACACGACGCAGCCCACACAGGAGGTCAACGTGCTCACCCTTTAAAACAAGTGCAGAGCGAGCCATAGTGGCTGAGATAGACATGGAGAGAAAGAGGAGGAAAAAAAAAAAGGAGAACACATTAGTTTGGGATCTGAGCTACATATTCATCTATTCATGAGTCATCTGTCCTGCTACAGAAAGGGATGACAAGTATGACTAGATGCGGAGGGGTGTTTTTGTACTGAGACAATACACAGTATACTGCATGACGGATTCAAAAGAAATATAAAATCCACTGAGATATTAATGAGAACGGACAAAAAAAAAAAAAGTGAAATCCTTATTTAAAACAAATGTGATTGAAGAGGTAAAATAACGCAAACCAGTGCCTCTGCCGATTTAACCCCTTTTTAACACAGACGACACGTTTGCGCAAGCGCACTTTGCATCACCGCAATTACACAACGCTCTGTGCTATCGGAAAAATACCAACTGTTTCTGAAAGCGGAGAAGTTGCACGTCAAACTCAACACGTGGTTATTACGGTAATTCCGCTCGCACTTTTGCAGGAAGCCGGCGAATCAGCGTCTTTGTCACCAAAGATGAAAAAGTTGGAAAAGAGTTGTTCATGTACAACTACAGTGTTTTGTCTAAATAAAACCTTTGGTAACTTTAAGATACACATATTCACCATTAACTAGATGCTTACTAACATGCATAGCATACTAGCCCTTTATTAGGAATTATTAAGCACGTATTAACACCTTATTCTACCTCTATTACGATGTTAATTAGGATCTTTCCTGCAATTAACTCCTAATTATCACTTATTGACTGTAAATTAATGCATTGTCGCAATAGAGGTAGAATAAGGTTATGTAGAATAAGGTGTCAATACATGCTTAATAATTACTAACAAAGGGCTAGTGTGCTACTTGCATGCATGTACCTTAATATAAAGTGTTACCAAAAATTTTTTCTTCATTTTAAATTGTTAATACACTATTTTAATATGCAGTAAATTGTAAATAACTGCCAGATATTGAAAGTTATTCACACAGTTCTCTCACTAGATTATTCTGTGAAATATTCCCACTACACTATCTCTTTGCTATGTAATTAAGACTGTTGTAAAAGCTAAGTGATGCTTAATCATGTTTCAGCAGCCACTGGCCTCCCTAAAGAGACAGAAAGGCAAATTGTTTGTGTTAACAAAACATCCGTCTTCTTGTACTCAGCACACGAACGGCTGCCAATTTGTTCTTATTTTACAGGCGTCACTGATTGCAGAGCTCAAATACTACTACTATAACTATTACTATATATGATATAGCTACTCATTACTGCGAACGTCGATATTATCCTCATCGCTCGTTTCTGAGTGTCACATGACGAGCAAGAACCAATCCCAGATGGCGTTGGGTCAAGAGGAATGACGTCACACCCTGGACGAGAATGATGAAGATGAGAGTGATGATGCTCATTGTTATTAACCCTTGGAACACAGAGCATTTCAGCTGCTTTTTTCCCATTACTATGTTTAAACATATAGTATATACAGAGGGTATAGGAATGTGCAATATAGAGTGTCTTCTCCCCTTTATTTATAAACACACCAGAGCAAAAAGTACTCAAAATGTTTAAAATTGGGTTGAATTTGTGAAATTTGGAAATACGACACGGTTCAAAGTTCACTTTCGCTCGTTTTTATGAACAAAAAGAAAAGAAAAACAGTCTATTTTGTGACTCTGCACAATTATTTGCTACTTTATACCACGATACAGTATAAAATGAATGATGACTTACACTCAACAACATATGAGAAGACGAATATGTGACACATATATAAACACACCCCCCCAGGATGTCTATATAAGGAGTTGTGTATTATTCCCACTGCAATTTACCATGGATGCACCTGCGGCACACATCTGTGAGCACTAAGGGTTAATGTTATTAATTTTTTTGTTTTTAATGCTCTTGGTCTCCATCTTCTTCTCTTTCCTCTCTTTGTAAATCTGATGTTTTGCTTATTTTTTGCAATTAAAGGTTAAAGGCTATATATCATAGCTTGTAAAAAATAGGAACAACACTACTCTGTTTTAAAGAAAGCCATCTTGTAAAATGCTTTCAGAGACAGCTTCAAACACATGACCTTCACTGAATATACAACGTGCTTTAGTGTTGTTTAAAAGGACATCCTGGATCTTCCAAGGACAATATATTCACATAAACAAGGGATTATTTAGCTGTTAAGTGTTTAGATTATTATTATTATTATTATTATTATTATTATAATAATAATAACTTCTGTACAATGACAAGTCTCTTCAGCAACTGTTCTTTTAATCCTGCAAATGACCTTCTATGTGGTACAGGTTTTCTTTAGACCCTTACACTCTGACAGCAAACGGCTTCCTTTTTTTATTAAATTACTCAAAATCCTTTTACAGGGAATAATAGGTAACATAGAAGGAAATGTACATAGATGTAAGGTGGAAAGGCAAGTGAATATTTTCTCTCTCTCCAGATAAAAAGAGAGTGTTGTGTATTTACCCTGACACTTGTTCATGCATAACCCCACACACACACACACACACACACACACACACACACACACACACACACACACACACACACACACACACACACACACACACACACAGAACCACTGAAAGGAAAAGTATAATAGTGTTCTATCGTTTGGACTTGTGTGCCTGAATGCATGTGTGCACACGTTTATGTGCATGTGGCCACTTCACGGTGTAGAAGTGTAGAAGTGGGGGGGGATTCTCTTTGACACTCTGCATGGCCTCCTTACTGGCAGCAACTGTGTCCTTGACCTACTGATAGAGTGATATATGCTAGAACAAGAGAGGGAGGGAGGGAGGGAGAAAAGAAAGGATAACACTGACATCTGCCAGAAAAACAGACCGCACTGCCCACACTCCACACTGCAATGCTTTGAAATCATCATATAATTACACTAACCACATATATTATCCAGGAGTGGATGAAAATACCATTTTGGTGATATATCGTCGTCCTTCCTCATCCAATAAGATAGTCCATACGACAGGGAAAATATCGACATTTTAATTCATAACTTAAGGCGCTCTAATGTAAACAGTCCCTCATGTCTCCTCGTGGTGGCGCTGCTCCCTGAATGAGAAAAAAAGTTACCTGGCCGGAGAAGATGGAGTTTACAGCGGGATAATAGTGGAGAAAGCTACGTTAAGAGATGTTAACCCTTTACAGGGCTCTCAATAAAATACTTGGAAATTAAACATTTCAACCCTAGAGTGTTATTGGAGAATAGAACATGTAGAAAATCAAGTTCCCTGGTTATCTGTGATAAAAAAAAAAATTTCAAAATCCAAAAGGTGCATATACATTAAATGTAAGCCTCTTTTATCCAAAGCGACTTACAAAATAGGAATAAGCTAAGGTACATAGAAGCAGTCTTGAAAAGAACTCCACTAGATAGGAACAGTGGATCCAAGTGCAGAAGGAGATAGTATAAGAATATACAAGAAAAACATAAATAAAGTGAAAGGAACATTATACTGAAGAACATTTGAGAACAGTGTTTCCCAATCCTGGTCCTCAGAGACTCCTGTCCTGCATTCTTTTAGATGTTTCCCTGCTCCAACACACCTGAGTGATTTCATCTACTTGAGATATTCTATGACTCCATGACCGTACTTTTTGCCTTCCCAGAACTGCACTGACATTCGAGCACTGTAGGCCTCCACTGATGGCTCGTATTTCACGATGACACTTTTCTGTGACGTAGATGGATCTGGATCGTGGCTGATTGGGAATCCACGTGTTTCTAAGATCTCACGGTAACAAGACAGTAACACGGTTTGGGATGTCTGCGGAAGTTACTATAGTTCTTTGCCCGGTAAAGGGCCCCATCCATGTTCAATACATAGACTTTATGCACTTATGGTTCTCGATGTTGTGAATAAATAGAGAAATCCTGCACTTTTAACTTTTCCCAGATGTTTTGTTTTTTGCTTCATTTGCACAGATAGCATGATGTACTGTATCTTGCAATATACTGATTATCAAAGAATCGTTGTTGGACCATGTATCGTATCGTCTGTGATTCCCACCCCTATCATTACCACTCATATTTATTACATTTAGAAAGCTGCAACTTTCATACCAGTGAGGCTTTTGAGCCATGTAACCTACTGCAGTGTTTTAACAAAGTTTCACAATATATGATATATATTAATATGATAATGATACATACAAACAGAACATCTACCGGTGTCAAGAAATCAACACCTCATTATCATTGCCATGCACCCATTTCCAAGTTGAAACCCTTATTTCACTCATATACAACATAAACGCATCAATCCGTGGAACTTTTTGTTTACTCTTGCTTACAAACAAACGTCTATTAACAGCTGCAATTCATTTAGCAGGACAGGTGGCTTTAACTATACATAGCGATACCGATCATTGGTGTATCAAATGCCTGCCAGGGACGCTTCTTAGAAAACACACACACACACACACACAGACACACACACACACACACGCACATATTATTGTAAACAGACAAGCATGAATAAACACAAGAGTCTATTTCCTTTCACTTCTCTTTCACAGCCTGTTCAAGGCAGGAGCGTAGTATCTTCACTCCATCTGGACATTTTATTTTCAAACGCACATGGTGTTGTTATTTCACCTTGACGGCAGCAGCAGCAGAACGATTTTGAATAGATATCTAACTGCGATTATTTTTGACAGGAACCGCGATGGCGATATGATTGATACGATATGCGATATCAGAGAGAAGGGTAACAATTTTTACATTTTTCATTATTTTCATGTTTATTCGAAAAACACATTGAAAATATATTGAGTTTTGCAGTAGGTGTTGTTCGAAACTAGCTACGTCTTCATAAAAGACAGCAGGAATGGTGGGTTACATGCCAACGCTGCAACACATCATGTCTTAGAATCAATTCACACACTGAGATGATGACAGTCTTCATTCATACATCATTTAATGGAGAAATGTTACGTTTTACACCTTTCTATGTAGGACAGCCTGCAAAATCCTCACCAAGTCATTCATTAGAGTAAATTAAAAGAAGATTCTTTGTGTCGGTATGCATGTACATGTGTATATATGTTTTTTAGACGTTTTCATTTTTCTTATTTATTATGTCTGTTTTTTTGTTTCTTGTTCTCAAAAAAATATAAACTCAATAAACACATTGTTCAAAAAAAAAAATAATAATAACTTAAATGAAGATAAAGTACTGGCTTTGAATGTCATGTGGAAATATATGGAGTTAATGCTCTCCTGATTGCAAACTAAATTATTTAACCTGAGTGCTAAACACGGCTGAAAGCCTTCTGTCTAAGACCATCTATTCTAAATTTGCTACAGCACTTTATTGACAGGTTGGATGTGCACAGAAAAGCATCAGCAATAGGAGCAGAAAAAATCACAGCAGTGCAACCGTAGTAATCTGTTCTTTCACACCAACCAGTGTCAGTGAAAGCACCATGCATCTTACACACACACACACACACACACACACCATCAGGCTATCAGGATATGGGCATGTTAATGTCCTCTGTGCATGACTTACGTCAAAACAATCAAAAGCTTCATGTTTCTGGAACTCAAACTCAAACAAAAAATGTCTGATTTGTGAAAATTGTGATGCAACACAATAATAATTTCCTCCTCTAATCCAAACCAGCCAAGGCAGATGGCTGCTCACTGTGAGTCAGGTTGTGTTGAGGTCAAAAAGCATCACACTGAGTTTTAATCTGCGATGCAACTAAATGGACACCGAGGATGTAAAACTGTAGTAAACAAGCTCCAGCAAAAAGCCCCGATCTACAGATCTGTCTCACACCAGGACAGGGGGGAGTCGGGGGCGTCAGCTGGTTTCGAGGGTCACCGCTTCATCGTGCACATGAGCGTCACAGTGGGAGATGGAGCCAATCCCAGCTGACATAGCCCAAAAGGCTGGGTACACTCTGGACAGGGTCACCAGTCCGCCGCAGAACCAACATACAGAGAGTCCAATTATCCTTATCCCTCAATCTGAAACACACACTCTCCCTTACAGGAAGGCCAATGGTAGTGATGTCCAAAGTCTTATCCTACTGTGCGCACAATGCCACTTCCTGTACACCATCATTAAAGACCTCAGCAAGTGCGCTGGTCAATTTTATTATTTTACCAATAAAGTCACGGCTAAACTACACAAAACAGTATTAACCTGTTGATTAGTAATGAACAGTAGTCAGTCTGACAGGTGCATCATTACAAAACCCGTGAGAGAAAACCGCAACAAACACATTTGCATAACTCTGAGGTGAATCACACACACACACACACACACACACACACACAGGCAAATAAATGACGAAGGTGATGAAGGCTGCCCACTGTCAGGAAGGGGCAGCCGTCATGAACATCTGCTAGTGACACGCGCGCACATCACAGCATGTAAAGTGAGATGGAGGAGGCGGGTGGAGAGAGAAAGGCTCTGGCAACCCTGCATTCATGTTTACCTGTACATATGCAAACCCATCTGCACACTCACACACGGCCAAGTGTAGAAGAAGAAAAAACACAGTCACACACAAGTTTGATCTGTTTCTATGAAACTGAATAATTCAAGCACTGAGCAGGAGTCCTCGGAGGACGATCTCGTCCTCACGCACTCTAAACATTTACACTACGTGCTTGGATTCATTTAAACATTTTCATCTTTTTTTTCCAGTATTTGTCATTTCTGAAATTCCAAATGGAGTCTGGTGTGAACAGTTGGGTCAAAATCCTTGCATTTGCAATGTTTTGGGATCTAACTCTGTGTCACTTTATCACTGACAGTTCAAAATCAGAACTCTGAACTTTTTGAATTTCACATAATTTAGGGATCTTATGGTCATTTAAATGTTGTCGTTTGAGCCTAAAACAAAAAGTGATCGAGTTTTATTTATTTATGATTTATGTCAAGGGCCATAGCCTTATTTCATTGTTTCATTTTATTTATTTATGGTGATTCAAACGGATTTAGACCCAAAAGAAGTGTATTTTGAATGAATGAAATGCATCCAACAGCATATTTGTCAATCCGACTCATGTTATATGGCATAAAATGGCACTGATATTTAAGCGGGGTCGGCATAAACATCAGAGAAATAGAAAAATGACTCTGCCTGTTCCACAAACCACCTCTCAAACCCTCTCTCTCTCAAACCCTCTCTCTCTGCTCTTTCCTTTACGTTGTACTTTTGCCAGTCCTTCATTTCCTCTCCTCTCACCCAGCTCCTCTGTTTTCTCTTCCGTGCTCTCCCCTGTTTCTCTCTCTCTCTCTCTCTGAGAAACGAGGACTGTCAACAGAGCCGTATATCTGACAAAGTGCACCACACACACACACACACACAGGTTTGCACAGCTATCCTTTTAAGGACTCCCTCTGACTTCCATTCATTTGGACAGAACTAAACAAAGCCTCGTCCCTACACTGAACCATAACCACAAGTCAAATCTCAGCCCTAACTGGACCAGTTCCTCAAAAGTGTGCCTCTGCCTCATTAGGACCAAGATTTTGGTCTCCAAGACACACAGACACACACAAACACACTCAGTCTATTTAGAGTCCATCAGACAGGTTCAATAACAGTTTAAGTTCTTTCAACACTCCGATTGAAGTCCATCTGTGTTGTGTGTAAAGGTCTCCTGGGCGAGGGTTCATATCAGAGCGAAAAACCCTGTGAGGTCAAAAAAGAAACGGCCTGCAGAGCTCAAAGACATGATTGTGTCCCGCCACAACAACAAACAAAACAAAACCCTTATAGACTTTTCAAAGGATTTTCACACATTCATGTCAGTGGGATATTTCAGATTTCCCTCCCCGCTTGATTCCGTTTGCAAAGATTCCTAACGAACCGAAAAACTGCCACTTTGTGCTGTTGTGTTATGGATGGATGATGGCGTCGCGGAACTATAAATCATTTAAATGATTTTTTTTTATCAGTATCATAACACTCTGAATGTACTGTGAGGCAGTTAGGAGGATCATGATTCACCGTGTACATTTGTATATAGAGAGTGCTATAAGTATAAAAACTGACGGAAATAAATCTTTAACAGAATGAATATGTTTCCAGACTCCTGTGCTGGAGGAAGCAACAATGGCTGTTGGGTTTGAGCTCTTTAGGCACAAAAGAGAAGTTTTATCAGATGCTATGAATAATGGCACTGATTACAGTTAAAACCCTTTAACACCGACACAAGCACACTTTGCATTACTGTAGTTACTTGACGTGTTGTGCTATCGGACAAATTCCAGCGGTTTCTGGAAGCCGAGTTGCACGTCAAAGCCAACGTGTGGTTATTACGGTAATTTCCCTCGCGCCGTTGCAGGAAGCCGAAGAATCGTATTTGTCTCCAGAGAGGAGAGAGTGGGAAGAACACCTGTACATAGTTGTTGCATATTTAGACAAAAACTCAATGTTGTTTTTCTTCATTTTAAATTGTTAAAACAGCATTTTAACATGCAGTAAACTGTAAATAACTGCCAGATATGAGTTATTCTGGAAAATGGGCAAAAGCAGTTAGTGACAGGACATTCTCTGGTCCTTTTATGGTTAAAATAAGCCAAATAAAAGCCCAGAGCCAGATTTTCAGTGGATTTTCATCCAACTTAAAATTAAAAATACAAATCTCTACATCTGTGAAGCTTTATTCTGCAAGAAGAAGAAGAAGCTTTGAAATCCTCTTTAAAACGATATTATCTTCCTATACACACACACACAGGAAACAGGGGCAGACGACCAGCACTTACACCAGAGAGCGTGTAACCATATAACACAGCGTTATTGTGTTATTGAATTCTCTGAGAGTGCAGGGTGGTTTTAAACGTTAACGCCTCATCTCTGTCTGCAAAGCTGCAAGATTGCGGGGTTTATTATCCTACAGTGTGATATGAAGTCACTTTAACAGCATCACTCCAGTCTATACAGTGACTCCTTTAGATGGACACAGACATTGTCTCTAAACTCATCACGCTCGATTGGACACGTGAATAATGTGGAAAAACACGGAGAGAAATTCCACTTGTGTTGCTTCACGCTATCCAACTTACTTGTCCTCGCTCTCTCTCTCTGTTTCATCTCTCACACACACTCTCTTCTTCTCTTCCACATTCCCTCGCTCCTCCCCCTAAACTAAACACACTAATACCAGATGGAGAGCTTCTTCTCCTCCTCCTCCTCCTCCTTCTTCTTCTCCTTTGACAGCCCGTCTCTTTCTAAGAACGCTTAGTGCATCAGCTCTGAGACGCTGCCTCGTGAAGAGTTGCATGCTGACACCAGTGTCAGTGGGAGAAATCTAAAAAGGTCACGGGGTCATGAAACAGCGGAGTCACTCGCTTTCGCCTCTGACAAGAAACATGCTCTTGAATTTTTCCTGCCCGTACAACACACAAACAAAGAAGCCTCCAGTGAAGGAATCTGATTATTATGTTACCGTTCATTCGTTGCTACAAGAATTCATAGACAGAACTTTGGTAAATGAGCGGATTTTGTTGATTATTTTGGCAGGAAACGAAAATGTGGATGAATTATAAGTCTACGTATTTTTTGATGCACATTTCCAGGCATCTATGAATCCACAGTGGGTTTTATCCTCCTGATAGGAATGACTCACAAAAGCATTGAAACGTTTCTGATGTTTTTCTTCATGGTGACGATGGAAGAACAGTCACAGTTGATCTAATTGGAAACAAGTGAATCTACAGACTCAGTCAGAGAGTGACTGTTTCAGAGGGAAGAACAACATGAGCAGCAGGTCACCGGGTTTAAATGTTTGGTGCTGTGGAGTGCGAGCATCAGGTGACTTACTTGTCATTTATATTCCGAGATGAATTGAAATTGAAATGATGAAGCACGTTATATGAAGAACATGAGCACGAGGGCGTGTGAAACACTTTGGAAACTAAGTTCAAAGTCACAGATTAAAGGGTGCAACAAAGTGCGACAGTCGCCGCAAACTAACACCACACGCGCGTCATGTGCGCGAAACCTTCAAACCAACGAACACAAAACACTTTTCTTTCACTTTCCCCTCTTTTCCCTGTAGCTTTCCTGCCCCGTACCTGGTTCGTGGTGTCCGGCGGCAGGTTCTTGATGAGGATTTTCCTCCTGTTGCTCAGCTCCTGCCGAGTTTTGGCCAAACGCTTCTCGATCTCCTCCGGCTCCAAGTCCGGCAGCTCGCGGAGGCAGACGCCCGGCTCAGGAGGCTGCACCGTAGCCGCCGCCGCCGCCACTACCGCCGCCGCCTCCTCCTCCTCCTCCGGCTGCCGGCTCCCCGGACTGTCCATCTCCGGGGAAAGTGCGCTCTCCTCCCGCACTAAAGAAGAGTGGACGCTCGGCGGCTGGATGGATGACGCTGCCGCCATCTTGGGTGTCTGAGGGAAAAGTGTGAGGAGAGAGAGAGAGAGAGAGAGAGAGAGTCAGAGAGTGAGAGAGAGAGTCAGAGAGTGAGAGAGAGAGAGAGCAGGTGGGAGGTGTGTGTCAGTGAGAGAGAGAGAGGGGAGAATCATTTGTAAGTTTAAATAAATGCATTCCCTCTTAAAGTTATTTATTTATGAATAATATTCATGATACATTCTGTTATTTTTAGGATACTTTACTTAATGAAAAACATGATTTACTTTTTTTGTGCAATCATCATTTCCTTGTTTCCTTGTTTAGACGAATAACACATGTTCTCAGATGCAGCATCTCGTGCTTTAAATGTAGGGCTCAGTTCACTTTATGGTTCATAAACAGTAGATCGTTGCACCTCGGACTCCTGGCGACCCCAACTGTCAGCTGAATGAACAGGAGGAGCCATGGTTAGAGCCAATGCCAATGACAGGCTCCTCAGTGATCGGAAATTAATCAATTTAAATGAATTTATCTTTAATAGGACAGTGAATAAATGACCATCAGTAAAGAATTACATTTACTCGTGTTACTGTAATTGAGTAGGTTTTTTTGTGTGTCATTTTTAAACTTTGTAATTTTACTTTTACTTAAGTGTGTTTTTTTTTGGAAGTACTGTACTTTACTGTACTTTTAAATCACATTAAATCACCATTACTGAGTAAAAAAATTAATAAAAATGTATTCATGCACCGGAAACTTTCACTTTCACAAAAAGAAAGGAAAAACGGTCTAATTGTGTGACTTCTGCACAATTGTACTACTTTATATCACTACTTCCAATGCAATTTAAATTGAATCATAACTTTGACTCATAACAACACATAAGAAAACATAAGAAAAAAATCATTTTTTTAAAGCCTGAATGTGTAACCTATAAACACACACCCCCAGGATGTCCATATAAGGAGTTGTGTATTATTCCCACGGCAATTTACCATCTGTGCCCCAGGTGCACTAAGGGTTAATCACATAACTGTCCAACAGGTTGTTTGACAGGTTTCAGAACATGGCAGGTGACTAACTCGGGGCACCAGTGTGTGCAGGGCCAACATTGACGTTGTCTGGATAAGAAATGCAAAAAAAAAGTCCATCCATCCATTTTTATACCACTTTATCCTCCACATGAGGGTTGCAGGGTGGAGCTGGAGTCAATCCCAGCTGAGGTTGGGTACACACTGGACAGATCATCCACACCCACATGTGGGAGGAAGCTGGAATACCTGGAGAGAACATGCAAACTCCACACGGAAAGGCCCACTGCATCTTCTACCGCTTTATCCTCCACATGAGGCTTGCAGACCCTGGACACTTTGCCAGTCCATCACAGGGACACATAAAGACAAACAACCATTCCCTCTCACACTCACACCTATGGTCAATTTAGAGTGTCCAATTTACCTAATCCCCATATTGCATGTTTTTGCACTGTGGGAGGAAACAGAGAGTGCAGAACATGCAAACCAAATGCAGAAAGGCCCTTGTTCAGACTGGGTCACGAACCCAGATCTTCTTGCTGCAATGGCAAGAGCGCTAACCGCTACACCAACCGTGTGCCCACAGTGCCAGCCACTGCAAAAAAAATATCAGGAGAAATCATTTAAATCTGTCCAATCTCACACAGTGCCCTGAAAACTCCGCCCACAAAGCTTTCAACACAATATTGTACATTTGGGTAAAAAGAGAAATTCAGTTCTTATGCTCGTTCTAAAGCCCAATTAACACATTTCTTCTTTGGTCAAAGGAAGAAAGAGAGAGAGAGAGAGAGAGAGAGAGAGAGAGAGAGAACAAAAAGACATTTACTGGAGAGTATCTTTAAACCACCAGAGCTTTTCTGTTCCTCATGTGTATAGTGTGACCATGGCTGTGTGCCTTCCCCTCCTTTCTACCCAAGTCTTTCTGTGAATGCCAGCCTAGCAGCCAGCCGAGCCTGCCTGCCTGCCTGCCTCTCTGCCTGCCTGCCCACCGTGGGTGGAAAGCTGCTCCTGGCAAACACAAGGGGAACCGAGCTCCCCACCGAGTCCTCACAATGCTTCTGTAGCTTCCGCAGGCTGCATTAGACACCGACAGACTGCACACTGTAGACTCACACCTCGGCAATGCATTCACACTCACAGAGGCATGAGCGCGTCGACGGGCTCGCATCAAGCCTTTTCGGAAAAATATTTAGAGCAGCGAGCATGCCGAGGCCTTGTGTAAGAGTCGGTGAAAGCAAACCTCCATGTCTTCTCTCTCTCTGTTGCGCGCACACGCACCATCTGCGTGAAAGCGTTTCTTGGCAGATTGGAGTCCAGACAATCACAGTTGTCAGTGGGTGAAAACGATACTGCCTTGCCAAGCGGCTGAAACAGTCTTGCCGTATACGGACCATTTATACGAATATACAAACGCAGCTCACGCTCAGTCCATTGTTGAATACAAAGGCCAAAGAAAAGAGCAATTTGATTCAACTATGATTAGTCAACAATTGCATGATGATATCAGTTGTTTCTCCAACAAAAGTGTGAAGCGTGATCACATATAGGGACTTTACTGTGTGGTGAGACAAAATATCACATCAGAAAATGTCATTGCATGCTCTGGATCAAAAACTATTCAAGGAATACTTTGCATTTAGCTTTGCATTACTAGAATAGGGGCAATAGGGCAATCAGCGGCAGCTCTAATTGACATTTTGAGCCTCATCTTGATATTTCAGGTGTTCCTGACCAACATTGACTCTCACGTGTCCATCAAATACCGTGTCCAACTGCAACAAAGGCATATTTTAAACGTGAAAATCACTGAGGAGGAGTCACACTGCAGCCGGTGCCTGCTGACAGATTGGGAACATGAATCATTGAGTGGTGCTGGTGGTTCTCTGAAAAAGGCAGAAAGATCTGGCCTGTCACTCGCACGGGCTGATTTTTGGAGACTTGATTCTTGAATCGCACCACTAAGTGCTAAACATCATTTTTCCATGAGAGAGAACAATTCATTTGTTCCCGCCAGCTCCCCTGGTACACGAGCACGTATCACACTGAAGGATTCCTTAACTATATCTTTATCTTCCACACCATTTTTCACCAACATGCAAATCAAACCGCATAATAATAACCTATGCTTCACAAACCGTGGTGGGGGGGGGAGCTGCTCGTCTCTCTCTATTGAAAACACTAGAGCCCTGCTGGTGCTTCAGCATGTCAGCCACTGATTCACAGCCCTCTTTGGAGTGGGTGGGTCTAGAAAAGAGGAGAAGAAAGCAAGGGAATATGTTCACCACTGCTCGCCAGGAATAAATGTGTGAGGGCGTAGGTGGGCTGAGTGGCTGAGTGGGCAAAGCCGGCACCTGGGATGAGCTCAGTGGGCGTGCGGACGGGAGAGGAGGGATGAGAGACGGAGAAAGGGTGAACCCTATACACGGCGAAGAGGTTCACACTGCACGGGAGTGGATAGTGAGAACTTGTGCGCGTCTCACTCTGCAATCCTGTCAGAAACGCAGCAGTGGGTATAAAATATGGACTGTGGGCGCCCTCCTTCTCGCTCTCCATTAATGTGCATGATGTTATGCTCTCATACACTACATGATTACAGTGCAGTGGCGTGACTCATTTTCTCCGATAGCGTACAAGAAATGAAGGGACATGTGACCTACTAAAAAAAACGGCTGACCTGAAACCAGGGGGACAAGAGTTCCCTGCCCAATTCATGTCCTAATTACAGTGGTCATCAGCACACCTCTCCACCGGTGCATCAGGGAAGTGAGTCACAATGAGCATCTTAATACCCAACCCAAGCAGGTTTTTTATTTTTATTTTTATTTTTTTAAACAACTAATAAAGCAATGCTGTGCTTTTCAGCACAACACACACACACACAGGACACACACCACACTTTTCTGTCAGGAGCGATTTTAGAGTTGTGAAAATTCAAGATGACTTAGCTGTGTTTGGGAAAGTGGGACTGTGGACTGCACAAAAATATGCTGCTGGTGCATGTCTGGTGCCGTACTAGTTGGCAAAAGCAAAGAGAGTGACTGACATGACCCGAGGGGGCTTCGACACCCAGCTCAGCGCCCTAATTCACAGAGAGCATTTCTGGCAGGAAGCAGCAGACAGCTTGAGAGAGCGCAGAGGAGGACGAGGTGCAGCGGCAGTGGGAAACGAGACAAAGATGGGGGTCATGTAGGGGAGGTGTGAATGAATGAATGAATGAATGAATGAACAAAATGATGAGGTTTATGGGACACGTACGATGTAAGGCGAACAGACAGAGATTCTCTCTCCACGGTGATGAACTACATCCCTGCTGATGTTCAGTACACTGAGAGCCCAGTGTGCCCCTCTCTATTTTAACTATTCACCTCAAGGAGAGAGAGAGAGAGAGTGAAAAAAACAAAACGGTGTACTCTATGACCTTCACTTAATATAGACCGTATCTGCTTAGAGCATAGATGCTGTTTCCACATGAGAGATGACACTTAAATCTCAGCAAAAACAAAAATGCATCATTCCAATTAAATCCCAGCGATGCATTTGACAGCATGTTCATGTACAAGTTGTTTTGGTTGTATTTCAAAGAAAACTGCCGACTGGTTCCTTTTTTATTTTATGTATATGTCATTAAATTGTAAAGATATGACTGTAATTTCAGTAAAAAACTATTTGCTACATAAGTAATGGGCATTTGTCTTGCGGCACTTAAGTGAATCAACAGACTCGTCCAGTCGTCAGGAGGCAAATGTGTAAAATGAATGTAAATCTGTCTTTTAACGGAAAACGGCATAAGATTTTTCTCTTTATTGGGGCTGCAACCCCTATTAAGCATTGTTTACGGCACGAAATTAAGACATTTTACCATACGTGGACTATATTATCATCCAATCTTTGCTCATTTCCGTAATTTGACAGCATTTTTTCTTATGATGCATAACAAGGTGAAAGTAGCGGTGATGAGGTAGATTGGGAAATGTCAAGCAACAAACTGGAGCTGAAGCCGTTCAGCACCTTAACCCGTAGGTGACGTGATGTTTTCTTCCATTTAAAGAAAAAAAAAAACAGTGAAAAGACATACTTCACTTTGCACTTTCTGCCTCAAACCAAAGCAGCCTTTTTGCTATAAGACATCAGAACCATGTTGCGACCCCCTGGCAGGGAAGTCTGCGTGTACAGAAAGACTCATAAATAACTGATAATTCTTCCAGGCGGCCAGCGTGTACCACTATTCTTCCTTCACCTATGACCAAGAACACACAACATCCTGGTGGAGCCAGGTGCAGATTGTGTCTGCTGAAAAACACCGTTTCACACCATTTCAATGCCCATTTTCTCAAAGTGCGGAGTGAAGAGGTTAAAAATGGATTTATAACGCTCATCCTCCAGAACACAAAGGACAACACATACATCTCCCGAGGCTTTTACTTGATTAATAAACAAACATGACATTTTCATGTTTGTTTGTTTTTTTCTCCATACAAATAAAGCATAATGTGGATGGATTGATCACAGGCAACAATAGTAGCAGCTCTATATATCATTAAAAACACTCCCAACCAAACAAGGCCAGCTCCATCTAAAAAGAGAGTGTTCTGAATGTCCGTGAGAGAACCAGAGGGAATTAAAACAGAGGCTGAAGAGGAATCAGGTAATATGACTCAGTTCAGTGAAGGTACTGAAACAACAAACACTAAAATCCCCGGCAGATAATCCAGCCATGTCTCTCTGTGCAGGGGTTTCTATGTGTGCTCTCTTCCGTGACCTCTTTTCTGAAGTGCGAACCAACGACCCAGCCGACAATAGAGAAACACAATTTGTTTCTCCATAAAGCGAGAGAAAATTGGCAAAAGTGCATTTTGTACTGCAGCTGTTAGTAATTACTCTTTAATCATGCACACACACACACACACACACACACACACACACGTGCTCTCACATCTTTGACCACACTGAGAGGTACAGAAAGCAGGTTTTGAAAGTTGAAATGAAAGTACAGAATAAAACAGAGTATTAATTCTCATCCATGTTATAAAATGTCTTTTCTGTTGACTGTTGTTTAAAAAAAATAAATGAAGCAGTTCTAACTCAACCCGACGTGCGAAAACAAATATTTTAGAAAATACTAAAAAAAAACTAAAAATATGACTGTTATTTACTGGGCAAATCATAAACTGAATTCTCTGGGCTTCTATGATAAGAAAAAAATAAATGAATCAAGCATAACATTCAACCACTGAAACTCATTTTTCTGTTCAGGATCGCAAGTAAATAACTTGAATTTGACATCTTAATCAAGAGCTAATAATGTGCTTTACAACCTTTTTCTGTTTCATAACAATAATAATGATATTTCAGCATTAGAAAATATAATTGTGCGGGTTAAAGAGCTTCTACATACTTCTACAAAGATAAAAAATTATTCGGATAATTACCAATGCTGTTCATTCAGTGTAGTGGTTTTGCAGCAAGAAACACGGTGTGCATGGTCTCTCTCTGGGTTCTCTGGTTTCCTCCCACAGTCCAGATTTGGGGATTAGGTTAATTGGACACTCTAAATTGACTGTAGGTGTGAGAGTGAATGGCTGTTTGTTTCTAGATGTCCAGGGTGTGACCCCGCCTACCCTCATGTGGAGGATAAAGCGGCAGAAGACGGATGGATGGTTGAGCACTTTATACTTCACTGAATATTTAAAAATGTCAACAAACAATAACACACGACACACTATTATTAAGTGTAAAATCAACTTTATCACATTCACATTGCAATAAATCTCAGTTCGATAACTTTATATGATACATGAGGGGGGGTGATGTACACATTCCTTCAGTACATTAATGCAATACAGAGTGTTCTCTACACACACACACACACACACATACACACACAATCACGCACGCACACACGCACACATACTTGTTTACAATGGCTGGTAAATACTGTTCAAGAGCGCTCCAGAAAAATAAAATGCCTTTTTAGACGACAAAAGGGAAATTTGAGAAGATGCAGAGACTGTGCATTGAGATGCTACCAGACGCCACGATTATGTACCATAAAAAGCGATGAGAGCAGGATAATCTTAATCACAAATTAGTGGCGACACTGGAATATCTGACCATGTCGTCGTACTCGCATGGTGTGTTTTAATCTCTCTGCTCCATTAGTAGCGTCGAGTGATGTCGCACTTGTTCAGATAAACCTTTTAACGAGCTCACAATAACAGAAATGAAACCACACTAAAGGAGTTGTGAAAGCGTTTGACAGTGTTGTGTAGCAACAGAACAACGGCACAGCTTACAGCAGTTCACCACCACAGAGCCAGTGTTGTTGTTGTTGTTGGAAAGATGTACGGTGAAAAAGAAGACGTAATAAAACTACCGTATAAGCCTCTCAAACATAAAAAGTGTGTATTTATTTCTTTTTTTTCTCCAAGTACTGACTTCCATCCAATATGGACCTAAATAAATCCAAGAAAAAAAACAAAAAAACAAACAACCCCGCGCGTACAGAGGACGTTAATATCAATTTGTGATTCTGTATTTACACTTCATCGCGAAACACTGAAGAACAATAGACAATTCCTTGAAAAATGTTCCAACGCCATAGCGACGTGTGATGTGTTGAACAATCAAACCCAATCAAACCCATGCCCGCGTGTAGATTGGGTCAAATGACTTCATCAGAATAAAAAATAAGTGATATTTCATTCATAATAATTTCCTATAATTTCTCTAATACTATCTTGAGGAAAAAAAATACACAATACCGCATGACAGAAAGACACACTCACACACTCACACACTCACTCACTCACTCACTCACCATCACACACACACACAAACGCACACTAAACCAGAGACGTATAGAAAAGACATTTTTGAGTGGTTAACCACAGAGGAGTCAACAGATGGATGTGACCTCTGTACAATAACAGCAGCAATTTCTCCCTCTCTTTCAATCTCCTCGACAAGAAGGCGACTCCATCTTGGACATCGATGGGAACTGAACACACACACACACACACACACACACACACGTACGAGATACATACATCAGCTTGGCCACAGAGGCAAAAACAAAACAATTTGTGGTAAAAGCTGCTGTTCCCCCCCCTGACAGTGAAACTCGGAATCTCCCGTCCCCCCAATTATCCTCACACACCAAATCCCCAGCGCTGACTAAAGCCAGGAATGTTAGTTTCTATCTTCCCTTCCTTCTCTTGTCTCGAGGAGGCTTAAAAAGGCCCGGTGAGCATCTGAAGTTCTGTCTCCTGACACAGACGACATGTCCACAGTGAATGCTGTCAGTTTCTGTTAAAAAAAAAAAACCCCAACTAAATGTGCATGTCTACATGTCAAAGACTACATCACTCCAAAGCTCTGGATGAGGTAAAGGCTAAAACTAAGACACTGAGATGTGCTTTTAACTCGTATCAGCTTTACTGCACAGTTAGACATTATGGGTACAGAAGGTGGAAAGAAAAAGGGAAGCAAAAACATTAGCTACTCGTTATTCATCATCAATATCCAGTTCTTCCATGTCTGTCGTTTTATAGCTTCTCAAAGTGTCTAAATTAACAATGAACATTCAGCTTCTTAAGGGAGTTAAAAACAGAGACTAACCCGCCCCAACTGTGATGCACTGATTGGCAGGAAGTCTATATCTCGTGACACTGACTTGCTTGTGTCTGCGGCAGCTGCTTGCTTATCTGTCTACCCCTTTAATAAATAGTAGAAAAATAACATTTTCCTCTTTTTTTAAGTGTTTCTTCCTGTGTTTATGTGAAGCGTTCGCCTACTACGAGTTCACAGAGATTTTGTGAAAATGTTCAAAAATCTTCCCACTTCACCTAAGAGCAGCAGCTACTCCTTTAGGTCAAGGCAACAAAATAAAAATAAAAATGGCATGTTTATCTGGAGAGTAAAGCTACTGTAGAATCCATGATATAATCCCATATTAGATCCAGGGTTAAGTGTTGGAAAGTTAATAATTTCACTCTTCAGGGAGCAATTTTCACAGATGCATGGAGTTTGGATCCATGTTGGCCTTCCATTTTACAGGCGTTCAGGCTTCCAGTTCCTCTTTGAAGGTTGAGATGTTGGCACAAAGCGACCGCGAGCGAAAAATACGCACACAATCTGACACGGAGGTCCCAGTGTCTCAGCTGCAAGTGTGGGTTTAAGTCCAGCTGTGGAATCTCTCTTCCTCCCTTCCATCCTTAACAGTACCCACTGTGTAAACAAGCCCAACGTTCTTTTCTTTTTTAAAAATAGTCTTTTTTTTCTCGTAAAAAAATAAAAGTTCCGCCATTGCCCGGGGGGGGGATCAGCACTCTGCGTCCACACTGTGCACGGTGACTGCCGCCTGTAGGTGGTGCGTGTGCAGTGGGTGGTGGTGCGAGTGTCGGTACGGGTGGAACTTGTGGCTGAGCAACGCAGCCGTTTGGGGGGGCGTGTCCAGGTCCAGGTCGTCATCGTGGTTGCCGACGTCCACGCCGGCCGACAGCGGGTCGTTGTTTCCCGGTGGATTCTCGCTGTCTTCCTGCGGACTCATGGTGCTGTAACCTGGACACACACACAAAAAATATGAATTATTTCTCAGTTCAACTCTGACTCATCAAAGATCACATTGGATGGTTCACATTCTTAACTGCAAGTGTCTGGCATCTGAAAATGACAAGTACCACATTTATATCACAAATATCACATTTACGAAGCCACTTGTTATTAAAGTGGGACATTTATAAGAAGAAGAACGAGATCTAGCTCCAGAGAAAGCAAACTCTCTTCCCCTATAGGGTCAAGTACAACAACGCTCATACATCATCTCTGATCTTGATGCAAATACTGAAGTGACACAGATCTGATTTGAAAATGCAGAAGTGGCGACGGCTCTGAAAGAAAATGAAATCTGAGAACTGAAAACATGGGATATAAGTCACTTCAGCTTTGTAATTGAAACATGACCATGAGATGTTTGACTTACCATCACACAGATAAGACTCATTTGACTCATCATCAACCTTAAATTTTAATATTTATCATTAGGTCATGATATTTTTGAAGCATGAAAGTTAGGACATAAATCTGAGATAGGTTGAGAATTTGTTATATTTATAAATTATTTTAGAAGAGGGACACTGCATATTCAATCAATGAGTCATCATGCCAGGTTGTAAATATAACTATTTTGATAATTGCGTGTTTTTTCAATACTTGAAACAAGTTGATTTCTGATTTTTCAGCGTATTAAATGTGAATATTTTTTGGTTTCTTTGCTCCATTTGACACAGAAATCATTAAAAGTGAAAGACATTTTGAGAAAATTTTCTGACATTTCACGGGACCAAACAAAGAAAAATAATCGACAGATTAATCAATTATGAAAATAATTGTTCGTCGCAGCTCTAATTATCATTTGATCTTGATCATTTGTGACTCTTCTATGGCAAATAAAGCTTCCTAATCCTTGCATTAAACTGTAGCAGTTTTGATGCCGTTTTGTAATCCACTTCCACTTCCTTGTTTTAAAAATATAACACAGTAAATGTCAAACTGAAACATATCACAAATCATATCGCAGTTTCAATATCTGTCAGAAAAATCACAATGAGTTGCTTTCCCTAAATGGGCCTGCACTAGTTAATGGACAACATGACAGAAAAACAAACAGAAGCAACGTAACTTCTATTCCTAGATGGTACATCAGAACAGTTAAGGGATGTAAACCAACAACACCGCGTACCGTAGTAGCTACAAATGTGCCAGTTTGCCCTCAGTGCCAAGAAATGAGAAGCCGCTATGAAAAGGATCTACAACCCTGGAGCCGTAGACGCTCAACACAGAAGCATCTGAATTCAAAGCTCACACAAAGGTACTACAGGAACACTGACAACTAAATATCCCCATTGGGATTATCTTCTCCGTGTTTTCAGCTTCCACGGGACAAATTTGAAAAAAAGAAAGGACGCATACATATTCATGGCACTTCCCAACACATACGTTGAGCCTGGAGGAGGCAGCGCCAGGAGCCAACATGGCTGTTAGTGTCGCCTACATCGGTTTAAGTAGAGCAAAAGCTGCTGTCACACAAAATGACTGGGTCAAAGAATAATTAAATGACAGCTTGAACATAAGGACACTGATATATCATGATTCTGCAGGCTAATTGATACCCTCCGAACTTTTTTTAATGACTGAGGTTACCAACGCTCTCATGCTAACTGCATTCATTAACGAAGTGAGCTAGCTTTCAACAGCCCTGGTAGTTCACATAATGGAGTATTAGAAACGGAGAAATGTGTGGTTAGAAGCTCAGTGGTGAGTGCATTAATGTTTCAGTTCATGACTGAGGCCACAGACGACTTCACTGTCAGTATCACCTAATTGTTACCCAATTAGCCACAAAGCTAATAAGCTAACGCCAGCTGACGACAGGTCACCAGTCGACGCGCTCACATTAAGCTAATGGCTTCAGTTTTCTTCTTCAGCAGAGTCATTTATTGAGTCGGATTCATTACCGTGACACTCAGGACCATGACATCCACATAAGACAGCCTGATTATGAATGATAAGGAGGAGAACTGATTATCATTATTATATATAATAATGATTTGAGTGTGTGTACTTAAACATATTAGTCATAGGAAATGAAGACATTGTTACTGGACCACACAACTTTAAAAGTCCTTTTCAGGGTTAAGACTTGGTTTTGGGGTTCAGGGAAGCACTGGACATTGATTTGTGATTTGCATTATGTCTTTGAATGTTCACACTAAAAATGTGTGTGTGGGGGATAATGAGTGATGGTGAAATGTGCAAATTTGCCCAAACAACAGCGTCTTTTTATCCTCCAGACATTTAAAGCAGGGAGACATATCTGATCCCTCGTTAATCTTTACATTGACATTTTAAAGTCAAAAACGTGGCTTTTTATTGACGGTCCCCAGGCAAATGTTCAGTAATTCCTAACATATAATAATGCTGTTGTTAAAATGTTCTTTTGGCAGATTCTCCAAAGACTAGCCTGGGTTCAAAACAAAAAAAAAGGTGAAACAGAAAAATTTAGAGAAGGGAAACGAGAGGATGTGAGGACGAGGGAGGGATAGAGAAAGGGGGAGTGGAGGATTAAAAGAAAGACAGGGAGACATACTTCAAAGACGTTTCAGACTTGGTAGATGCCAACTTTGGCTAAATGTATCTTTCTTTTTTGTCCCAGAAGCGAGAGCCAAGAGTTCAGGCAGGTCTACGGCTTATTTTTGTCCTGTTGACAACTTTCAGCAGCAGCTAAGACAAGCAAATCCCTCTTAAAGTCAAGAGATAAAGAGACAGACATACAGACCAACGGACAGACTCCAAATGTCTTATTAGGGACTGGACCTTTGAGATTTATGAGCACTAGAAGACTTTTAACTGCTGGAGACAGATATAAGGTCAAAGGTTTCACTGACAACTGAGAGTTATTAGGTGAGTGAAATTTGAAGTTAGTGAAACGCACTTATTTATCTTCTTGCTGAGCTTTAGAAGGGGTAATTTAAAAACACTCCCCTATGTATTTCTATGTTGAGCATGACACCAGCAGCTGGTTGGTTTAGCTTTAACGAAATAACCTAACAATAACAGCTGTCCTGGCTCTGTTGAAATCCACTTCCTAGCTTCTGTAGTTCTCTCGCAGGGTTACAGATACATGCACTCATCTCCTGTTATGTCATTAGGTTTTTGTGTTATCTGACTCCAGATGTGAAAGAAAGGCAGAATTGTGTTCACTCCTTGCGTGGCTTAGATTAGCCATTTTAAAATAAATAGATAGATAATTGTGATAATTGCTATAAAACGGTGCATTTGTATGGCCCCCCCCCTGGGAATCTTCACATGATCAAATTTTAATGTCGAGATTATCTTTGCTTAGAAGTACCAGACCTTTTTTCTACATGATACAAATGATACGTTTGAAATAACATATGTGGCATATGCAGCATGTGACGTGTTCACTGTGAACTGGGCCATCGTCTCCTGGAGGCTGAGGCTGCAGAGCAAACTGAGCACTGTTTTCATGCTCTGATCCTTGAGCTGACTTGTATAATGTATACACCATCGTGCTGTAGGAATGTGTTGATATTGAGTGTGTGGACCTTTGGCTGAGCAGAGAAAAGATTCAACTCGGTTGCATCAAGGTATGAATTGAATTCCTCTCCACCCTTGTCCTCTTGCCCTTCCATTTCTACACGTTTACACTAGTTTTCAAAGTTTTTTGACAAAGTTTATTAGCCTTTGTCACTGATAGAATAAGAGAAACATGAAGAATAATCCAGATACCACACTTTTATTTCACCGACTTCATGCAATAGTTCTTCGATATTTAGGATTAAATTAAATTACTCATTTGCAGGAGAATCTTCAATGAAGCACAGAGAAAATAACACTAACCTCACAAATCAATGTTAAACTATTTTTCCCTCTTTCCTCTTTTTTTTTTTTATCCTCGCCGGTTGAGTCGACGCGCCTTGTGTTCCTCTGTAGCCCACACTCTCCTCTCTTCATATTCATCCTCTCTTGTCATGTGCAGTTACACAACAAGTAACAGAGACACTCGCTGCCAGGAGGTGCAGTGATGCCGTCCACATGTAGGTGGTAAGAGCCCGTGTGGGTGAAAACTACCCGCCCACACTCGCCGAGTGTCAGACCTGCAAGTTCTACACATGAATGTTCTCCAAAAATCATGTCCTGGGCTGTGATGAACGGAACACGCCAGGAGCAGAAACCTGGCAATAATATCCATTTTATACAAGGTGCAAATTTTGTTTTTTTGACAGTGTTTGGTGAGGGATTTATGCCATGATTATTAGTGTATTAAAACCCTGGTTTTATTCATATTGGATAGTGGATGTGGTGTCAAATACAACCTGGTCATTTATACTCTTTTATACAATAATTTCAGCAACCAGGTATCTGAATATACTCACATGTGTCCAACTAACAGAGGATATTCAGAAACCTCAGTCACTCCAGGGAGCATATCAAGGTTTCAAGAAATACAACAATCTGTAATTTTGAAACCAGGAAAAGAACCGTTTACATAAAAAGTGTTTATTGTGATGTCTCTTTCCTGAAATAAATTAAGGTAAAACAGATAAATCCTCTTTATCTCATGACATCCAGCTCTCCTGCAATGAGTCCAGAGGTAACAGGGATCTCCTTTTCCTCCTATTTAGCGTGTTCTTTAAACTTCCTAGTTATATACTGAAATCTTATCTTGCTTCTTTCAACATAAAGGAGCCTCATCCAGGAATTTAATTGCTGCATGCGGAGTGTGCTGCTGATCCCACATTTTAATGTTGTTGTTTTTTTTTTTTTAAATCAGTATTGTAAATTCTAAGCTGCAGGGCTGTTTGTGACATCTCTGGCTTAAGGGAGTGTTTCATGTTTATTTTGTGGCTTTGTGACACAAGAGAAAATAATAATCTGCAAGAATGGAGAGATAATCTTGAATCATGGGTGATTACGTGTAATTGTAATTATGTTCAACCTTCACAGGGTGGAACACTAGTTTCAGGAAAACCTGTAAAAGTAGCTGTCCGTGAATCTCAAGCTCCACAACAACAGCAACTTGGTGAGTGGATATTTTGGTATGCTTCGTCCAGTTGGAGACAAATAGTCCAGAAAGAGACAATTTCACTGACTACCACGTTGCCATGGTTATTGTGGAGAACCGTGGAACTATTGAAGAGGAAAATAGACTCTACAAACAGTTTCTTCTGCCGTGACAGAGCATAACAAAGCATTAGGTGCAAACTACTCATTTCCTGTTTCTATTAAAGACGATGTACAGGTCAGAATGCAGAACCCAACTACAGATTTGGATTGCTGTTTTTTATTCTATTGTTGTTAATCAATAAATGCATGTGGCACAGAAGAAATAAACGTCTTACCATGGTCACTCTCCGTCCCAGATCGTCCCCAGTACCGCCGTCTCCGTTCAGGAGTGTGTGTGTGTCTCTCAATCACCGCAGCTATAAATCTAGTGTTACTGACTGGAAGAGAAAAGAGCACACAGGTCAGAACAGAGTTAAGTGGCACTCAAATATGAAAAAGTCGAGACCTGGCCGACTTGAGAAACACTACTCACTTCAAAAATAACAACAACAATAATAAAACAAAAGCTTTCAAAGCCTCTAAAGCACAACTCACTGATCCCTCTGTCCTCGTGGCTGTCTTCATCCCGCTCGTCTCTTTCGTTATCCAGATTCGACATTCTCACCGACATTTCTGGAGCAATGTGAAGGTTAAGAGAGCATGAGGAGAGAAGCACAGGAGGCTGAGGTGAGATACAGTCGCTGCTACTATTCTGAAAAACTGTGAAGTATTTCACGCATGGTGAGTAGGCAGGACATGTGGACAGGCTTTCTATATCCAAACAAAGCCCAAAAAACAATTGAGAGTTGAATTACAGACACACTGTGAGGCAACATGTTAGCACCTTTGCTCCAGATAATAAACGGTGTATTAAAGGATTAGCCTTAGATTAGAGGAAAGGCTAACTGGTGTATGAATCTGTTATCAGCACTTGCCAGACTCTTTGTTATTCATGCTGCTTTGAAACATCATTTGGTGTAATTGTAATGGTAATAATAATAATAATAATAATAATAATAATGATGATGATAATAATAATTATAATAACAATAACAATAACAATAACAATAACAATAATAATAATAATGATAATATCATCAGGAAGGAAATTTCAGAGTCCTTTTGTTGTTGTTTTTGGGCCAAACAAAAAGAAAAGTGAAGGACAATCCACTACAAACACTTCACGCAGCAGAAATGTGCATTTCACTTAATACATGTTAACAATTTTACATTCATTTCAATGTCACTGACCGATAAACTGCATGGTTCAACATAAATATCTGTATAAATCTGTATATAGCCCCTTTTCCACCACAGGAAGTTTTCTCATTTAGACAGGATCCAAAATGACCCAAACTTTCACCGAAAGAAGAACCTACTCGCGATGTGGGACTTAGATTAACAGATTAACAGGAAATCTAGAGGGGCGAGGCTGTGTGCTGAAGAACGCGGATTGGTGGAACAGCAGCTGTTTTCAGCCAGCGCAGCTGAAACCCACTTTCAAACAAGACCTTTAAAAGACAACGAAGAAAGAAGAATTTGTGGCCGTTTGAGTGTATTCCGGGAACTTTGGGGTGCTGAGGAAACGCAAACCACACAGATTACCATGAATTATTTCCCCCAGGTAAATAAATTCCTGGAAATGTTGGTGAAAAAGGGGGCTAACGTGAGTCCGACTCACTTGCCCTTAGTTATTCTATACGTACCCTGAGCCGCCAGTGGCGACATGTGCTGATGCGACCGCCTGTGGATTTGGTGTCTGTATGCATACACAGCCAGCACCAACACCATGATACATCCCATAATGCCCCCAGCAACTGGACCCACGGGCGCGCTCTTGATCATGTTCAGAGAAGCAACCTCCTCATCTGCAGAAAGGAGACAATGAAAGGGTGAACAAACAAAATATAGAGGGATGGATAAGCAGAGGGTTGTTAAAAAAATTAAACACTATAACGGAAATATTATTCAAGGGCTTAATCTCCGGAAATGAGATTGGATGAGTCAGTCACTTAAAACAAATTCACACAGTTACAAACCTGCATGTTGTGTAATGTTACCCAGGACAAATAACTCAGTGTTTGCTTTTTAAAAGAGTCCCATTTTCACAATAATTGGCCTGCAGATTACTATTTATCAACGTTCACGTGAACTATTCGTTCACGTCTTTTACGAGAGAAAAAAAAAGTATATTCTTATATATGTAGTAGGATAAAAAAATTATAATAAAAGACTCTCACCGACGAGCCCTAGGCCGTCCGCGTATGGACTCTTTGCACCAACGATGCCTCCGAAACACTCTTTCTGCAGGGCACAGTATGGCTTGTCCAGGTGAGTCTTTCCATCGCTGTCCACCATGCACCACTCGCAGTCCAACACACCGAAACAGTCACTGAAACGAGGCGCAGAATACAAAGATCAGAACATTTCTATACAAGCCACCTTGAAGCAGGCAAACGCTCAATGTGTTGTCCTTTTGTTTATTTTGTTGAGTTTAGACAGAAATTAACATAGTATCTGTGATTTTATAGTGGGAAAAAAAGGTGCTTTAGTTTCTTTTTGCCAATCATTCTAAATGTAACAAACATATAAAGCTGTCACACAAATGACAGAAATGTTATATTATGCACAAATCTGCTCTTGTCAGAATTTATACTATAAATTGGATTCAATGAGCAACACTGCCTGGGTTATACACCCAAAGGCAACCCATACACTTCCAATGAATTACCACTGGGTGGCACTCATCTATACCAGTAAGTCATTTTTATATACAGTCAGTGCTCATGGCAGATTTATGCACCACTGGTGTGTGTGTATACGTCTCTGTAGGCATAGACTTCATGCTGACTGTGCACATGTGTAGTATAGTGTGTACCTGCTGGTGTATCTCTGGCTACAGCGCGTGTTGATGCACTGAGGCAGGGTATCATGCAGACTGGGATCAATCACATTCAGACTGACCGGCTCCTGATGCACTTCACAACTGGGATTCCTTTACAACACACACACACAGACAATCGTAAAACAAACAAGAAGCTACTGACTGGCAGAGAGGCAGTGCATATTGATCAAAAATCCTTATATGAAACATGATTAGGTTCAAGAACAAAATAAAAAAATAAATAAAAAGTAAAGGCAATCTTAAAAAAACATCCACTACAGCCTTTGACAGCTCGTCAGCGTATGCAAATCAGCTCGGAGAAAAGGACAAACCTCGGCACTGCCTGACACAAAACATAGAAAAACCTGACAGCCAAACATGATAATTGCACGTTTCCCCTGAAATAAAAACAGGAATTGGCATTTTAAACATTGACATGCTGTCAAAGAAGCTGCTGATGAAGTGGTGAGTGATGGGCAGAACGGCAGGAACAAGCAAACGAGAGAAAACAGCGAATGGAGACGGAAAATGCGAAGAAAATCCCACAAACACTTACAAAGCACTCCCATTCTCGCATTGTTTGACCCCAATTACATGTGACAAGGACACAGACTTACTGTACATTTAAAACATAAAGCTAAATACTGCTTCTAGTAACTTACATAATTCTATATGAGGGTTTATTACACACGGGAAAACAGTTTGTTGATATTTAATGAGACATAACTAAAACGAGCATATTATCCAATAACTACAAATAATCTATCAACATTACTGGTGATATTAAATGAAGCATTCAATTAAAACAGAATGAATATAAGACACTGTAATGTAAAATAGGGCCGAACGATTTTGAAATATTATGTAATTGTGATTATTTTGACATTTTGAAATTGTGATTTCGGTAGGATTCGTAATATTAGAGGTAATAACTCATTTTTATTGTGTAAATGACATCTAAAATGACTCTGTGTGTAACTCTGTGTGAAATACAGCCGCAAACTATCGATTATTTTTGTAATCGGTTCATCTGTCGATCATTTTCTTGATTAATTGAGTGATCGTTTGGCCCATAAAATGTCAGAAACTTGGAAATGATGATGTTCTCGAATGTCTTGTTTTGTCCACAAACCAAAATTATTCAGTTTTAATGATTTCTTTGTTATATGAAGCAAAGTAATAAAGAAAATATTCACATTTTAGAAGCTAAAACAATCAGAAATCTTTTGTTAATAATGACAAAAAACTTCAAACCGATTAATCGATTATCAAAATAGTTGACGATTCATTTAGCAATCGAGTAATAAACGGTTCATCAAGTAATATTATTTCAACACGCATTTTGGTGCAAAAAATTGGATTGACAGATTGGAAAATTGCAGTAGTCTGTGATGTGATTTTATCTAAATAGAATGAATAATCTTTATCTTCCGTTATTATGTAAACTGCTTTTAAATTTTTTTTTTTTTAAAAACAACCACTGAATATTTCCGAACACTTAAGAGACAATGAATAAATAAACTACACCTCACGCAGCCAGTTATGTTACTGCTACGTGATACATTTCCTACTAAAAGGATCAAAATCATCTAAAAACTAAGAGCTCTCTGTATCGACTTGTATGAAATTAGTTTTCCCTTTTGTCTCTATACTGTGTCATCAAATAGAATTAGAATGTGTGGACATAAATGTAGCAGCGTGTGTTCGTGAGGCTCAGACAAAAATGTCCACTGACCTGTTTTCAGCGTTGGTGAGGTTGCCTGTGCACTCGTTGACCTCTAGAGGGCACTCACAGGGACACTCGCACTCATTCTGCTCCATTCTGAAAACCCCCCACAAACAATGACATGTTCAGGGAGAAACACTCATGCGATGGGCTTCATTAAATATGTCCCTGGTTTTATTTTTACTAAACCCTCTAAGTTTTGAAGAGTTGCACGGGTGAAGCATTTACCTGTGGCAGTTGAGGCAGAGTCGGTCCACAGTGCTGCAGGCGCAGAACGCCAGAGAGTCACATGTCTCGTTGACGATGCCAGCGAAAGCGTTGGTGCCGGGGATTCGGATCAGGCGATACTTGGAACAATGGCTACCATGGACCAGGTTAGTGAGATCGCCCTGAAAATAAAACCGTGAGATTTCAGCCCAGTGGGAATCTGGGAGTTTTTAAAATATATTTATATATTCATTAAGGCAAAAACAACCAGTGACACCTTTGAAGCTACAGACTTTAAATAGGAGACACTGAATTCTCAGGGTAAGTAAATATTGTATATACAGAACGGCAACACCAATGATTACCACTAGATGGCAGCTTTGTACTGACAAATATGAATTAGGTGCAGTCTTCAGTAGCAGTGCCTTGTCAGAGAGAAACTTGTTTTCCTGTGCTGCCACTCAAACATCCAGACGGCCTCAGCTCTGTCTCTGAGGTATGCTTACCATGATGCTGGTGTTGAACTTGTAGAAGCGCTGCACAGTGCGGTCACTGAAGCTGTTGCACAGGTTTTTCTTGACAAAATTAGGATGATTCAGGATGTCGTTGGCCACCAGCGGCTCCTGTTGGAAAAAAACAATTATGGAATGAAACACAAAAAGATCAGTTCATGGATGAAAATTAGTGCATTTTGAGTGTTTTCTCTCTGTTGAACACAACAACGAAACACTGTTTGTACCTTGTGTGTGATGTGCTGTTGCTCAGCAGGGGCATGACCCTTTGGGTCAATGAGAGTGGGATGTGCTACCAAGTATCCTCTGTCCTCCATAATGAAACACCTGGAATGTGCAGACACAAATGAAAAGAGGGTTAATAACAAAACGGTTAATAACAGCGAGCTCAATAACATGATTAAACGTCTATTAAAGGAAATTTCAATGTCAGAAGGAGGGTTGATCACAGCCGCTGTGACTGAGCGCGCAGCAAACCGGAGAGCCCGGGGAAAACCCACGCAGACATGGGGAGAACACAGAAAGTGTGGAGTTTGCATGTTCTCCGTCCCAGAACAGGAATCGAACACAGCAACAGCTATTGCTTGATTATGTCCCTCTTTTCACCCCCAGCGCTATGTTCGGCTTCATTCATGTGCATAATAGTGTTCCATTCTGCTTCCCTTAGTTCCTCCACCATTCCTCTGCACCCCACGTCCCCCCCTTTGAGCTAATCCTATATGACCTCCAAAACACCAACAGAGAGATCACGAAGGAAGTGGAGTGATAGAGGACTGGTAGTGGAGCGAGGTGGAAAAGAAAGGGGGTGAAATAAAAGCCGAAGGAAGTACGTAGGACTGAGGCAGCAGCAACGCTACATCTCTAACAGGAATGCTGTGATAATCAGCTTATCTCTTTTCCCTCATTTTTTTCCCCTTCTTGATCTATCTGCATGTTTAATTCCCGCTCAGTACAACAGATAATTAGCTGCAGCAAGGGAAATTCAGGGGAAGAGGGAACAGAATGAAAAAGAGGAAGAAAAAGCAAAAGTGATTTGCATAACGGAAACGGGAAACAAATCACTCTTCACGTCTACTGTTGTCCTGCACTTACCTGAGCTTGTTGCCTTTGTCCTGGTTGCAGACGGGCAACAGGTCGAGCAGGACTTTGTAGAAGTAGCGGAGGGTGAAGTCGATGCCCATCACTGCTACGGCGTAACCAGGCGCCGACAGTGAGCTGCAGAACAGCGAGGACACAGCAGAAGATTAAGAGAGAAAAAAACAAAACAAACCTTCCTGTTTAACAGTTGTTTTTGTGAGTGTGTGTGGTGAGCTTCACGTGTGCACCTACACACACACACACACACACAAATACATCTGTTTACACAACACAGACTGTCTGATGATATGCTCACTGAGCCAGTGTAACACAGCTCACAGGCTCACAGTGAATGTTTGTGTGTACACTGAACGTTTGCATGGACCAAAGTAAACACTTCTTATCACGCTGATTAAACACCGATGCTGTCCCTGTTGCAGTGAGACTCGCATTTGCAGCTCGTTCAACTACATGTCAATCTCACTAACAGTACCAGGCCTTTACTGTTCTCCAACTCTCGCAGGCTGTGACAAAAACATTATGTAATTAAGTGCTATAACAGACCGAGGGCTTTTTATTCCACTCCACTCAGACCATGTGGATTATTATGTCACTCACTACACAGCCCACAACACAGAGCCAAAGCAAAACTGGTCAACGGGTTTTCTTTAGTTTCCCTCAAACTATTTCCTGAAGTGACTCCCAGGCTGAACAGACCACAGTAACGTCTGGGCTTGTAACATAAAGTGAGATTCTTGATGAACGATGGCGGCTAAATGTGAATGATCTGCACGTAATTGACAATCCTGACTCGTCTACTTCTATGGGGCAGAAACTGTACATCTGGAACTTGGGACCTCTGGTAATGTAAGAGCCAGAGTTTGATTATTCAATTTAAATTCAGGCGCTGCAGCCTTGTAGTGTGGTGGACCTTGTTTCTTAATAAACACACATATTTTTATTACGGAAGAGTGTCCACGCATTCTTTTCTTTTTTTTAAGCAAACATGAGCGTCTTTTTTTTTTTTTATCTCAGTCATCCCAAGAGTGACTCACACGACTGGACTAAAACTACACTACACGTGGATTCCAAAAGGTGACTGCAGAGGCTTTACCGAGGTAGAAATATGCATTCTTGTTCTCACCTAGACGCATGGATGGTGTGACTAATTGTGACGACATATCCTGCCCCGCCCACATCCAGGTATGGCCCCGTGAAGGTGATGAGGCCAGGGTTAGCCACGGCGTGCTGGTACCTGCACATCACAACACCGGAAGAGGGTTTTTCTCACAGTTAGGGTCATTTTGAAACAGCAGGACGTGATCTATGTTGAATGAAGGTTAGGGTCACTCACACACACACACACACAGAACTTTCTCTGATGATCAAACCCCAACCTACAGTTTACTGTACTTTGAATAAAGTAATGCACTGTTGGCCAAACTTTTAGTGCACACAATGATGGATCACTTCACAGGGAAACCACGAAGCACATACTCCTTCCCTTTAACAACTACTTCCACTACTGCTGCTGCACACACACACACACACACACACACACACACCTTCCCCTCCCCTCCCCCCCTTTCACTAAGCCTCACCATTGTCTGCGGGTCGGGTCGAAGGCTTTGTCCATCAGTGATCCTGGGTAAATCCTGAGCACCCCACTGGGGGTTGCTATGTAACGGCGCACAATGTAGCAGTTGAGGCTACTCATTTCCATTAGTGTCATCCACTCATCCGTGACATGACTGGTCGCCATAACCTCGTTCCTGACAGAGGACTGCAGAGGAGAGATGGAGGAGAACAGAAGAGACATGTATGATGATGATGAGGTAAAGATGGAGGAAGGAATTGAGAGAATGTTTGGCAAATTTGGCTGAAGGCAAATTTAGAAAAAAAAAACATATCCCTGTGTTCAAGCAGACGGAACCTCAGTACAACTTAATCTGAACCAACTCTGATTGGACTCGATGAGTCCTAAAACCCTGAGAAACATCCTGACAAGCTTCTAAGTTTGAAAGAGGTGATGAAGTGACTAGAGAGGGGGGGCCTTTAAGACGAGCCTGGGAATCAGAGCTGGGACTGAGGCTTAGAGTTCAAATTCTAACCCCATACTCCCCCTAGGACAGTCATGTGCACACAGGCTGCCAACACCATGTGAGGGTTTCTTAAAGATGCAGAACTTGTTTTTTCTTTTTATGTTAGACATGCTTATCAGACCTTGTAAGAAACTGATTTTTTAGGATACCAGATAATTGGACACACTTATTTACTCAGGTAAACAACATTAACAAGTTTTTTTTTCCATAAGTTGCAGGGTTTGTGTGCTTGTGTACCTTGAGGCCTGGGTTGGCTATGAGCCTGGTGTTGTCACTCAGGTAGGCGGTGTAGTGCTCCACCATACGCTTTGTTTCAGGCTGACTGAGGTGCTCATACGGAGAGGAGAAACTACCAGCTGCCAACATCACAGTGGGGGACTCTGGGAAAGACAGAGACGGAGAGAGAAAGAGAGATGGAGACATCAAATATGCTCAGTTGTCAACAAATTAATTCATGTCATTTATTGTACATTAGTGTGCGGATTTGTTGCTTTTCTTACCGACGGTGGCGAGCTGCTTGAAGTGCAGGCAGTTACTGGGCTGACCCAGCAGGTCCAGGCGGTGGTAGAGCAGCTTGGAGCTGGGAGCCGTGTTCAGGTTCTTCAGCTGCTTCACTGGGATCTCAGGCTGCACGTACACGATGCACAGGATGAACGATGTGTCCTGAACCTACATGATGAAACAGGAGCAGAAGAGGAGGCTTCTTTTATATATATATATATATTTATATATATATATATATATAAAAGAATATATATATATACATACATATGTATATGTAGCAGGCAGTGTTGCAATAAATGTGTGGAGTGAAAAGATAAAGGAGAGAAGGAAACTGATGTGTAAATGTTTAAATATATACATTTACATCCCGCTCATAATTACTTATTGAACTTTAAAGACCAGCGTGAGCTCGCAAACACAAACTACAGGGCGTTAATATAATTTACAGACTCCACTCCAAAGTAGACGCCAGGGAGGCATTACGCTCACTCGCTATCCTCATCTGTCTTTTTTTTTTTTTTCTTCACCGTTTAGCGTCAGACATCTCAGTCAGTGTTTTACAAGCTGCGGGCGTCTTCCAGAGAAGATAAATGTCTGGTCCTACATTGGGAGACTCTGTGATTAAATCACAGAAACTGTCTAACAGTAAATGTCTTTAGAGAGCCAGGTGCGTTTGATAAATGAATAGGAAACAGGAGACCTTTATTGCATCGCATGTTTTGTATACAGCCGAAAAACTAAATCAGAAAAGTTAAAGTAAAAGTAAAGCCGCCTGCAGAGCCACGCTTTCACTATTCACCATTCACCAATAAGAAAGCAGTAAACATTATGCATTTAATTATGGTCAAAAATGCACAAATGGGAACAATGTGAAACACTCAGAACAGAATACCGTGATGTAAGTGGCCGATAAAATGACACAACTCTTTTGAATGAATGCTTTTAAGGTCACTCTGCCACTTATTTGGCTTTGGAAAATTCATTTAACAAGAAAAAAACCCAGAATGCTGCAAAACTCATGGCAGAAGTAATGTGTTTTGGTTTGTGTGAAATAAAAGCAACAAAAAACCCAAAAATGTCAAAATCTTAAATGCCCAAAGTGTTATATTTATTTCTCCTGCCAAAGGTTTAATGGTCAGAAATGAAAAAGACTCCATATGGCACGATGTTATTGCTGTTCTAATGCCATCTTTTCTTCCTAAACACATGACACTAGAGGAGGGCCTGTGAGGAAAAGTAGATTGGTGGGATAGACAGACAGAGTTTCTGGGTGTGGGATCACTTGGTTTTTTATTACACTAACTAATGTAAGGTGGGGCAGCCTTGGTGGAGACACAAAGGCAGGGAACATAAATCTCAATATTGCTTTTTGAAAGTAGGTACTGCAATGTTTAAGAGCAATAAGGCAGAAATGAAAGAGTAGGGAGATAGAGTTGTATCGTCATCACTTCTTAATATTGTCATTCAGCCCTCGAGCCAAAAATGTGGTTCTGCAATATGTGTGTGCAAATGTTTGTTCTGCTTAGAGGCTGCATTAACGCTCTGCTCAAATTGACTTAGAAACTACAAATATACTGACTATATCGTTCTTGTTTGTTTTCGTTCGTCACCTACCAGTTTCCAGGCGTAGCTGACATTATACGCGTCTTTGCTGTTGTCTCTGAGTCGGTTGGTGTGCCAGGACAGAGACGAGTTCACTGGAACAGCAATGACCTGACTGCCCAGAGGGAGGCTGCGAGAAACACACACACACAGATTTATAAATCATTACATTATGCACAAGATGCATGCAGCTGCATGTCATTCTGCTGTAGAGGTTTTTAATTTCCCCCTTTCATTCGCACCTGAGGATGTTCTGTCGGACAACAGGGAATCTTGGGATATTCTCGTAGTGGATGATGTCTGTGTGAAGGGGAGGTTCTGTCATCAGGTAGGGTCGAGTCAGCGACGGGTGCATCAGGGTGTAACCTGGGAATCAAAAAAGTGATTCTATGATCACTGGTGCTTATACAGTACATGTTGAGACAGAAACATCAACAACACCAAACCATTTCAAAGACAAACTGGATCTGCAACAACAAATTATTGGGAACCTGCATGAAAATTACAGATGACTGGCTATCAAAAATACAAATCATAGTCTTTTACATAAACCGTCTGTGGAGGAACAGAACTTAAGCCTCTTTTATACTATACATGTCTGAAGCTGAAGGTAAAACTGGTAAAAATTCATGGAAAATGTGTGAATATTCTCACACGAAAGGGAAATGGAGGAAAAAACCCATTACAACTTCCGTATCTTATTTAACTGCCTTACAGATAAGGAACCACACCTAAACTTAACCCCTGATAACCATACTTGCTGTAGTCAAAAAAAAATATATGCATGACAGAATATAGGATCTCTATTTAACTTTTATTGCTCCAGAGGTTTCTTTCTTTCACCGTCGTGCCTTCATTTCCTCTAAGCTAATTCTGTGTTTGTGTAAATAAATGCACATACACAGAATTCTTACGGTTCACATCTTCTCTGTCAATAAAACACTTAATTGGGTCTACTTTTTAATATAAAGCTATTGATGCTACAAGACCACGGCACCACTACTGCTCATTATTTAATGTTGCTCTACTCTTAAAATCTAAAAATCCCCCCAAACTAAACAGCAATATTTGAGGTTCTGCTCGAGAGCGTGTCGTTTTGTGACACAGCAGCGGCAGTAATCGTTTTTGGGAGCCTACAAGAAACTCAAGAAAGAGCCCATCTGTACTGAACGGGGTAAACAAGCAAAGAATTTACACAGTTCTAATACAGAGCATAATATTTAGTTGGGGGGGAGAAAAGGTGCGACTCCCAGCAGGTGTGGTGTGTCACATTCTTTAAGGGAAAGTCTCTCTGTTCCTTTTAAATATACCAAACTACAGCACACACCATACACATACCTTAGTGTGGTTCAGATGCAGATAATGAAATTAAAGTGAAAATACAAATAATAAAACGCCTTGATACTATTTTTATCTTCAGGTCAGCGGCTTATTTACCTAAATATATTTAGCTAAACTCTCATTGGACAATTTAAATACCAGCTAATAACTGCAATGAGTCATTTGTCAATGTTTACCAAGTTGCTGTGCTAATAAGTATGGCGCAGTAATAAGCTATAATTTGATGGCATAATGATTCTAATAACAAACATTTGAGAGGGAGAGAGAGAGAGAGAGGGGGGGGAGGAAAAAAGAGACTCATTGAGCAGAGCAGCAGCCAAACTCACACAGCTGCAAAAATTCACTCGCAATCATAACAAATAATAATTGTGAACAATTCCATTGCTGAACACTTGTTCCCACAATCGGGTGAAGTACGTCACTTATTCTGCTTGTTTTATGACTTTCCTGCACCATACTTTCACCACCATTCCACTCAAATCCTTCCCCTCCAACTTTAAATGTTTCCCACCTGCTCTCCACTCTCCTCTCCTTAAGCTACTTAAAAGTAAGCTTTCATTTAGCCTTCTTCCTACCTTCCTTAGCCTTCCTTTATCCTATTTAATTAGCATATCGCAGACTTTAAACCATATACAAGTGAACCTATAAGGCATGATATCTCACCCTAATTCCCTAGGGTGAGAAAATAAAAGACAACAACAAAGATAAGCGACAGCTAACGCAAGCGCAAGAGAGGGGTGGGCATTATGACATCATTGTTTTCCCAAAGTGGCGTATTAGTTAATTATTCTACATGTTTTTACACTTGTATTTTAGTTGGGAAAAGTGGGAAAGTCAACTTTCATGGTTGACACAAGTGTTCCTCCTCCTCAACCGTTAGCTGTAGGCTACCTGTGTACGATTTAATACTTAATTATGTAAAGATGCTGTTTTTTTTAAATATAGTAACAGTGTGTGATAAACATTTGACTGGGGTACGTACTGTGTGTAATAACGCTAGGTTAGTAAGTGTAGTGGTCGATGCTAGCAACATGACAAGACGTTAGCATTATTAGTCATGACTTGCTAACACTAGCTAAAGGGCTTGAGAACTGCATTTTATTGTGTGACACACGTCCATGTTAAGGGCGCCGAACACATGGGTGCTGTTTTTCTAGATTTTCTCTTTACACATCTGAACACATTACAGTTTTCGAAACCATTTTATTTTAAGGGGCTTCACCTACACTCATTTTGGTTTCCTAAGTTATTTCCACTTTTGTGAAAACAGGCATCAAATAAAAGCTAATTTGAAGAAATTAGTTATGCAGCAACGGTGTGAAAATGAGAAAATATGTCTCTCTACAACATTTATCCTCATATTCCTGACATTCCAACACTGTCCACTTCCTTCTATGTGTTGGCAGCATGAGAGAAAAACACTGCAGCTGAAATATGGGTTACGTTCTGAGAAAATCACAAATTAGCTTGAGGATGCTGTGGTTCTGCTTCTGGCTATTCATCTGTTTATGTTTTAATTAAAAAAAGGTGACATTTGTGTTGCCAGTAAATGCATTAAAACAAGTTTTTCAAGGTTCAAAGTTTATTTCCTCCACTTTTCATCCCTCCTGTCCACCTAACTGGAAGACAGTGGCACCAAAGCGGTGTCATTTTCTTTGCTTTTTTTCATTTTGCAGCTAATGTAACTATCTGTCCATTAATAACACGTGTCCACAGGCCTACAGAGCACACAACTTGATTGTTGTTTGGCACCAGTAGTTTGGTCAAGCCCCCTCTGCTGGAGCCAAGACAAACCAAGCCCGGACATGAGCTCTACCGCCCTGCGCTGGAGCAACGCGCTCACACACAGCCATGGCTCAGCCGAGAATGAAATGCCAAAGAAGTGCCAGCACTACGGAGAAGACATCAATTAAGTCTAATTTGAGATTAATGGCTGTGGAGGAAGACAAAATAAAGAGTAATTCCACTAATTCCAAACAAGAACACGAAAATACACTCTCTTCAAAACATTGAGCGTGTTTCTCTTAGACTTTGACGTATAAAGATTGATGATACTGGAGTAGCACCAGTAGCCTGGAGGAGTTTACTTTAAATTGTTTTGTCGCTGGATTAGCAATCTGTGCTGTAAGGCTGTAGGAATTTATTTCATAATACGCCAAAAAAACATTTGATGCTGCTGAAAACACATTGGTGAAAGGGCACCAGCAGATGGACCAGCTAGTTCTTCTGTGGGAGAACAAGGTACCCAACAAAATCTGTTCTTTCCAGTACTCATGAGACTGACCTTTGTTGTCAATGAGGAAGGTGTATGAAGCCAACGAGTCCTGGTAGTAAGTGACATCCTCTAAGATGTAGGCCAGGTTCACATCCACCCCGACGACGCCCAGCAGCATGTTACCGAAGTAGCACGGCCGACTTACAGTCATAATAAACCCTGAAAAAAAGAAGAGTGGAGAGTTGATACAACAGTATAACAAAAACCAAAACTTTGGTGAGTTTGGTGAGTGAGTAAAAACCCTGCAAAAAGTGCGGAATTCAATCACAGTCAGCTTCTCAAATTGCCTGAATTAGGCCCTGAATAGTCACAAATATTGACTTAGGAGTTGTTCACATGCAAATACTTGAAAAACGTGTGGAAGCCAAAAGCCAGAGCCGTTTCTAACCGAAGCAGTAATGGGAGTGCACTTCTGTTGTAATAATAAAAGACAGCAGATATAACAGAAGCTGCAGCAGCTTCACTCAGCACGTTTACATGCACAGTTAAATCGCACTAAGGCTGTAGTCTGACTAAGAAGTGTCCGGGTTTACATGTGGAGGAGTGAATCGATTTATCGGCCGCCTATGTCTGACTCCGCCTCTGTAGGTGACACTGTATCTCTCCATAAGCTAGTGTGTCACAGAAAAACAAACCACAAGTAGTAATCGAACCATGAATCACATTATCCAGGTCTGTTAGTACGATTCAGACTAGCTCGATTTTAGTCTGACTAACATGTTTACATGACATTTAGGAAACCAAATTATTGTCTTAGCACAACTTAAATTGGACTTTTAACATGCATGCAAACACAATGAATGAATTAGTATCAATAGTGTGTAAAACCTCTGCTTCAACAGCTGATTCAAGAGCTTCATCTGGACGACAGAGGTTAAAAACTTCAGATTCAGATTCAACAAAGACCAGTTTGACTTTGACTTTGCCCCAAGCATCAAAAGACAAGCTGAAAACACTCCCTGCATTCGCAAAATGTCGAGATGCTTTCATGTCGGTGCGTTACGGATATGCTCAGAAAAACAGGCGTCATAGCAGATGCACGTCACAACCATGTTGCTCTCATTTGTGTTTGTTTGTGCCCGCAAAATACAGTCCATGTGATCGGCCCGTTAGAAGTCAAACATCTGCTCTGATTTCGGCATGTTCGGTACAGCCACTGCATGTTCACCACAAGTTATATTGTGTTGCCAACTTCAAAATTAAAACAACTGAGCTGACCTCAATTCTGAACATACACACAGAGTCATGGAGAAGTGGGTCCAGACTACTCACCGTCTCCCATCGGATCAGAGTAGGGCAGACTGAAGCGGGCCAGGTCGATCATGCGGTTGGGAAGGTTGATATAGAAGCGACCAACTGTCGTCTCCAAGTTGCTCAGTTGGTTCAGAACCATCATGCTTCCCTTCACCACGGGAATCGCTGAAGCTCCTGAACCGGACGATGAAGTCATAGAGGAGCGGTCGCGATCTGCTGCTCTGTCGACGCCATACTTGACAGAATTCTGCTCGGCCAGGTCCCTGAGGAACGCCAACTCCTTCAGGCCAGTTACTCCCTCTGAGGTAGGCGAGAAGGAGAGTAGAGAATGAGATTATAACAAAAAGGGGAGAGTTGATAGCAAATGTGTGTAAAAACGAGTAAAAGGCTATTCAGTAGAGAGAACATTACTCAAATTCCTTGTATAGAAGGCAACCAATAGTTTTCTTTCCTCTAAAGGTGTAAAAAAAAAAAAAAAAAACTCTTTAAAGGAGCTGGCGAAGAACAAATCACATTCCTGCTGCCGAATGGGATGAATTCATCGGCGTTGTATTTCAAGGAACAATTGACCTCATACAGTTCACATGCTCAAGCAGCCAGAGGCCTGTAACAACGCACATGGTCACATGTCGCTATGTGGATTCCTCACGTTGATTTGGCATCGGCGGCAGAGATATTTCTTATGAGCAGGCCGTAACCTGTGAGCCTGTGTCATTATTTGTACAATCTCCCTGCATCTGTGGCTCAGAAATCACAACTTAATCCTCCGTGTAGTTGAGGAGTTAATGCACACACCTCAGACTCTATCTTTTCCGAGCCCCATAAGGTCATTTGAGGGAGAGCGGATGGCTATGGTTGGACCTTGCAGCTGTCACCTGGAACATTTGGCATCGTACAACCTATTAGGAAGGATAGGGACACAGAATGTCTGCCAGTATCCAATCATTCACTGGATTAAAGCAGAATCCCCTTTTAATGCCAAGGCTCTTCTTTGCTGATCATCACGCTGGGCGGGTGACGGCCCGTGTCGTCTTGGGTGGCAATGTCAAACAAACACAGAGGAGTGATTCGCTGACAGCACAAGGTTTGGTTCACTATTGATTGCCTAGCAAGTGGCCTTTCCCACTTTCTTTCAATGTGATGGTCCTGACATTCTGAATGTTGAGTCAGTGTAAAGTTATGTGGGCGTCATTGAGCATCATGTGTCATTATCCATCCATCTTCTACCGCTTTATCATCCATAGGATGGTCACGGGGGGTGCCAACCTCAGCTGACATAGGGGGCGATAGACGGTGTACACCCTGGACAGTTCGCCAGTCCATTGCAGGGCCACATATAGAGACCTACGGTCAATTTAGAGTGTCCAATTTGACCTAATCCCCATATTGCATGTGTGTGGACTGTGGGAGGAAGCCGGAGAGACCCGGAGAAAGCCCACACACACACACACACACACACACACACACACAAGGAAAGAACATGCAAACCCCATGCAGAAAGGCCCTTGCTCCAACTGGGGCTCGAAACCAGGTCTTCTTGCTGCAAAAGCAAAGGAGAGCAACCGTGTGGCCCTCATGTGTCATTAAAATATTCATAATATATGAAATATGTGCTGAGAAATTTCTGGAGAGAAATTAATTCCACTGAAACTCACCTCTTTTGAATATTCAAGACAAGTTCTTTAGTTAATCCCAAATCGTGGTGAAACATTTTGATGTGGAGTTATTTAATCCAGATAAATATGTCAAGAGATCATTGCAGTTTTTAATCATAAGCCTTTGATGCTGTTTGAAATTTAGTGACCATATTACATGAACAGAATCTAGTGGAAAACTCACTACAGGTGACAGGGCAGAATTGTAGTTTTTTGGAGAATAAGCGAGTATTTTATTAATATACACAAACATACTCGTGTGCATAAACACATGCACTTCACATTTGGCAGGGGATGCAGGGAATAAGACACACAGTGTGGGCCTTTCAGCTGTGTGAGCAGCATCAGCAGCGACCAAACAAATGTTTTTTTGGATATGCAATTCTAATAAACTCAGAGGATGAGAGATTTCAGCAGCCTTTTCATCACAGAGCTCTTTAAACAGCCACGGCCTCTGTCAGTCGCACACAGTGAGAGGTATGCCCTTTGAAGTCTCACTCTCTCCTCTCTTAGATGTCCCTCATTTCCATTCTCCCATGCAAAAATTATTTGTATTGATGGTGGACTAATGCATGCACAGCAGAGGTGTGTGTGTGTGCGTGTGTTGCAAGGTGGGGAATCAGAGAAAGCAGATGCACGGACAAGGACACAATAAAAAGGAGGGAGAGGAAGCATGTGCACCACACACCGAACGAACAAACACACACACAGATGATGACAACAAAAAGCCTTTGAGGTTTCTGAGCACCTCTCTAAGCTTCAGTTTTCTCTTAAGCAGATTGTACACAAGAGAAAGGATGTCGAGTAAATAGAAGCAGCTCCCAGGAGAACCAGAAAGGAGACATTTGCAGAGCAAGAAATGAATTTGGCAATAACTGTTCAGTATGGGTGAGAGATATGAGCTTTAAATGATAGAACAATAATGTGCCATCATGAAATTGCAATAACATCATTTATTTTATTCTTTTTTATATGTATTTTCTTTTCCACGTGTGAGCTTTTATTTATTATGTGTTTTATTTATGACTCTGTACAGCACTTTGGTTTACTGTGGTTGTTTTGAAATTGCTCTTAAATAGTCTATTAATTAAAGAAAAACACAGGAATGACTCATAATTTTATCTTGGCTGCATGAAATCGAAGGCTGCAAGTTTGAGACCGCTGCATTAAACATTATTTAATGTCGTGCATTTCACTGTGTAAAATCACCCTGATTGTGATGGCAAATGTGAACCGTTTTGTATAAAGTAATGTGATTTGAACAGGAAGCACGCACCGTTCATGAGAGCGTAGGTGAGGATCATGACGGAGTTGTTAAGGTGTCGGTTCTCCTCTCTGACCACGCTGAGCGTCGCCCTCTTCTCCTGCTCCGATGAATCTCGGGACGTGATGCCAGATGACAGGTAGACGATCACCATGTCTGTTGCTGATAAAGAAACAGGAAGCACATATACATATTAGTTACTGCCAGAAAATACGACGATGCCGTTCAAAGGAATGCTTTCCCCACAGGTTCTTACTGGTGCTGTGTTTGCTGAGGCTCGTGGTGTTTCGGAGCAGCTGGAAGGCCTTCTGGAAACCCGCTGCGTGGTGCGTGGCTCCATCGGAAGCCTTGATGTTGGAGACGAAGGTGCTCATCTTCCTCTTGGTCTCACTGGTGGCTGGTGACAGCAGACTCTTATAGCACTGGTCCAGGGAACAGGACCGAACCGTCTCTGCCACCGACAGGATGGAGATCTGGCGAGGAGGGATAACAGCGGTTAACAGTGACGCCAGTTAAGGTCAGTGGCAAACTACCGAGAGTTTAATCCCCCTCGCAGTTACCTTGTCGTGCTCGTCTACGGAGTTAAGGATGACAAGGGCAGAGTCCCTGGCGATCTGAAGCTGCGTGTCAGTTATGGACGCTCCATGGTCGACCATCACCACGATGTGTTTAGACTGGGGTCGCACTGCAGACACATACACGGGCCTGCAGGGAACACACGCCCACACACACACACACACGGCAGATAAATACACAGACTTTTTAAGACTTTTTAAATGTCACTCGGAGTGAAATTTAAGACCAATTTTACTGCCCAAAACACATTTAATAAATTATTTTCTTTAAATAACTGTTACCAATTATTTTGATATTTTCACTTCACAAAATCATCATAAAAGTCTACTTCCTATGTGTCAACATTTTCAAGACTTTTGAAAGAGGGATTTAAGACATTTTACTACTAATTAGGATCGTCTTGTTTTTAGATATATGAATTCAATGCCCTTTAAGACTTTTAAGGATCCGCGGGAACTCGGCAAGACATGATATAAAAACTGTAGAAGCATTGTGAGCATACAGTTGTGATTGAAAAGCTAAAAATAAGAGGTGAACCAAAGGGTTAATGCAGCCTTGAAGGTCTGCGCTCACGGCAAACAAATTAAGTTTTGCAGAATATAAAATGTCATATCTTCATAACGTCATAACTGCATGTGAGTTTTTGAGCTATGGACAAAACCATGTCCTATCAAGCAACCGTGAAGCTTTGACCATTGACCGATAAATCATTTCATCGCCGAGCCACTTTTCTAGCATTCCTCAAGTCACAGCGACTGTGAACTGTGACATCTGACCACTAAATTCTAGTCAGTTCATCTTTGAAACAAGCACCGACAAGAATGATGAACTGAAACATTGTGGCACACGATGAAAACTTGCCTGAAGTACATAGAACTTATGGGGTACAGTGTTTTTAATATGTGTGAATAAACTCTTGAAGAGTCGTCTCTCTGTGTCTGTCCTGCGCTCACCTGCAGCTTTCTCTACTCTCTGCTTTACTGTTGTTTCTGTTTGCGATTCAACAATAAAAAAAACTGACATGTTGGCCAGTTAGCGGCACAACTGAACAACTTAAAGCAGAGATAAGATATGGCAAAGATATGAATTTGGTTAAGTCAAAGTAGGAGTTAGGCATTTACTGCATGTGGTTAACTTTAGGCATAACGCTTTGGTGAGGCTGTCAGAATGAATGGAAGTGAGCCTGTGTGTGTGTGTGTGTGTGTGTGTGTGTGTGTGTGGTCTGCTGGACAAGGAGACACTAACACAGGGTGGAGTGTCTCCAAGGCCAGTGATGTACTCACAAAGCCTCATTCACACTTGACGCAAGCCAGACAGTGTAATTTCTATCATGGCCATGTGCCAGCTCACTCTCTCCAACAATGAGGGGTAAAAAAAAAAAATAATCCCAGTGGACATGATTAAAAAAAAGTAAAAAGGCGAGAGCAGCGCTAAATGCACTCGTGACCAACGGAGAGACAAAGATAGTGAAATTAAAGGCAAGAGAGAAAGAGCCATCTTTAAGCCGTTGCTGTACAAAAAAAAAAAACAAAAAAACAACAACAGTGGAAGTGTGAAATTCCAGTGGGCTTTAGTGGTACATCAGGGCCACATTCCTGCAAGGGGCAGTGTGTGTGTCAGGGTGTGCGATGGCAGCATGCCATCATCATGCCCTCTGGGCCACCCCACAGCAACTGACAGAAGAGGGGGAGGAGGAGGAGGAGGTGGGAAGACGGTGAAGACGAGGCAGGAATGAGTTGCAAGTTTAAAAAGCCTGCTTTGAGATTATTATTACCCGATCAAACAGCTGAGAACAATCAAAAATAAATAAAGGACCTGCTGCGGTGCTCGTAGCTTCCTTTGCATTGGAACTTGTGAGCAGGGAAGACGGTGAAGATGCCCTCCTCTGAGCTGAAGTACTGCCATTTAATCCCGGGGTTGGACTTCAGGTTGTCAGCCAACACTGCAGGAGGAAAACACACCAGAGAACAAGGAAAGTTAGATGACAACCATGAATGGGGAAAAGGGGGAAAAAGGCAGAAGAAGGTGAAGGAGAGAAAACAGATGAGTGAGTGAGGAGTTGTTGGAGGTTTCACTGCCACGATCTCTACCAGTCAGAGAAACCTTTCCTCTAAAGGACCTTTTCTGGTATAAACACTGACCTCATCAGGACAAGTAGTCCTCATGAAGACCAAAACCTGGTCCTAATGAAGCAGAACCTCATTTCTGGTTTTCTTCCTGTTTGACTTTTTTTTTACAAATAAACCTGATTTGTCTACTTTGGAAAACACAATATGCATTGCACTAGTTGTTTTTAAGAAAAGAAAAGTATACTTCACATTCTGAGATGACAGAAATGACTGATGTCCTTGGACATAACGTTGGGTATGTTAGGTTTAAACACCAGGAGTGTGTTGAATGCAAGTACAGACTGTAGGCGTCATTTTGTTTTTCATGCTACGCTGTGATTCCCAGGAACATGTGACTATTTAGAAAAGGGGGGAGGTTTCAAACGTGTAAGAAATCCTTCATTCACTATACTACTACTTATATAGCAGCATTTCATCACGTTTGTTTCTCTCCATTTGGCAGATAAACGTCAGTTTAATTGCAGGCACGTTGCAGAGATGAAAACCTGAATCATGTTTGTGAGCTGCTGCACTTTTCACGCCAGAGAGTGAGTACATTCCACTCTGGTTGGCTTTTTCCCAATTCACAAATAACAACTCGTGAAAAAAAAGAATTTTATAACTATTCAACAACTGGTAAGTACACAACACGTCTCTTTTGTTTGTTTACCAGGTTTGGGTGTGTGCGTCTCAGCAGTGACTGCAGGGACGGCTGAAACAACAGCCTTCTCACACCAACTCTCTGCTGCTGGGACACGGAGCTCAAGTATTTGCTCAAAACTAACAGGCAGTTGTTTTTTTTTGTTTTTTTTTAACTGGGTCACAGAGTAAACAATATCTTTGCAGAGATCTCATCACAAAGCCGGCAACTTCCTTTCCGCTCGCTGCAACACAAAACGGCCTTTGACAAAGAGATTCGGGGGGCGGCAGCGCTGGGGACACACAAATAGAAACTCTGGCTCTTCAACCGGGTTGGAGATCGAGACGTAGCCATCGCTGTAAGCTTCATTAAAACAAACAATGACGCAGCTGTTAAAATAATGTTTTTAAAACACAAGAATGCACACGGGCGATGGAAAATCCAAGTCATCACACTTATACCACTGTAAATAATTAGAACTGTAAGAATATGCCTGTAATACAAGTCTGTTTTATGTCATTAATTAAATCCTTTTAACATTCCAATTTATCCAAAATGAATCACCTCGATGTTTAGTCCAATGTGATCTTTTCTAAAAGAAGGTTCCTTTTGATTTAAGACAGTTATTTCAATGCTGCATGTTTGATAATCTGGAGTAAAAGTCAAATACAGTGTATTTTTTAATAAGGTCTCAGTCTGCATATAATCTCCACCAGAAACCATCCTGAAATGTTGTTTTTGGCTTGTGATCGCACAACATTTACGTGACTAATTATAGTGAGACATATAATCATTTTCTTAAAGTCAGACTATGCCATTGGGAGTTGTAATAATACTGCATGTGCACCTTCAGACTCGAGCTGACCACATTTGCCACTTTCTACCCGCAGCTTGCACACGGAAACAATAGCAGAAGTCGGCACAAAGAAGAATAAAAGCAACAAAAATGGAACAAAATGAACATGTACATTTTTTTGTCTGAAAAGAAGACTGATGTCAAGCTCTCTCAGCTTAAAGATTTGAATAGTTTTACGTTCATGGATGTAGGAAGACTAAGAATGTCTAAGACTTAACTGAGCACTGAAACACACTTCTTTTGACCCATTTATCTACTGTTCAAATACAATAACTTACAGAACAGCGTCCAAAAGCACCTCTACCTGCATGTATTTGGTTAAAAAGGAGAATTGAGATGGCAGGTTCTTGAATACCACACTCCCTAATTATATATTATCCCTAACCCGGTCAGTCCATCCATCTCTGAGGCCGATATAAACAGGAACCACTCAGTTGTGTTGACAATAGAAAGAGGACTCTGTAAACATCTGTCAAGCAGCGCTGCTCCACTCTGCCACCAATGTTTAGATCTTCCCAGAAACAGATGGACAAGCTCAGAAACAGGCGTCACATTTCTGAAAGGCTTTTGCTCCAATCTGTGAAATGACCGACCTGATGCATCTCCATCTACTTCCATTCATAAACATTCATAAACACACGACATGCAGCACTCTCAGTGACGCACGCTCGTACAGAGCGATAAGGATAATACGGAAACATAAGAAGACTGTAGTCAAGGAGGAGGCTACGGCTGTAGCTCAACTACGCCGTCCACTTTGAATCCTCTCCTTCTCCCAGTTTACGTTCAATGTTCTATTCTACGAGCGAGTCGTCTTTCAACTGTGATGCCTCTCGCGATCACCTCTGTTAAATAGAGATTTCTCTGGTAGTTGTTGGAGATTAACCCACATTTTTAGGATTGTTAAGTAGTTTTAAGTGATCTAAAGTTCGGCGCTGTTGGGCTTGATTTGTGTGTGGGACGTCTCTTCGTGTGACGGCAGTCTGACCAGTCAGTGGCCGGCAGTCTGACCAATCATCGCATAGTACCTACGCTTTTGAAACCTCATGTACGGGGTACCATGCTAGTGGAAACGCTACTTAAACCGTGCCGTGGCGCGGCGAGGAGAGTCAGTGGAAATACGCCATTAGTTCAGCTGCTGAAGCGACGCATCCGTCAGGAACCATTCAGGGAAATGTGATGAGTGAAATAAGATTGTACGAGGGAGACGAGACTATGGATTCAACCAGTCCTCTAATCAGGCAACACTCCATCCCAGCCATCTCTCAGTGGCCTGTCTTTCTACTCCCATCTGCTGCTATCACCTTTGATGCTCCGCCACTCTCGTCTTTCCTCTCCTTCCTCTTAGAAACAGCAACACAAATGGAAGATGAGGCGAGGAGATGGACAGAGTACAATGCGGTCTTGATACAATTACTTCAATTTAATCAGCTCTCACCCTTCCCCTTCATTCGTCCCTCTCTCCCTCTCAATTATCCCTCGCTCTTTCACCCGCTCCCTCCCTCTGTTCTGCGGCTGCATGTTTAGACTGGGCTGAGACAAATGGGCGAGAATGAATGCACCGGGAGCATGGGGGTCAAGCAGGGCTGAGTGTGAGAGGCAGGGAGAGGAGAGTGGAGACGAAAGGGGGTAACTTGAACTCACTGTGACTGGCTCGCAAGGAAAACAAGAACCCCACCGACGGTGACGTCCCATGAATGGCAGTCATTATGAATGGTTGTGCAGAGAGACGAGCCGGTCGTGACATTTGGAAAAAAGCTGGAGGTGCGCGGGGGCCGCCACGGGGATGACAGAGGAGCAACAAATTGTAGTAGTGGGGAGGTTTCCCATAAAAAAAAGAAATGGTGAGGGGGAGCGATGACAATGTTCACCATTCAAATGATGATTTAGCTGCAGTTCAGGAGTTTATACACTGTGGCAAAAAAAAGCGTAGAAAAAAGAAGAAGGCCGGTACTCTTTTGCAAAACAAATTGCTGTTTAAAGTTGGCAGAATATTGGATATCAAATAGTCAGAATAAGGTATAAGATTAGATTAAGCATAAATATAGTCTGGGGGAAGTTAGAGGGCCATTTCACCCAAAATATGTACAGTTATTCGATCCTCAGACAGTGGATCTTAGATGCATGTTTCATTCCCACCACAACAGAGGAAGTTGGGTTTGAAAAAAATAAATAAAATTGACAAAAAGTTGATGTCAAAGTCACTTCCTTCTAAGAAAATAAAAGCCCTATAATATATATATATATATATATGTATATCTACTGTGTTTCTATCAAGTTTTATGAGTAAAAGATCTGAAAAACAGGTCAAATTTAATATTCTAATATTCTTCATTTTAAGTGGGGGGGGGGGGGGGGGGGAATGGGTGAAACCGCCCTTTAAGTTGGACCTGTGTTCTCTGCTGTGTGATTAAAAGAGAACGTGATAGTGGAGTTTGGAGCTATTCCTTTATTTGACTTCATGCGGTGCTTAGTAAATTACCATTCTTCCAAACTGACCGTTTTAAATACAAATCATTCAAATATTGAATTCCTTTCACAACACAGATGAAAATTCCCGGAAACAAGTGTACTGGACTCAAACTGTTAAGTTAAGAGTCAGAGGGTTTGAATATTCCATTAAATACACGTCTGCTTATAGTATAGTTTGATGTTTCTGCTCTGCAAGTGAAACACCAGCAGGGGGAAAAGTTGGCCTTTGACTGGTTTTCACTCTTTTTGGTCAATTTTTTTCCCTCTTAATCAAATGCATACCATCATATGCAGTGCAGACACGCGGGGGTTTTACATGGGAACATGCTGGAGTGGCTAATGCAACCTGGAGCCTCAATAAATGTCTCTCCTGCTCTTCTTTTCTTACTGGAACGCTGAGGTTATCTCATGTCTGACGTGATTTTTTACTGGGAGTAAAGTGAGGAGAGAAACAAAGACGTGATGCGGGCATTTATGTCCAAGTGACAAAATAAATATAACACCTGAGCACAGCGGCAGACACGAGTTCAAAGCCGAACCATTTGAACTCGAGCTATAAAAACACTTTAAATTCAAAGGGTGAAAATACAGGAGGGAACAGAAGAGACAGTGAGAGTGACAGAGCACACGGGAGGCTAAAAAAAAAAACACACCTCTCTGAATGTGTTGCAGCTCATTATTTCAACCTTAGATCAAGGCCTTTTTTTTCCTTTTTAACATTAAAGAAGGATAGAACTGGTGGCTGGTTGTCATGGCGATGAAATGACTACCTATTTCACGCAAAAAGGTTTGTTGAATGATTCCATTTCAACGGTCGCGCGTGTGGGTCACAAACCTGAGTTGAGGTCTCGTCCGGGGTTGAAAGCTCGGCTGTTGACAGTGGGCGAAAGTCGATCGCAGCAAATGGTCTTGGAGACGTTGGTGTTGAAGTTCCCGTCAAACCTGAAAACACACACACACACACACAATAGTCAACGTTTGGCAAAGTCACACAGCGTCCAACTCATTTGCCGGTGGAGGCAGCTCTGGTTTTTCTCCACAGATTTATGGTCTCCACGTCTTTATTTCCAATAAAACCAAAGACACATGTTTGTGCATACCTCTGACCTCATGCTAATGTTCATGTTTAAAACCCCCACCAAGCTTTTGGCAGAGACCTGCGCGATTTACGCAAATGGGTGAAGAAATCAAGTTAATCCAATTAGATGAAATGTTTCCTGGGACTAATAGACCGTGCTAGTTTGGGTTGAAACACTGCATCACTGACTATATCATCTGCTGCCCAGACTCATATTAAAGTCAAACTTATGGCTGGTGAATAACATTTTCCATGGAGATTTGCCTGAATTCTGCTCCCAGTGTGATTGCAGGAAAAGCTGCCTGCGTTATTCGGTGATTAAAATCATCTGTCACTGAGCCCCAGCTTGTATTGTCAGAGTTTGTCCCCTCCCTCATTCTGCCAGTGTCATTTTACAACTAAACATTAAACCGACAACAACAGATTATTTGCAGCAGAACAACTGATTTCTGATGAGTCATTGTTTGCCTTGGGTATGGCGACTATTAGTGAAGTTGGCAATCTTGGATTTAAGATTGTTATTCTAGCTTTAGATGTTCCCTGCCGAAAGCACTCAAGAGATGGCAAAACTTCACAGACTGCGTCAAAATCTGCTCTTTTTTGAAGCACGGCTAAAAATGTGATCTTAAGTGGAATCCTTACAGGTCCAGTGTGTATAATGTTGATAAAATAATTATACTCATTGTTTTTTATTAAACCAAAATTAACCTTTGGGTCAGCGGAACTGAGGAAACCATGATTTTACAACAGCTTAGAGCTGCAACTAACGATTATTGTCACAATCGTTTGGTCCATAAAATGTCAGAAAATGTGAAAAGGTGTTTTTCAAACCTGGAAATAATGATGTTTTCAAATGTCTTGTGATTCAGTTTTAATGATTTCTTTGTTACAGGGAGCAAAGCAACCAGAAGATATTCACATTTATGAAGCTGAAACAATCAGAAATCTTGTTTTAATAATGAAAGAACCCTCAAACCGATTCATTATCAAAATAATTTAGTCATCAATTAATAATCGATTCATGGAGTAATTGTTTCAGCTCCACAACAGCTGAACAATGGACAAACTGAACACCATTTGAAATTGTGGCAACTGAAGGAAACCCGGATCTTGTAGCAGCACATCTTTGTGTAGTTATGTAGTATTTAAAAGGCATCATTTATGATATAGGAAGAAACTGTACTATATGAAAATGGAGAAACATGAACAGTTAACTCTAAAGATTAATGTTCAAACCTGACATTTTAATTCTCGACTGAAAAATCATTTCAAAAATAAATGTCTCCATATATGGTTATAGTCTAATAATATTGCAATGTTTAACAAAGGGATTTTTTTGTACTGCCTACATGGTGTAAAGCGGTCTACGGATAATCTGTCATTAATGATTTAACACTATATAGATGATTTTAAGCTAAAACTGACTCACACTGCAATCACACTGTGGTTTGGTAACATAATATCCGTGTCCTATGAAGGATTCTGGGTAATAATATATCGTTTTTGGGGCTGGTCCATGTATAAGATTATGATGAAGGGCCGTGTTATCGGTATCTCAGGCATACAATGTAGAGCACAGAGATTCTCACGTTGCACGTGATTTCCTCTCAAGTGTCAAAATATATGCAAACAGCAGTGTTATTCTAATGTGTGTCACTGCTGCTGATGGTGGAGCACATTCTCCACAGCGTTTATCTTTTTGGATTTAAGAAGAAGTATGCAGAGGACGCAGCCTGTTCGGCACTGCACCAAGTCTGGGTGCTTTGATCCTTCCATTCCTCCCAACCCCACTGCAACACTTCGCACAGACACACACACACACACACACACACACACACACACACTCTTCGGCTCTGTGCGCTTGCAGACCTTGCTCTGGCACGGTTTGATTGACAGGTGCTGTGATGTGCAGGCTGTGTTTGAACTTCACTCATTTAGAGTCCCATAAGGCCAAAGTCATTACTATTCTCCTTCAACCCACTTTGCATAGAAGGAACGGGCAGGGTGCTTGGCAAAAATGTGTGCCAGATAAAAAATACATTTGCAGGGACTTTGAATTCCACATCAAAAAAACAGGGGGGAGACACGGGGAGGGAGGAGGCCTTCTTCCAGTCTGAGCAGAAATCTTAATGAGGGTAGAAAAATCTGTTTTGCAACAAGGTTGGCCTCACTGGACAGAAGAACCGACAGGAACGCAAACAATTAAAATACATTAAGAGTTTGCATCGACCCAGTCGTACGCACTGGAATCCCTTATTCAGTGGTGTTACAAATAATAAATTAAGACACTGTGCTTTGAATAATTCTCCTGTTGAATATGCATATTAATGATGTATTGTGCGAGGGGCTTGCTTGATTATCATATTACCCAGAAGGGGAACGTGTGCAGAGCGGTAATTAGAAATGATCCTCAAATAATGTGAACAGTTAGCGCGCCAGTGACAGACTGGGGGTGTGTCTTTAAGAGATATTTCAATTTATTGATGTTTTTTAAGCTGTTACCTCTCCCAGAATTCAATAACATATGTACGGAGGGGCACGCAAAAAGGTAAAAAAAAATATATATAATTCACCTGAAGTCCTGTGTCTTGTAGCAGAGACATAGTAGACCTATACAGCTTCAGCCATGTCCGGAACTAGACAGATATTAAAGGAATACTTAACTGATTTGCATTTAGCTTTGTATTACTAGAATAGGGCTAGTATTTTTGAAAATTGTGCTTCCCAACCTCAGTTTCCCCTGAGTTGAGAAATATCTTCATTCTTTTCTTTGTTACGTGCCCACCAGTGACACTTGGTCCTGTTAGCGTAACTGTTAGCAAAGATGGCGGACACTGTTTACATCCTAGGAATGAGGTCCCGCCCCCTACGAGTGGGTCTAAAAAGTGTGGAAGTAGCGTTGCAGTTTCAAGCCTCGGACCAAGTGTCACTGGTGGACACGTAACAAAAGAAAAAAAGAATGAAGATATTTCTCGACTCACAACTTTTCAAAAATACTACCTCTATTTTAGTAATACAAAGCTAAATGCTAATCGGTGAAATATTCCTTTAAGCTGCAAACTAGGAATGCTCGATATTATTGACACACAATATACACATTATCAGATGTTGGTAAACACACCAATATCTGCTGATATGACTAATGACAACAACACAGGCTGCTGCTACAACTATTATTTTTTTCACGTTTATTTATTTTGCTCAACTGAGAAAATGTATATCTCCGTCTGCTGTGACATGAGTAGGCAAAAATATTGTGTTCATTTCACTACAGAAGACACTTAATGACCTCTGCAGTTGGGCATATCGGATATCGGCGAAAAGTCAAATATCATGCATCATGCACACTGAAAACTGCTGTGAGGGCAATCACATACAAATCTTGCTTGCTGTGGTTCAAGCTCCCCTGTTAAGAGTAGAAGCATTTCTAGTGTGTTTGTAATCCCTGGGTGAATAGCAACAGCAAGGAGGCTTGTTTATAGATCTGTCTTTGACACTAGCTCCATGAAAAAAATCTTTTTTTAATGTTAAGTCAATATGCAGAAAAGATCTCTAGAAGACTGAGGTCCAACATCCTCTTTTCGAAACGAAAACACGAAATCCTGGCCTCTACCATGTGTGTTTTGATATTTCTCTTGGCCTTTTTACCTTGTGATTCAAAAATGTTCCCGTTCATAAATAAAGTTATTTTACTGCCAAAAAAAAAACATGATGAGGGAGGAATTGTACAGGACTATGGACTGGTGGCGAGACAATAGGCCTTTGAGTACGATAAGTTAAATGAATCATTAACCCTCATAAACACAACAAAGGCTACCGAGTCCGAGAGTCTTTGCTGTGGTTGTTTTGTGTCTCCTTTGGTTTCGTCGCTTCTCTTTACAGCCATTGTTTGTCTCTTTGTGGCAGTTTACAGTCTGTCTCTCTGTGTGTCTGTGTGTGTGCGTGTGTGTGGATGTTTTGTGTCTCTTTGTCAAAGTTGTTATGGTATGTGTGTCGTCTTTGGGTGGTAGGAAAACTTGTGTATAAGAAAGGCAGTTAAAAGATAGTGGAGATCTACAGTCTTAATCTGTCTGAGGAGAAAGTGGGTGCATTGAAAAGAGAGAGAAAAGGAAGAGGTAGAATATCAAGGATGGAATAAATACATGAATGAAAGCATGGAAGGAGAAAAGTTTAACGGAGGCGTGGAGAGAGGAACAAAGAAGAGGAGAGCGAAATAAGAAGAGGCTGACATTAACAGAGGCATGTGGAGAAAGAGAGAGGCAGCAGGGCTTACACCTGTTAAGGTCACTCACACAAAACACCCTCCCAACCTGCACAGTACGTCTCCATGTCCCTCAGTAACATGCAAACAGAGATATCATCATCACGCTGACGACGATGATACCTGCAACACAAGATCAGCTTGATCTGAAGGACCAAGTTTGAGTCACTGGTGCCACTTATACGCTTGATCCCGACTGTAAATCTGCCAGCATCTCAGATGGTGAGAATTCATCTAGGGAAACGGGAGCTTCATGTTAGTGCTGCCACCATATGTTACATGTATGAGTGAAGGTGCTGCAAATCCTTGGCGCAACATCATCCCTTATACACGACGTTACTACTGTACATATTGTGTAGGAACGTTGGGATCGGTGGAGTTGAGTTGTGTGTTGAGAAAAACTTTGATTTGATCACATGCTGCAGCTCAGTGTGTGTGCAGGACTACCTTTAGAGGAGGAACTGCTAGGCTGTGGATTAAAAATGTATGAAATTGACCCAAAACTGAGAGACACTATAAAAGCAGGAAGCTGCTGCAGACAGAACAGGAAAGTAGGAAAAAAAGTCAAGGATTTCTCTGCTAAATATCAAAAATCTTGTTGGTCTCAAACTTAAAAATCCTTAAAAGACATATAAAAGAGGTAAAGAACACAATAATGGTTAAAAACAACACAAACGGAAGGTTTAGTCGCTCCTCCAATAAAAACAAAAACGGAAAAGTCATAATCTATCACAGGTAAGAGCTGTGTAGCAACGTCTTGTAATGACGGTAAAACTTGAACCTTAAGGGTTGTTATGAGTGAACTATCTCCACAACCACAAGATCAATTGTCGGGAAATTTGGTGCCAGGATTTGTGTTTCCCTCAGGATTAAGAGCATATGTTCCAACACTTGTTTTGAGTCATATGTCATCTCTCATTCGCCCTCTTCTTCCACTTCCCCCGATACCTTTATCTCCTATTTTGTCGTGGCAAATGTTTGTTTTGCTCTTAAACAAACTCTTCAGGGTCATATTCGGTATTTTTGTTACTTTGAAGTCCTTGTGCAGCTTATCTTTTCGGGAACGACGGGTGAAATGAGAGCGTCGGACGCCATCTGGGGCTGCTCCCAAGCACACTTCTCACTTTTACAACTGATGAAATCGAAGCACCTTGAGTTTGCATTTTTAAAACCGTAGGCATACAAACACTCGCCGCCATCGCCGTGTTTTCTATGTGTGACACACGTTCGCTATTTTCAGGTGCAGCCTGTTGTTGACACTGACCAGTGATTAAAGCATACCAGCAGACACTTAGCACTGCCCTCCGTGGCCTCTCTGTGAAATGATAGCCTCCTAGCCTGGTGGCTAACGGACATGAACACCCTGTGAATCACCTGATCTGCCTCTAAGCTGGCTGACCTGACTCAGGCTGCTGATGCGTGAGACTAAAGAAGGGCACGGGGAAATGAACTCCACAAAGATTAGTCCCATCTTAATTGAGGGCTCACTCCAATTCTTTCACATGTACACCTACATACAAACATGTGTTCATGTCAAGGCTAATGTGTTTTTGCAAATCAAGTGTGTGTGTGAACAAGCAGGGACGAGGAAGAAGCTAATACATACATCTCTATCTAGCACGACTACTCGGCTTGGTACCAGTCGTGTCATTTTCCAGGTCGTCATAGCACGGCTGCACGAAAGTGCCGTGGCGTCACAGACACACTAGTGACGAGCAAAGCAGTTGTTTTCAGTGAACTGAATCATTAGAATCAGTTCATTAAAAAGATCTGTTCAGTACTTGCTGCATGACCGGAGCACTGAACTAAAATACAGCTGAACGGGTTGTGATTCGGATCACGATTGCCGGCTTTTAGCAGTGCAGTCCCTAAATATGTGACTCCTCTGTTTAATACTGAGATTTTAGAAATTACTTTGATAAATGTTGGAGATGAACGCATGTTTTCAGGGATTCTTCAAGTCTTTTTAACTGATCGCTTGGAACCTCACCAGAGCTGGTACTACAAAAAGCACCAGGTACCATCACTAATGGAAAAGCATGAAAAACAAGAGTCGAGCTGAGTTGAGCCGATTTGGAGGAGTTACCAAAATGGCTGCAAAGTGACCAGATTTAGCTGCATGGACTTTTCACCAAATGACAAATTGAATCTGAACATTTATCACGTTAAATTTCGCAGCTTATCAAAACTTAGTTTCAATGGCAAGACAATCGACATTCCACAAACTTAAAGCCAGAGAGAAACTTTTAGTTCGCTTCCCTGATACAGATTGCAGAGAAAACTAAATAATTGTACTCGCAGTAAAGAACACCACAATCCCTCATAAAGCCAAAAAATGAAACCGAGAGAGTGAGAGAGAGGGAGAGAGAGCTCTGTGCTTTTTCTCCTACTGAGGAAGATCCTTTGAAGTGCAGGGATCTATCAGAGGCTGCTCCAGTTTGGTATGTTCAACCCCACCACCAACTCCCTCTGTGTCATTCCATCTTTCCAACCAAGACCTTATATAATCATTTTCTCTGCAGTTTCTCCCCTCAGTCTCTCTCTCAAAGCTGTAAATCCGTGGATTCCAAACTGCAACATAAACACAGCTTGTTTGCGTGTGAACAAAGCCTCTATGTATGTATGTATGTACAAGTATGTCATGTGCATGGCTTGGCTACAGGTGGACAGTGCCCCCCGCTCCCTTCCTGCACAAGTAAAGGAAAGACAGGTGACCTTGCAGCCTGTGAAGTCTGCGGCACAGAAACTTCAGAGAGCAGTAACTGGTTACATCTGCTGATAAAGGGGAGACAGACAGACAGAAATGGAGAGAGGGGATGACGGGTGGAGACAGCTGCTGCTCTGTAGATTAGAGCTGAAAGCAGCTCTCTCTCTCTCTCTCTCTCCCTCTCCCCCTCAGCTTTGAACTGTGTTTGCCTGCTGGAGTTTGTGACTGGATAAAACGCAAGTCAACTGGGGAAATATTAAAATCCACCCGCACAGGATTTAAATCTGAAATATTAAATTTCACATCCAGGTTAAAAATAAAACAGGCCAGCACCCTTTGGCTAGATCCGGTCCCTAAATGACGTTTGTCAGGAACACGGTGAAATGAATCCCGTGAATTTGGAGCGATGTTTGTTTTGCGCAAGGTGAGGAGGTTTTTACAGGAGAGAGCACAAACCTCAGCCAAAGGACGGTTATTTTCCCAAACTGCACAGTGCCACAGACCTATTACACGATTTGTTTTCAAAACAATACTTTTTTTTTTTAGTGGAGTTTCAAATGCTGCTCGTGAGCAGAAAGAAAAACATGGCAATAAAGATAATCTCCTCGAGGTTTTTTGAATTTCTTTTCCATCCGTCCATTTTCGACCGCTCTTATCCTGCACGCGAGGTTTCGCGGTTTAAATGTAATTTCCTTTGCCAAGTAGGTCGTCTTTTTGACCACGTCTAGACTTTAAGTCATCACCTGTGAAATCCTAATATCTCCTAATCAATATTTAATCAAAGGTCTAACTTTAGCACAATGGAAGGATTTCAACCTTCAAATAATGTCACAAAGATTATTTTGATGGCTGAGCATCCCCTGCACTGGCACTATGTGACCTCTGGTTTATGGCTTATGTTGGAGTTCTGAGGAAGTGCCAACAGTGGGAGGTGGAGTTATTCCCCGTGGAGAAATATTTATAAGAGCATGAAAGAGAAAGTGTAAAAGTACATTATTGGAAAAAGTTACTCACTCCATCATTGAAGCTGGTATGGAGCAGCAGTCCTGTATTGCAGTGAGAGGAGAGGTAAGGTGGGCGGTGTACGAGGCTTCCACCACCTGTTTGTTCCTGTTCACTACATCCAGGTAGCGGTTGAACTTCTCCCGAATCTTCTTGGCCAACTGCACACACAAAAAAAAAACACAGACATTTATTATACACACACAGTTTGACCAAGGAAAACATGCTGTACATATAACCAAGCTATATAAAAAAAGATCTGTCGCACAGTTCAAATAGTGAAACACTAAACCCTGGAGGAACCTAAAAACCATCATAGTCCTCGCACAGTTCTGCACAAACAAGTTATTATTTAAAAGGTGTTAAATGACATCAAAACGTGGCCAGTCTTCAGGCGGCACAGAGTGTGAAATACATCACTTTTGGACCCAGAGCAGGATGATGGATGCCTGAGGCTGGAGAACATTAACTGCTCTATTCCTACCACGCAGCACGCTTCATCATTTAAAAATGTTAAATCTACGCAGAACTACAACACGGGGACACAATACAGAAAAAGCTGGGGAAGGTGGAGCACAAGGAATATTTAAGTGATTCCATGCAGTGTCCTTGTTTGGTGATTGTATCTCACAGAGCACCGTCCACTATCTGTATATGCTTACAGGAAGTGATTTAAACCTTAAATCCAAGACGACACACTTTGGGTCAGATGTCCTGTTTTCGACGTTTATGTGTCTTTAAGAGGCTCAGTGACCAGGCAGCAGGAAGTTTTCTAAACAAATGCAGTTGTGTTTACTGGGACCAGACATGCATTATGCTTTGTCTTTTTCTTGCTGTGAAGAAATAGGTTCTGGTTGAGCACACATCTCACAGTGCTCTTTCAAACTGGGGCTCCAGCCTCTTGGGATAAACCAATAACCAGCGCTGTTGTGGCCTCCTGGAGGACATTATTAACCCGCGCACACGCAACAGAAAACAGATGTGTGATCTTGCACTGTGTGTGAATAAACACCCTGAAAACCATGCTAGATGGGACCGTGGGGAACCCAAATCTAAGACCCAAGCTGAGTTCCCTTCTTTTAACTCTCTTTACTTGAAAGTTTTCACTTGATCCACCATTTTACACAAATTGTGTAGTAATCATTGGCAGTTACACACATACATTTCTTGGTGTTTTTGTAAGTTGTATAATTCCACAATAACTGTTCATACTGTAAATCAAGTGATTTGAGAGTGAATGACACGTGTGCACCTTTAGGCTGCATCTAAAGCCTTTACAAAATCTAGTGTATGATGGGAGGATTTAACCGATCACAGGGGCGTTCAGAGAGTGAGAATTCCTATTGGCTGTTCTATTAAAGTATATTATTAAAGACTGTGTATAGGCCACTTGGGTAGGAAAATCAGTTATCTAACACCTGGAAAAAACTGCCTATGCTGCAAAAAAACCTAATAAATGAAAGAGCTAAAAAAAGAGAGTTGGACACGGAGTGAAAAAATATGTGTAAATATCAACAGTTTCAGAGATGGAGATATTTCCACTGAGTGCTCATCTGGTGTGAGGAACAAAAGGACTGAAGACATTAATATTCCAACCTGCTGATGAAACTCAACAATAGTTCTACTTCTACTGATCCTGCCTACTGCCGCTTATAGTATAGATTAACACTATACGTCTGTCTTAAAACAAATGTCTTAATGAACTCTGACACATTTTCTCAGTGGAAAAACCATAGAGGAATATGTTTTCCAAAGCCATTTAAAGTCACCTACTTTCACCAATGAACGCGGAAAAGCCTTATTTCCACAGTAACTGGACCCCCTTTGTTCACATCCCATAATTACCTATGCCTGTAAAGGGCTGTGATTCAAGCCAGGAGCGGGGAAATGTACCGCGACCCACTGACCGCTTGTGCACCTAATCAACCACTCGCTATTCCTATTAGGGGTTTAACAGGGACCTGAGACACACCCCACAATTACTGCACCACGAGGAACACACACACACACACTCACACATCGAGACACTGACCCGTGCATGCTCTCACACAGACGTACACAAACAAATATTGTACACATCGCCCCGGCACAGTACTCCTCAATGCACAGCAGTATGGCAATTAGCTGCAATGAACGTCGTATTAAAAAAAAAAGGGAGGAAATGGGCCAGTGTTCAGCTGACGAGTGTTTCCACAGCGAGGAGAAAAGACCCAAAACTTTGAACAGAGTGACTTCAGAGAAACCAGAAACCTTGAGCTATGCAAGTTAAAGCTAAGGTTACAGTCTGCCGCAGTGCAGCCAAAGCCAACCTGCACTGTGGAGATTAACCACATACTCTCTCCACTCTCTGACCAATCCAACCAGCATGGAGGGTTTCTAACACCCAGTACCGTCAACTCGGCCGCAGGACTGGAGTGAACAGAATGGGTGGAATGGGAGTTTTTTTTTTTTTTTTTTTTTCTTAAGGTTCGTCAAGTCTTCCACCACAATCACTCGCAGTAATGTTAATGGTACGTCTTAGTTTGGATCGGGGACAAACAACGCTCTGTGCTGCACACTCAAGAATCTCTGGAAACCTGACATACTTTGCTTCTACTCGGATAAATTCATCCATTGACTGAGTTAGAGAAGTTTCAGTATGGACTGGTTTGTTAAGGGCTGTTTTTGGGGTGATGTACTTACTATGTATGATTTCATAAAGCAAGAAAATGTATTTTCCATGGGTTTTCCTTTAGCGTCGTAGGTGTCACCTTGTGGGGAGGACTGAGCTGAAACAGGCTGAAATTCAAGACTGCTGCAAATGTTAGGACCTTTTTGCAACCCAGTTCTGATCTACATACAGTCGGTAACTGGATTCCACTGAAATCTGATGTCATCTGTAGATGGATGTGGATTTATAAACATTATCCATTATATTTTTTCTTCTTTTCTTTTTTTTTTTAAACAAATGTACGTGATGCACTGTAAAAACAAGGAGACAATGCACCGGCATGAATCCATGGATGCAGTCAGCCGTTTTAATTTAAGTTACCCACAGCAGTGACAGCACACACCAGTGAGCGAAACAAGGAGATGACATTCGGGAAACACAAAGGGACTGACTCAGAGAGAGAAAAAGGCAAGGATGCCTGTGTCTGAATTATGAATTTCAAGAGGAGAAACTTGTCAGAGAAGCCAGTACTACTCTACTCAGCAGCTCTCTGGCTGCTCTCCTCTCTCTCTCTTACTCATCCAGCTCTCTCTTCCTCTGCAGATGCACTGGCTTTGGCTCGGGGACACGGCCACTCTGCCCAGAGAAAAAGAGCAAGCCAACTATGCCAGAGCTGTCGTTCGGATTAATTGATGTTTGCCTCAGAAGGGCATTGGACAGAATGTATGGGCTGCCCACTGAGCTGTCTGTGAATATCAAATAATGAATCTCCTTCAAAAAAGGATCCATAATGAATTAAGCCAGTGCTGCACTGGAATCAGGCCTCATTAAAACACATCAAATCCATGCGAGTGCAGTACAACTCTCCAGACTTTATCCTTCTTAGGTTTCTGTGTAGCGGGGGGTTAAATCGACGCCGGACCTCTAAAAATCGAGTCTTGCACGATGAGGACTCCCATTCTATAGCCTGGACGCCCAAGTTAATGCAAGATAGTGAGCAACAATAAGAGCAATACGAGCTCCCTCCATCACATGTGTCACACGCATGCTCTGACTCACACAGTCACAGGAGCCACGCAAACAAACATCGACTTGTCTGTTCTTGCTCGTGGCTGTTTACCAGTCTGTTGTTTACTGTCACACTGCCAATATCCATATTACACAAACACACACACACGGATGCCAATGCGTAAACAAAATCTTGACTGATTCGGCACACGTGATATTTTGGGGATTCGGGGGGTCATTTAAAACAAATCTCACAGTTCTGGCACTGACATGTTTGTTTCCAAAAAAAGGAAACCTTTCTCTCCTTCAAGTCTTATTCTGTCTGACAGACTGCAGCTCTGCAGTGAGTGGAGAGTGAAAAAAACAGAACTTCAAAGCTTATGAGACAGCGGCTCAGAATTTTAATAAACACACATTTTCCTATGATGGCCAATGTCCCCGTGCGTGTGCGGGATTATTAAAACCCACATTCACACACAGTAATACAACCACAACTACTACAGCTACACACACATAGAGAGAGAGAGAGAGAGAGAGAGAGAGAGAGAGAGAGAGCCTTTGTAACTCACCTGCTGCACTTCCGTCTCTCCGTTTGATGTCTTCTCTGTGTACACGAACGAGTTGAAAATCCTCTGTAGAGAGACAGAGATGGGACAAAGCAGAGGCAGTGAGGTTAGATGAAAAGCAACGCTGGGGATTTACATCCTTTTACTGAAACACATCACTGGAGGCACAGGCAGTATTGGCAGTTTTTGCTCCTGCAGGTGGATTCTTTTTCTTTGGTGCATGTCACACACTTGGAACCATAGTTGTCAAATTAGGTGGAAATAAAATGTGGTGTTGCGGACTGTGTATAAAAAGCAATCTCATCCAATCAATTTATCATTGGCGCGACCCACGAATAGTCTTCCAGGGTTATTCCATTATACTGTACTTGGCAGGACGAGGAACAAGCACACTGTGATAAAACTGTGATTGGACTCACCCAAACTCACTGGGACGGCTAAAGCTTACTCGTGCAAATACAAGTATGTGCTTAAAAACTGCAAGTCCTGGATGGAGAGTTATTGTTTTGATTCAGGTTTAACAAGCATTTCAAACCACTGAGAAACTCCAGCGCTCCACCAAGTCAGCAAATCCCTTTTTGTGTAACCTTAGTGAATGCAAAAACAAACAAACAAACAACCAACATGAATAATGAGCAAACCATATTCATGGTATTTTTATGAATCAAGCATCAGGGCACAAGATTAAAAGAACATGTTGCTCTGTTTTGTGGGTGTTAAAATAAGATTATGTACGAGAATTACACAGCAGACACACAGGGATTTGCCTGAATCTAAGTTACTAGAGTAAAGGCAGACGTCGGCATCAGTCCTGGTGCGTTTTACTATTCCTCCTGAGAGAATGATAAAACTGTCCATCTTCTAAAACAACCAAGCCGTGGACCCAGACAGTACCGTTCTGTCGTTTCCATCAGTTTGGGGGAGGGTAATGAGTCACTTGTCTGGAGTCTGGATCAAGATCAGTAATAACAAAAAAAAATAAAAAATGGTTTGCATGAGACTGGATCACAAAGTAATGCCACATTTTTCCCCCCATCCACCTTCCAGACTGAAGCGTTTTATTACCCCTTGATTTATAATATTAAGAGACCAGGAAGCAAAACAGTGCATTATTGAAATATGGAGAAAATTAGTCGTGGTGTGACCTCAGCGCTCTGAGAGCACTAGAAAAAACACACACACACACAAACATGCACACACACCTGCTCAAATGGTCTCTGGGGTCCCATCAGCAAAATATTGTTTCTCTGACACACACACACACACACACACAAACACACTCTTTCCTAAACACAGGCAGCAGAGCCATGTGGCAGCTACAAACAGAGTAAAACTAATGTTTGTTTTGAGGCAGCAGGTAGGCCGCAGGTGTTTCACTTTAAGCCGCCCAACTACACACAAAGCCCTAAATTGCCAGGGTTCCTGCAACAACCGTTTCCTGCCGCCTGTCCTCACCCTTTGTTAGACACATTCCAGAGGTCGCCATTAACCACATCCAAGTAACCCTTGGCTGATTTGTCTCTCAAAGTAGAATCGGTTTCAAATAATCAAAGGGCAACACGAGTGAGTCCTTCAAAAAAACAGCACACAACAGGAGAACCTGAGCTTTCACCAGCTTAGATCTTTGTCTTCTCTAGTCCCAATAGGTTCACATTCATATTAAGACAAACTATTAATGACGATGAATGAATATGACAATAACTGATCATTACTAGAACACCTAGACTGTTTTGTGATATCTAGAAAATTAAAAAACTATGGACTGGCGACCTGTCCAGGGTGAACCCCGCCTTTCGCCCTTTGTCTGCCGGGATTGGCCCCGCCCCCACAACCCTTATGTGGAGGATAAAGCGGTAGATGATGGATGGATAGATACCAGTAAGCAGAGAAATAGAGCTTTGCTCCAATATACTCGTCATTACATAACCCCTCAGGACTTCCGCAGACCGAGCGTCTAATCACAGACAAGATTCACTAGCGTGTCACGCGTTTGTGACGTCAGCTTCTCAGTAACGGTTGAATAACTGCCAGATATTGAAAGTCAAAGTTATCTTGGAAAAAGGGGCAGAAGCACTCACTCATTGAACTTTTTTTTTTTTCCCAACAATTCTACAGCCATAAAATCAAACTACATCCAGGCGGCCTGAACATCATGGTGGTCATAAGAGGGTTAACTTATTAATCTTGGCTGCTCCACTTGAAATAAATGTGTATCTTCAACACAATAAACCCACTGATACATAGAGATAAAAAGTCGGGCAACAACACGACGCAAACAAACATGCAACTGTTTGCAGAAATCTCTTCACAGTGGCCTCTTCTTGGCCACCGTTACACTGTGTGGCCTACATTCTTGTGGATAAAGCATCAAATGTAATGTGATCATGTCTAATAAACACAAACACAGTGCTGACGGCCTCCAACTGAAAGTGCTCAGTTTTAATGCTGCTATTATGGTATGCACTGCTTTTATTTCACTGACTACACAAACAGGTTTGTAATGCTGTTATTGCTCGCACAAACGCACACACACACAGTTGCATATTTCACTGCAGAGTTATTTGCAAAGTGCAAAAGCCAACCTAGACAGTCTACTGTTCCACACCCTTCTTAGTGGAAAAAACAGCAGGTCCAAGCTGTGGAACTGTCAAATAAACATGAACACACACACACACACACACACACACACACACACACATACATACATACACATACAAACAGAGCTGCCACTACTTGCAGGAACCATGTCCTCTCTCCAAACACTGCCCAAACAAAGGAAAGGGAAAAAGTGGGGAGAACTCGGCATGCAAATGAAGAAAGGTCTCGTCTTCAGTCATGCGGCAGCGCTATGGAAAAAGCAGGGAACTAATACTAAAGAGGGAGGGGAAAAAAACTCCTGTTGTTGATTAGCCACAGGTTAGCTGTCTATCCCCCAGTGCCTCAAGTGTTTGTTGTTGGAGCTGCTTTGCGGTTTTCACAGCTATGGAGCAGCCAGGGAGGAATGCTCTGCTCTGAAACCTGAGAGGCCTGAGGCTGCCTGAGCCACTGTGGGCTTGTGGCCTCTCCTGACCCATAATCAAACAGTGAAACGTACACAGACACAAACACAACAGCGCGGAGGCCAGGTAGAGAGCTACGCGGCTTGTGAAAACTACTCCAAACACCACAAGTCTCAAAAACTAAACATTTGAGTTGCTCATTCGATGTCCACCATGACAATCGCAGCACATGGTAAGGAAAAAAAAAAAAAAAAGTTGGTATGATTCACAACTATAAAAGGAGTAGGAAATATGTATATATGTGTATATATATATATATTCCCCAGCTGTATAACTCATGAAAGCAGCAGGAAACTCCCATATTTTCCTGAAGCAATGGCTTTATGAAGCCCTGGCTTCATTCATCATGTTGTAAAATAAAATCATTTTACAGCGACAGCTTGTCGAGGACACTCCTGTTGGATCGCTACACGCAGCTCTTTAATAATATCAAAAGTCTGTTTTGTTCCTGAAGCCAGGTCTGAGGCAGCGCCGTAAAAACACACGTTTAACATACTCTGGGAACAAACAGGCAGCTACGCTCACAAGAGCCGCGTTCAGACTCCTGTCCAACGATCACCGAGCGCAAGCCGTCGTCTCATTGGCTCCCTTTTACACCTGGCATTAGGATCAGATAGCGATCCGATAGCGCTTCACCACGTGCATTTACACGTGGTATTGACGTCTCCGGTTTCCACGTCAAGATGCGAGTGCTGTACGAGCACGGTCACCTCCCCCAGACTACGGCGTCACATCCTGTGTGTTGCCATATCAACAGCAACAACAACGTTAGCTGCACGTGAAGACGCGCTGTTGTACGGACTCCTCTTCAAGGAGAGGAGGGTTAGTCCTTGACCTCAGAGGAATAGTTCATAAGAATTGATCAAACGCAGAGGGAGCACCAACTGTTAAGTGGTTTCTCGGGCCTGTAGTTCACTTGTTGTAATTCAAAGAAGACTCAGGAATCAGACAGATTACTGTTTTTATGTTGTTCAATAATGGTATCAATGGTCGTTATTATTTATGCAAGTTTACACATGTTTGTTCTGTGTTGAAACTATCATTTTTTTATTGGACAAAGTTGATTTTTAGATTACCGTCATCATGCTGCGGCAAATCTACCTGTGGGTACAAATGAACTTATTTGTATTAAATGTTTAGTTTTAACAGTTTTAATTTTTAAAATGTGCAGACACAAAGTGCCGATTGGAAGACAGACCATAGATAAATGTTTACTTGTCTGGATATTGAACCGTTGTATTGTATCACAAAGAAGGGGCCTTGTGTGTCACTATGGACAGCCCCGATATTCAAAGACAAATCAGTCGACTAGTTGCTATTGTTCAAGGTTGTTCTAGGTTAATCTGGCTGTGTATTTTAGAAATGCTTTATAATCTAAACTTTTTCCCAGCATATAACTTCACCATCTCTTCAGTTATAAAAAAAAAGATTAAACTTTAGCGCAAACAGGAGCATCTTTACAAAGCCTTCAGTTTCACCCTGTTGCAGCATCTCTCAGAAATGTCTCCATCAAAGGGAACTCGCCATGCGTATATATGTCCAACCATTTAATTGCGTCTGCCTCTTCAGCTCTTCTGCCAGGCACTCTCTCGCAGATGCCATAAACTACCCCAAGAGTCTCCTTTTTACGAGGCTCTTTTCTCAGTGAAGCATTACATAAAATCCAGAGGGGTAACTGATGATGAGCCCAGAGGCAGAGTTACACGAGTATATTCTGAGGTGACACACATTGGAAAAAAAAAAATGTGAAAAAGAAACAAAAAAAACCATTGAGCACAACTCAGAGATTCAAAATAAGAAGTGAAAAGAAGGAAAAGTGAACAAGCGAAGAAGGGGAGATGAGAGGAAGCGAGAAAACTGCAGCGGAAGAACTGACCTTGGAAATACGCTTATTAGCAATTCACTCATCTTCAAACGGTGGATATGTCAAAATGGGGCTGACATGCATGCACGTGCGCGCACACACACACACACACACACACAAAAACACATTCTCATTGACGATTTATATATTCGTCTTAAACTGAATCAGTTCCTCAGAAATGAGGCTCATTTGGACCAGGTTTTTGCGACTACTGGTCCTGACAACATAGGAGGATCAGTGTTTATGCCAGAATAGGTCCTCAGTAGGCAACACGTACAAGAACGGACAAACAAACACACACACACACACACACACACACACACAGACTAATCCTGTCTTTAGGGCTTGTTGAGCAGTGGTTCAAGGATTTATATGAGAAAACCCTGGAGGGTGTGAAAAGAGCATCACATGGGTGGGGCACATCCTGAAGGTGTGCGTGCGCGCGTGCGTGCGTGCGTGCGTGCGTGCGTGTGTGTGCGCATGTTCACCCAAGTGAATCAAATACATATGTGTACACAAACGTGCCTACCTCGTGTGTGTAGTGTGTAGCTAATACACTGCAAATGTCACTGTAAAAAAATGACAATTAATGTGAAGATCTCTCACACACACACACACACACACAAACACACACACTTCCCATCAACACAGCCCACAGTGTAAATGTGTGCAGCTGTAGGGCCTCAGAGATTGGTTTCAAAACAACTGACAGATAAAAGCATCAAGCCCAAGGGACAGTAACTACTGCATCCTCCATGCTGCTGGTATACAGCTCGGCCTCTCTCCTCCCTTCTATACTCCCCCCCCTCATTGCACTACAAAGGGCTGAAGCTAAGCATATGGTATTAGAGCTACACACTTCTGATGTGTGTGTGTGTGTGTGTGTGTGTGTGTGTGTGTGTGTGTGTGTGTGTGTGTGTGTGTGTGTGTGTGTGTGTGTACCCTTTGCCATGTCTTCATTGCAAACCTTACGCTCCTATTTTCGATTTTACAGAAAGCTACAAAGCAGGAGTGAGGAAACGAGGCACGCGGGAGTGGAAAAAACAAAAGGACACAGAGAGAGAACGAGTATAATGTTTCTGTATTTTTGGTCTGAAATAATTGCACCTGCAGCTTAGAGTTGCCATAACACACAAGCGAGGGGAAGAAGAACAGAAAAGATTGTGCTAATCAATGTTTCTGCGGGGATGAATGTGGTGCATGAACACAGAACAACAAACTGAGGTAACTGAGAGGGTTTCACTGTGTTTTCTATCAATTACAAAAACGAATTGATGTGTGATTCCCTACAGTCTTTTCACAGACTTTTTTTTTTGTTTTATTATCAAATATATTTATGCTTATATCCATGGTGCTGAAATGATCCTCATTAACAGTCGAAGATTGTGCTTCTGCTTCAATATGAGAAACACATTTGTGAGAGCGTATGATAATGTACTAGTGTTGAATAGTTGTCCAAATGGAAGCCAGCTGTGAGGTCGTGTCACAAAATTCAAAAAGATCTGGATTTAAAATCATTTACATGAACCAAATCTAACAAAAAGTACATCGGTGCCAGTTCATTCGGTGTTTTTCACACACAGGACTTGATTTTGATTTTTTGGGCTGTAAACATTCCGTTTAGTACAGGACCTTCTGTAAATGAGGTTCAGTTCATTAAGTCATCATAATACACTCTTTACTAAAAAGCAATGGCAGAAATACAACTCTGCTTTTTAGTTTCTTAGATATAAAACACATGTGTGTTACCGTAACAAATTACAAAGAAAGTCCTCCTTTATGAACTAGGAGTCCCATGAAAGACATACAGCTCCGGTGGGGATCGAGATCACAGAAACTCTCTTCACTTGTTCTTATTTATAAAGATAAGCAAGTCAATGTCTTGAGAATTCGAAAAATCAGCAAAGCCAATCGGTGTAGATTTCCACAGCATACTTTAGCTCGGAGGAATAAATCAAAAGAGGTCGTGACCACAGCTCCGTACAAAGCAGGAGCAGAAGGGAGGTTTGAGCAGGAAGAGGCATTTCAAATCTCAAATGTTAAATGTCCCTATCTTAGTCATAGAGACGTCAAACCATGGTTAATTAAGT